>NW_027527956.1:5528672-5537941 GCF_008692635.1 Crocuta crocuta
CATTGAGACAATAGTGAAAATTTCTATTGTCAACGTATGGGAAGCATCTAAGGCTGAAATAAACTTGTTAAAGACAACGTTCTTGGTTACACAGAGTTCTACAGTGAGTGCAGGTGGTCACTCCCACACGGTGGGAAATACTGATGCCCTGAAACCGATTTATGGAGCCCTGTACCATCTTGCGGACCCCAGAAAGTCAAACCACCTCGCTGACTGCCTCTTTCTGAGGGGAACAAACAAAAAAGGAAGGGAACTGTCACATGATGTGGGTGACAGTTGGTACTTAACTCTTCCAGGTGAGTTTGCTAAAAAGAAATTGTGGGGTGGGGGCTGTTTATCTGGGTATATAATTAAATGGATCTGTTGAACGGGACTTTAATAATTAGCAAGAGAAGAAAGGTCTGGGATCATCTGCTCCAGACATGCAGATTAATTACATCGAGTACATAAATTCTCATAGAAATCGTTTCTGTTTCCAGACATGGGACGTTACTCTTTATGATTTTTATGGCTCAGAACTCCTGGGGTTGTAACACACGTTCCGAAAGCCCTGCTTTCATAAGGAAGAGGCTGGGTGGGCTGCGGGTCCCCGGACGACAGGTCTCCGGGTCCCTGGGTCTACTGCATGCACACCTGTGGGCTCTGCGGGCCCCCCCCACCCCATGAAGGGCATTCCTCTCCTCTCTCCAAACAGCGCGGCGTGATGACCCGACCGGGATCACAGGCAGAGTGGGAAAGTCAGAGGCAGATAGACTCGCAAGTCCATAAAAAAGGTAATGGCCTCCTTTCAATAATTATACACCTATAAAAAATAATAAAGAAGATACAGGGCCAAAATTTTATGGCATTTATGCTAATGCGCTGTGGAAACTCGGTAGGAGAAGGTGGCCGGGAAGGCTGGCATGTTGCTGTGGAGTGTGGTACCGTGTGTTCTGTTCCACGCGCTCCCGTGGCGGCAAGTTTTCTGTGCGTGTGGACAACCTGGGCCATTGTTCCTCGTGCACCTCCGTCCTCGATCTGTATTCTGCTCAGTTCCTATTGAATTCTTCAAGCTTCGAACATCCTGACGGTTGCAGCAATACTGCTAAATTAACTTTTCCAATAGTAAATAGCTGCAAATATGTCCATATGGACTTCTCAGGGCTGCTCCTCCGTGCAAGTGGGAAAATATCCTTGGATAGGATTGCGCTGAAAGAACAAAATGCCGTTGCCCTCAGATGTTCTCTCAGAGTTAACTCTTTACATGAAGGCCAGGGCTCCATGCTTCCTGTTTCTGACTGCGCAGGGAAAGAAGGGGATGCCCCTGCAGACGTTAGAAAGACATTGGCGTCTGTCTGTAGGACTCTGGAAACGCAGAGCGCAGTGCGCCTGTCCCGTCGCTTTCTGATGGGCAGTGGTCCGCATGGAATCCAGGCAAAAAGATGATCCGGTCCAACTTCATGTTTATTGCACAGCCAGCGTCTTCCCCGTGGCTGATGAGAGGGGGCTCCCAGGGCTGGCAAGGCCAAGGCTGGCAGCATGCTAATATCATATCTTGGGTTTTTTAATTGCATTTTAATCCACATTCTTGTAGGGTTTGTGGCCACTTTTAAAAACCATCCAAGTTTTTAAAGAAATGCCTCAGAACACCTGCTTAAATGGTTGGAAATGGTGACGTCGATGATGCGGACTAGTCCTTTGCTTCATTTCCGCACGTGTAATCTTCCACTCACTGGACAGCTCCGCCTTTCGTTGGGAGCAAAGGTGGCAATCCCAGGGGACAGTGACCTCCCCCTGCAGGTGACGCCCGCTTGGAGACCTGCCAAGCCTCTTTTGGGACCTGAACCAATTTGGCCAAGGAAAAACGCAGTGCCATGAAAACAAAACAATCCTCCACGGTGTCTTTGATTTAATAAGCGAAGGTTTACAAGTAAAGAATGGAAGCGCTTCCCCAAGGGGAGCCGTGCGTGAAGGTCCTCAGGGCTCGGAGCAGGAAGAGCGTCGTGTTCCGGCACAGTCTCCAGCTGCCAGCCCACCAGGACCACTGCCTTTCAGCCACAGGGAGCCGGGACTACGGAGGAAACTCACTCAGAACGTTTGATACCAGAGCACGGGATCAGTCAGTGCGCCACGAGATACATATTCATAACCCGGCAGTTCTAGGAGCCTGGGTAGGCATAAGGGACTGTTGAGAACAAAAAAAAAAAAAAAAGGTTGATTTATGATGATCTCAAAAACATGGTCTCCAAAGATGTATTCTGCAGCTCTGAGACCTCAGGTTTAAGCTCTATTAATTTTACAGAACTGTCTGGGATTACCCATCTGTTTAAAGGTTAACTGTCTTCACACTTATGAAATGGGTATTTCTGTTTTGGTTCTTACTTTGTTCCTGTTAATGATTTATAAAATACAAAATGCAAAGCCAGTGAGATAGCTTTAAATCTTCAGTACGAAACACCTACCTGACCATGTTTTTGAGAGACACAAAGTATTACTCAACTCCTTCCCAGTGATGCCTTGGAAATGCGGTTGCTCTACACGTCTCGTTTTGAATAAAGTAGAAGGAAAAGTTCCACCACACAACATCTTGCATCCTCGAGAGGAAAATCCGTTTGGGTGAATTGTATCATGTATGTGTGTGAGTTTTGGGAGTTTAGTCTTGGATTCCGTCTACAACATTTTTTTTTCTGCGTAGAATATTACCCAAATATATGCCTTTCAATATCTGAACATTATTATCTTCTCATGTGCAGTTCTGTTACATTTCCGGAATTTTATTTCCTCATATAAAAGAGCACATAATTTTTCTCTCTTGATGGTTTTGGAAGTATGACAACTTGCTTTGCAAATCTGGTTTTGAATGTTCCATGCTGAAAATTCTGTGACCTCAGACAATTTATTAGTTGTTTAGCTTTTGTTCTGTTTTTTTTTTTTTTAATTATTTTTTAGGGGCGCCTGGGTGGCTTAGTTGGTTAAGCGTCCAACTTTCGCTTAGGTCATGATCTCACAGTTTGTGGGTTCGAGCCCCGCATCGGGCTCTGTGCTGACTGCCAGCTCAGAGCCTGGAGCCTATTTAAGAGTCTGTGTCTCCCTCTCTCTCTGACCCTCCCTTGCTCACGCTGTCTCTCTTTCTCTCTCTCCTAGAAATAAATAAAAATATTAAAAAAATTATTTTTTAATGTTTATTTTTGAGAGACAGAGAGAGAGACAGTGTGTGTATGTGTGTGGGGGGGGAAGGGGCAAAGAGAGAGGGAGACACAGAATCCAAAGACAGGCTCCAGGCTCTGAGCTGTCAGCACAGAGCCCGACATGGGGCTTGAACCCATGAACTGTGAGATCACGACCTGAGCTAAAGTCAGAAGCTTAACCAACTGAGCCACCCAGGCGCTGCAGTTTTGTTGTTAATAGGATCAGCTCAGGGAGGCAATCCTCATATTTTCTTAGGTACAAAGAATACCTCCGAGATGAACGAGAGCAGCACACCTCAGGGAGCCTCGGCCCCACCTCTTGCTCCTGAGCCCTGCAGAGGTGAGGGGGTCCCGGGCGTGTACAGGAGATGCCTGTGCGTGTATCCACCTTCTCCTCTGTCGCTGGTTGGGTTGCTAAGCTTCTGCCAGACACTTGGCCACAGATTAGGGTAACCATGGTTACCTGAGACTAGCCCCACACGGTGGACTAAACTCTCTGTGCTCCAGTCCCACCCTCTGATTGCATAATCCCATCAGGAAGTTTTTTGAGCTGTTCCCACTTTGTACGCCTGTTCTTTATTCTATGCAATGATATTCATGTTGATATTTTAAGTGTATTGTAAAACACACATAAAATAGAAATTATAGTGTGGGGGAAATAAAAGATTGCAAGCTTCTTAAAATTTATTAATTGTACAAACATATCTTTGCTTTCAATTTGTAAAGATTTGCATTCATCTTCTTGATACTTAGCTATAAACTATGTTGTTAATTATAATGGCTTCCTGTTATCTTTAACTAATATTTCAGTGGGCAGTATGGACTGAAGGGAGGGTCCGCCATTGACAATGAGGCATTGGTTATGTGCTGGATGTTTTTGTTTTGTGGTTTGGCTGAGTGCGGATGGGTCCCGCCGGTTTCTTGTAGCCAATCTCTGCAGTAGGAGTAGTATCCTCAAGTCTCTTGTTCTTTGTACAAATCTTTATGAAGCCTCCTGCCCTTTTTGTGGGGGTAGATTTGGTTAAAACTACACAATAAATCTGTAAGCCCACTTAGCCAGTCACAGTTAAACTGTACCATGTGACAACTTATCAGCCTGTCATATAAATTCCCAGTAGAATATCTTGTCGGGGGTATGTGCATTCTAGTTGGTGATCGCTGTTCCAACCAAGGAACAAAACACTCTCAAGCAGAATTTAAATGTTGGCCCAAAATTTTCACAGAACACAATTACTGGCACCAGATGTCTAGATTGGAAAACCAACCCCACCGCTTACTAACCCAGTGACCGGGAGCAAGTTACAGAACCTCTGTGTACTTTGGTTTCCTCATCTGTAGAATGGGGTAATAATAGTATTTGTCTTTTAAGATTGATGAGGACCAAAGGCGTTACAGCAACATCTGTCACGTAGAATGTGTTATAAAGTGCTAGCTATTTTTACCATCATCTTCATTACTATTATCTTATTATCCATATTATTTTTGAACTTGAATTCTAAAGGATTGTGGCAAATTAGAAAGAGTAAGATGTGAGCCATAGATACTTAATTTAGAAAGTCAGGCCTTGGTTAGGACTCATGTGGTGGTTTGGGGCACGAACTTAAATAGTTTCAGACTAATGATACGAGCTCTGGGCTGGTGGCAGGTCCCTCCCCACTCACCTCTGCCCCTGCCCTTTACTGAACTAGCGTAAATTGGTGGTTCATTTCAGCCCAGTGGAAAGAAGCTTCCCTGTTGCCCCTGCTAAATAGTATGCTCGAGATAGACTTGTACTCTCTGTATGCCTCCTTAATGATTTTTTTTAAAAATGTTTTTTTTTAATTTATTTCTAGGAGAGAGAGAGAGAGAGAGAGAGACAGCATGAGCAGGGGTGGGTCAGAGAGAGAGAGAGTCACAGACTGAAACAGGCTCCAGGCTCCGAGCTGGCAGTCAGCACAGAGCCTGACGCGGGGCTCGAACCCACGAACCGCGAGATCATGACCGAAGCGAAAGTCGGACACTTAACCGACTAAGCCACCCAGGCACCCCAACCTCCTTAATGATCTAGCCTTCATTTTTTTTCTTCTTTAAAACTCAATAAGAAGATGCTGACAGTAAAACAAAAACAAAAACAAACACACACAAAAAAACCCCAAAAAACAAAACAAAACAAAAAACCTTTAAAAAAGAAAAGAAAAGGCAGGATAAGTTTTGATTAACTGCACTGACAGCCCAAGATCTGTTCTGACTTCCACTTGCTGGTTTCCCTGTGGCCTGGCAGCGAGCATAGCTGTAGGCGGCGTAATTAGGAGCACCCCGACTCAAGAGTTCAGACTTCTTCAGACAACAGAGGCTGATGATTACTTTTGTGTCTATCTCTGTCTTTCTCCCCGCTCTGTTCTTTAAAAGTTGCCTTCTGCAAATGTTCTCCAGCTGTTGAGAAATTGTTTTTCATCTGGAGCCGGCAATTGTTTTTAAGAGATTGATTCACATGCATAAGGAATCCCAGGGACTAGTATTTGCATTTAAACAATAATTATTAGATGCTAAAACTGCGGCTACATGAGGCAAGAATTTCTAATTATCCTCTCTTATTTGGGCCCCAACTTCTTCTGCTCTCCCGAATCCTCGAGAGCTGCTGAGCTCAGCGCTCTGCTCATGCCAGAACAGACACGCATGATCCGTCCGGCTCCGCAGGCACAGGGCCGGTGCGCTCGGGATGCCCTTGACTTGACCCTCAATTTGTTTTGATTCATTCAAGATTCCAGGGAAGGACGTCAACCTCAAAGCACTTGAGGAATGGTGGCACGATCTCTGGTGTCCCTTTGCCTTTAATGGAAGCAAGCTGGGGAGCCACATCTTGACGCTGGCTGCAAGGACACGGTGGTTGTCCNTGTCCGTGATGGGGTCTGATAGCCTTTCTGGTGACCGCACAGCACAGGCAACAGGCCTGTGGGAGGTTCTTGTGGCCGAAACCATCATTCAGGAGGGGCGTTGTTTGCATGTTGGTTGTTTCAGTGATACGGTTTGGCATGGTTGTAATTAGAATTACATAAAAATAAAATATGAATAAATATTATGCTAGCCATATAATAAAAATAAAATAAAAGTCGCATGTGAACATAAAATAAAAACAACTTGAGGGAGGTCACGTACCATGAGCCTTCTAAATAATAACAACTGAGCGACATGAAGAGTTTCCTCTTTGCTCTTTCTTAGTGTATCTTCTTCAGATCTGCCTTTCAGGAAAGTTCCACCAGAGCAGAAAGTTGATGCGTGCAGGACTCTCAGGCTCAGACCGCCTCCGCAAGGACCGGGGGACCGTCGTGCTCGAGTGAGGGGCAGAGAGGGAAACACTGTCCTGTACAGCTTTACTCCGTCCACCACGTAAACAGCCTGCAGAGAAAGCTGGGTCGGTCCTGCCAATGATGATAAAGGATCAAAAGCAGGTCAGGGGATGTGCTGGCCCCGGGGGTGGGGGGGTTTACAATGGGTCTTTCAGGAACTCGAGAGGGATTTGAAAGACTGGCGAGGTAGAATCTGGAAGTGAACTGCTGCTTCTGCTTCTGTCCTTGGTTTGTCCTTTGAGTGAAAGAAGCCAAGAGGCAGAGGCAGAAAGGAGGAAGGGGGCTGAGGTCAGCGGTGGTCACGGGCCGCCCAGGGTCCTGCTTTCCTGTTCTCCCCGGGCTCCCACCTGCCTCAGTGCTCCTCACGCAGAGAGACCAGAAACCCTGAGCACCGTCCGTGTCTGGGTGCTCCTCTTGGTTGTGTGGGACCCCTTGGCAGCCATCTTTGTTTTACAAGAAAGCTGGGGTGAGGCTGGTGCAGACCAGGGCAGAGGGTCTAAGTTCTCAGTGAAAGAATTAAGAGGTTGTCTTTATTCGCAGTTCACTGCAGCCTCTACCTTTGGGTGTGAACATGCATTTCGGTTATGTCTGTGCAAGTGCCCCATCTCACGGCCTGATCATCTCCCTCCAGTGTGTAGCTGGGTCTCAGGGGAGCCAGGCGACCCAGGACGCGTGCCTGTGGGGCGACTGGCTTCGCAGCCGCTTCATGTCGACAAAACACCAGCAGATTTGGTGCCAAGAGCCAAATTGCAAAGCACCTGCTGGAATTGAACATGGACAGTGTAATATGTGGTTACATCTACCTGAAGAAACCATTTTTATTCCCGTAGCACATGGTCCTGTTTTCCTTTTATTTCTCCCTCCCAGACTCTTCGCTATTGCAGCCCTATTTTTCTGTGTTAAACATTTAAAAATTATTATCAGAAAGGTAGTAATCTATCCTGCTTGAGAAACAGTAAAACGCCGTGGTAGCAGAGAGTTACCACATAGAAAAACAGGTTTACCTGCTCAGGTGCACATCTGCTTAGACTCGCGGGCAAATGATTTATTCCAGGGCAACTCAGTCCTAAGAAAGATAGGGATTTTTCTCTCTAATTTGCTCAAGATCAAGAGTCTCGGCCCCTCCCTCATTGTAAAGATACTCAAAACCCGAGGACTAAAGAGGGCTGGAAATGAAGGAAAGGAAAGAAAAGGAAAAAAAAAACCCATTTACCAAAAGGGTATCCTCTTTCATCAGCCAGGCTGACATTAGCAAAGGACAAATGTTACCTACCTAAGAAAATCAGAGCCAAGTCCGATCTTTCTATCCCTTCGGGAAAAATCACAATGGTTAGTTTCCAAAACAAGTGTATATGCAGAAAGCATTGGCAGGGCTCACTAAAAGACTGCTTCCGATTTTCAGAGGGCAGCCTGGCCAAGTGATCATTACGAAAGATTTATAAGGCAACTTTCATTGATGCTCTATCTGTCACATTGCAATTGCTCCTGTGATTACTTATTACAACACCTCACAAAAGGACGCCCAGCAAACTGAGATGAAGGTAGGCTAGGCAGCCCTTCCAGAGCCATATTCCAAAAAATCAAATGAAAAGGATTTGGTTTCCACTCCCAACCTCCCCACCTGGCCCTGAGAACCGCACAGCCTCCCCCCTTCCCGGCTGGCATGCCAAGGGAGCACTGAGAAGTGGCATCTGCCGCATTCCAGAATTCAGAATTCTTATGCAACCCTTAAAATATTTCCATTTGCTTTTAAAATAAGAAAACTCTAAAAAACATGGCCCAGTTCCCTTTTAAATTGCTTTACAAGTAGGAGAGGTGCTAAGATTTTCAAACTCTTTTTAACCCAATTCTGGAAAGCATGGAGGGATTTTTTTTCCCCTCCTTAACCTCCTGATAGCTATTTAGTGAAAGATTTGTATATAGTAGTTTTCTTTCTTGAAAAAAGATAAGGTGAGATTATGGTTAGTTTTCTTTTGTTTGGCTTGTGTTTTTATTGTTTTTTTTTTTTTGGCAATAAGCATATGAATGTTTGTAATAAGGAACATACGTTTTTTTGTTTTTGTTTTTGTTTTAAATCAAGCAAAAAAAGTGCTGCAATATGTTAGGTAAGATGGGTGTGGAGGTGAACATTTGGAAGGGATCTCTTCCTGGAGGACGAGGTCCTCGTGACCCCCAAGCAAACACGCCTGTGCAAGAGATTGAGGGCAGGAGCCTGCAACATCTCTTTCCAGACTCTCTTTAGGACTGAAAAGGTGGGGACATTGCGTCACATCTGTGTTGCGTCACTTACATGGAGTGGCCTTGGAGAGTGACCCAGGATGCTCGTGTGAACAAAGAGACACAGTGGCTAAGGGCTCCCCTTCACGCTGATGACTCAGACAAGCTCGTGAAGGTCTTTGGGTTCTTCGCAGCAAGATGAAGATGATTGTACAGATCGGGACTCCAGCTCACTGGAGTGGGAAGACCCACTCACTGCCTGTCTAAAGCGCCTTTTATAGAAACTTTAAATCGGTAGAAGAGTAGAGAGAACAGTATAGGGCAAACTGTGTCCCCATCACCCAGCTCTGATAACCAACCACTCCCTCTGACAGTGGGCTTTTTAAGAATCAAACCTCAGACATCATAGTATTTCATCTGTAGACACTTCAGTATTTTTCTGTAAATACAAAAACAACAACAAAAATAAGCACAATGTCATTACCCCACCTCAAACTAAACAATACTTTCCTAAATTCACTGAATATCCAGTGTTCTCTTTGTTTTATGTGTATCAGCC
>NW_027527956.1:5537953-5743810 GCF_008692635.1 Crocuta crocuta
CCCCCCCCCCCCCCTTATTTTTTTCCAAAACTGAGTTCAAACAAGGTCCACACATTGTATTTGCTTCATCTACCTCTTAAGAATCTTAACCTATAGGGGCGCCTGTGTGGCTTGGTCGGTTAAGCGTTCGACTTCGGCTCAGGTCATGATCTCACGGTTTGTGAGTTCGAGCCCCGTGTCAGGCTTTGTGCTGACAGCTCAGAGCCGGGAGCCTGCTTGAGATTCTGTATCTCCCTCTCTCTCTCTGCCTCTTGCCTGCTTGCACATGCGCTCACTCTCTCTCTCTCTCTTCTCTCAAAAATAAATAAGCATTAAAAATAATTTAAAAAAGAATCTTAACTTATGGGCTTACCTCTCTCTGTTCCTGATTAATTAGTTGTTGAAGAAATGGAGTATTTGTATTCTTGTATTCTTGGAAATTCTTACGGAATTTCCAACATTCTGGATCTCATTGATTGCACCCCTCTGTGTTGTTTAACATGTTCTTCTATCCTTGTGTTTCCTAATAACTAACATTTACGTCTAGATCACTTCCAAATTTTTTGTTTGGAAGAGTAATTCATAGCCTACTGGCACTGGCTAAAAAGTTTCTGTACTTATGAAGACTTTGAACAATTTCAAAACACTCCAGTGCTGATTATTTTAAATGTGATACTTACATGAGTTTTGATAGTACTCAAAAAATGGGGGCAGTATTATTTTGGTGATCTAATCTTCCAGCAGACAGTGGAATCCTACTTGAAGATTTTTACTTTGACTCTCTGAATGTCAGGATAAACTTGGACAGAGGCCAAAGGAGTCTTCAATAAACTAATAGAGAACATTGTAGAACTAATACATATAGAACTATATAGAGAATCTATAGTGCTATAGAACTAATAGAGAATGACTATAGACAGTTCTGGGAGCACCTGGGTGGCTCAGTTGGTTAAGCATCTGACTCTTGGTTTCAGCTCAGGTCATGATCCCACAGTTCGTGAAATCGAACCTTGGATTAGGCTCTGTGCTGACAACATGAAACCTGGTTGAGATTCTCTCTCCTCCTCTCTGTTCCTCCCCTGCTCATTCTCTGTCTCTTTGTCTGTCTCTCTAAATAAATAAATAAGAAACTTCTGACAGGCCCTTAATAGAATTTCAGAGGAGGTGACAAATTCCTGCTCTGCTCTGGAAAGGGCACAGCAGCCACTGCTTCTCCCATTAACAAAGGAGGAGACTCATCAAGAAAGGATGTGGTCAATATGGAAATATGGCAGAGAAGATTTGGACAGTGTGGACATGGTTTGTATACATTTTTTAAAATTATGTAAAAAAATTAAAAAATTAAAGAAATAAAAAATGACATATTAGTTGAGCTGTAGTTCAAGGTATCCTATACATGGCATTTAAAATTTTACCATACCGTCCATGTATTTGCCCAAAAGAAAGGATGCAGCCAATCCGACAAACTGCCTCATTGCCACCTCCCCAGTCCACGGGGCTCTGGCTGTGTCCCTGGCTGTGTCCTGTGGCCACCTGACTGGCCACAGGCATGGAAATGAGATGCCACTAACGGATATGTAAATAGCTGTTCTAAATGCAAACTTGAGCTCACGGCCCACCCAGAGGTATTTGTCTCCACACACCGATCAGACCATCGAATGTTTGATTGCCAATCACTTCCATCAGCGTTGCTGGGACACTTTCCAGCTGGACAAGAAGGGAGGTGCTCCAGCTCTGGGCTGCCATGCTTTCAAAAAGCCTCTGAATAGTGTCTGTTCATATCTTCACTGATGGATGTGGGGGGGAGGGGGGATGGGCATGGAGGATGGCACTTGTGGGGATGAGCACTGGGTGTTATGTGGAAACTAATTTAACAATAAACTATTTGTAAAACACAAAAAAAGCCTCTGAAAGAAGGAAAGGGCATCATCTAAAGCATAAGCAGCTGGGCGCCAAGACAGCAAGACGAACGAGCGCCCTCCAGGGAAGGGAGCTTGTGCTCACGAACTCTGGTCCCAGGATGGTGCTTGCCCAGCCAGGAATGGGGTGACGCTTCTGAGTTCTGGGCGGTGAGAACCTTGTCCAAAGTTACCAGGAGTCTATTTGCAGTGGTTTTATGAGCTGGAGGTGCAGGACACAGGCACCCCAGGCTCCAGAGGACAATGCTTCCTTGCGTCTCCCGTCTTGTTGGGCCTAGTTTGCGTGGAGGTAGGTGGTACAATGCCAAAGTCAAGTGTCCGGAGACTGCTGTTACCATGATTGACGTTCCTGTCCCCCCCGGCTGACTCGGGGCGCACCCTGACGAGGGCTCCTCCATGTTACAGCTGCCACACGTTCATCAGTGCGAACGGATCCAATGGGTTCAGGAGTAGAGGCTGGGAAGAGGGACCTTTTGTCCTGCTGGACACTTCTACCTTTCGAGCTAATGTGACTTGCTTCTCCTCCACAAACAATGCTGTCTGGCACTTAAAACTACTTTCATTAATCTTTTTTGGGGAAGGAGGTGTTTTGAAGACGTGACAGGCACTCATGAGATAGATAATGGATGGATGGTGAGCGCGCAAGGGGGCCCAGCAGCGTGCTCGTGGCTGGTGAGGCAGGGTGTGTTAAACATAATTCGGGGAAGATCCAGCCCTCCAGGACAAAAAATGAAAGAGGCATTTAATTGGAACACTTAGCAATCACAAAACCAAGACAGAGGTTAAATTGTTTTGAGCAAGAGAAATTAATACATTAAAGGTTACATTTCCAACTGTGAGGCAGTGAGCTGGGCTCTTCGGTAGTGTCAGAATTACATAAGGCAGGAGAAATGGCTCTGAAATGATTGTGGAATCATTAACAAAAGGCAAGGCCGAGTAAGACACTTCCCAGCAGGGAGGCACGAGGAAGAATGAAGACATGGAGAGAGCTCATTAAGAATGAATTGCAGACCATAAACATTTGAAACCACTAAGTGTGGAGTTCTATCTGTTATCTAATGACTCAGAAATTATAAAACTAGCAATGACTTTCAGAAAAGGAGTTGACTTTGCAGGAGGTTGTTTGCCATTACATACGTAAAAAGGTATCTTTTTTTTCAGCCGGGGGAAAAAAAGATCTCTCATCTTTGTAAATCAGCACAATTTAAGCAACTTCAGCTATCCTTGACAGATTTTTCTTCTGTATAATTACACATTGTCTCAGATTTAGTTATAAGGATATTGAAATGAACGTGCTGGGAGGGGAAGCCGTGGGGGGCGGGGGGGAGGAGGAGGGAGAGGGCCAAGTCTACACCTTGCCAGCCAACTGCAAATTGACTCACCACTTCGTCTTCAGATAGATCTAGAAAGCCACTCTGAGAAAGCCTTGCCAGTAAATCCTCCAGAGTGGACTCATGCTTTGTTTTGATTGAGGGAGATTCCATTTGTGTTGCTGTTAATTGCATGGTTTGCTAGACAAAGAGTCGGGCTAAATGAAATGAGATAATCCATCCATGGAATTCACTCCCCATCCCTCCCAGCGCACCCTCCTCCAGGCAAGGAAAAGGGACACTTGAAACTTGAATGACTTAAGACTCCATACTCTGGCCACGTGTGAACTCTTTAATCTTCCAGAGTATCTGGTGCCCCACTTCCAAATGCCCTTTATTTTGTGATTAACCCAAGTCAAAAATGCCAGAAGAGCATCAAACCACATGACTGGGAGTCACACCCAGGTTCCTAAAGTGCCTTTTGGGAAAATAGATGAAGCCCCTGTAATGTGCTGTCCTTCCGGAAAGAGCAGCATTGAGAGCAGCTGTGGGAGGCCCTGGAAGGAGAGAACAAGGCGGTCCTAACGGCTTTTAGAAGCCAAGGCTTTTGCTGGGCACTGTGATGTCCAGCGGCCCCCATTACTCAGAGGGCGGCGGATTCACAGACAGCTCTTTGCAATTATTAGCACCATTTCAAACTCCCTGTGCCTCGCAAGAAATGCGGAAGTTGACAAAGCCTGTTTGAGCCTTTCTAAATGCCTCCTGATCTGTTGCTGTGGTCCTTCCACTTGCATAGCAGGGTGGGGCCGGCTTTCTCATCCTTCCTGAGCAACCAATTGGAGGGAACAGAGTTCAAATGAACCTCAAGATATTTGAACAACTACCAATATTAAGAAAAATTCACAAGTGAAGATGTTCATCACAAAAATAGATTACCAAAGACATTGATGAGCCTCCTTGGGGAAAGCTACTCATCTGTCTTCAACCCTACGATTCTAAGATTAAAGAGTCTCTGGGTACTGGACATTTCATAGATGAACAGAGCTCCATTCCGTTTCCACTCATTGCTAGTGCCTGTGGTCAGCAATGTCCTGAAGAGACAAATGGCCTATTTGGTTAACCTAAAATGGTCCTTTATCCAGTGAGCATCTAAGTGAGGACACCAAGTATACTCAGTGATTTGCTGGGGTGCAAGAAGATTATATATGTAACATATACCTGTACTATATATATTATGTGTATATATATATGCATGCATGTATTTCCATTTTTTAAGAAGAAAGTTAGGTTTGTCAGCATCACCAATCAGGTTGACATTGGTATCTCACATTTTCAGTGTGTTAGATAATCAATCACGTGTGTCTCAGACCCTGAGCTATGTTGAGTGTAGGAGGGAACTCTAAAGCAGAAGTCAAATCGACAGTGATGTTCAGAGTGTTGATGTGTGTGTGTGTGTGTGTGTGTGTGTGTGTGTGCCCAGCTAAGTGGCTTTACAAATCACACCTCCCAGTTTTAACCAAATCTACCCTTGCAACATGGACACTTCATAAGATTCTCAAGATGAAGCTGCAGATCAAAGACAATGCTAATAATGCAGACACAAGTCAACAACAAGAAACCGCTAACTTTGACGTCTCCATTCTTCATAGGAATACTGCCTCTGCCACAATAATGGCCTAATCTGACAAAAAGTTGACCAAAAATCCTTCAGTAACCAAAGGTATAATTGGAAATATTTACAACCACTGTCCTTAGGGTGGAGGTCAACCTAAGTGTTGATTATATGTATTGTACCTTTGTGATTTATCACTTCCAACAGTGATAACAAGTATAATGAAATATAGGTTATACGTGAAAAAGAACCTGAATTTGAAGTGTTCTTTCAATTGTATCCCAGTGACTTAAATCAACAGTCCCCAAACATTTTGGTCCCAAGGCCCCTCTACATTTATTGGTGACTTCTGTTTATGTGGGACATATGTATTGGTATTTACTATATAAAAATTGAAAAAGGGGCACCTGGGTGGCTTAGTTCGTTAAGTGTCTGACTTCGGGTTAGGTCATGATCTTAGGGGTTTGTGAGTTGAGCCCCACATCAGGCTCAGTGCAGACAGCTTAGAGCCTAGATCCTGCTTCAGATTCTGTGTCTCCCTCTCTCTGTCCCTCCCCTGCTCATGCTCTGTTTCTCTCTGTCTCTCAAAAATGAATAAATGTTAAAAAAAGAAATTAAAACAGAAAATTAGAAATATTTCTTTAATAATTCATTTAAGCACAACATCAATAAACAAATTGCTATTTATTTTATGCTATCACAAATAACGTATTTTTAATAAAATAGCTATATTTTCTGGCACAAAAACAGACACATACACCAATGGAATAGAATTGAGAACTCAGAATTGGACCTAAAAGTATACAGCCAACTGATCTTTGACAAAGCAGGAAAGAATATCCAATGGAAAAAAGACAGCCTCTTTAACAGATGGTGTTGGGAGAACTGGACAGCAACATGCAGAAGAATGAAACTAGATCATTTTCTCACACCATGCACAAAAATAAACTCAAAATGGATAAAGGACCTGAACGTGAGACAGGAAACCATCAAAACCCTAGAGGAGAAAGCAGGAAACAACCTCCTTGACCTCCACTGCAGCAATTTCTTACTCGACACATTCCCAAAAGCAAAAGAATCAAGAGCAAAAATAAAGTATTGCGACCTCATCAAGATTAAAAGCTTCTGCATGCAAAGGAAACAAGCCATAAAACTAACAGGCAACCGACGGAATGGGAAAAGATAGTTGCAAATGACATATCAGATAAAGGGTTAATATCCAAAATCTATAAGGAACTCGTAAACTCCACACCTGAAAAACAAACAACCCAGTGAGAAATGGGCAAAAGATATGAACAGACACTTCTCCAAAGAGGACACATCCAGATGGCCAACAGACACATGAAACGATGTTCAGCATCCCTCCTCATCAGGGAAATACAAATCAAAACCACACTGAGATACCACCTCACGCCAGTCAGAGTGGCTAAAATGAGCAAATCAGAGAACTCTAGATGCTGGCGAGGATGTGGAGAAACGGGCACCCTCCTACACTGTTGGTGGGAATGTAAACTGGTACAGCCCCTCTGGAAAACAGTGTGGAGGTTCCTCAGGAAACTAACAATAGAACTCCCCTATGACCCAGCAATAGCACTGCTAGGAATTTACCCAAGGGACACAGGAGTGCTGATGCATAGGGACACACGTACCCCAATGTTCATAGCAGCACTCTCAACAATAGCCAAAACATGGAAAGAGCCTAAGTGTCCATCAACGGACGAATGGATCAAGAAGATGTGGTTTATCTATACCATGGAATACTACATGGCAATGAAATCTGGCCATGTGTAGCAACACGGATGGACCTTGAGGGTGTTATGCTGAGCGAAATAAGTCAGGCAGAGAAGGACAGATACCATATGTTTGCACGTATAGGAGGATTAGGAGAAACTTAACAGAGGACCGTGGGGGAGAAGAAGGGGGGAAATGGTGGGGGAGGGGGAGGGAGGCAAACCATGAGAGACTCTTGAAGTCTGAGAACAAACTGAGGACTGATGGGAGGGGAGGGGTGAAGGGCATGGAGGAGGGCACTGGTCGGGATGAGCACTGGGTGTTATATGGAAACTAACTTGACAATAAACTATATGTAAAAAATAAAATAAAATAAAATAGCTATATTTTCCAAAGCAAAAAAAAAATTAATGAGCAGAGTGGCATTGTTTACACTTCAGCAAATTTCTTCAATGTATGGTTTACTACGTATCTGGGGTTTTGTATCTGCTTCTGCATTTAATCAACTGTCATATGTTGTTTTTACTGAAATACATGAAGAAAATCTGGCCTTATACGGTTATGTAGATGTAAAAGGGAGAAAGATTTTAATAGTCTTTTCAGGTAATTGTAGATATCTTCTCTGACACTACACCAAAGTTCAACATGTGTGTATTTCCTGAAAGTTAACAGTAATATGGAGTCTGGAACTATATCAATGAACTTCTGTGGTAACATTAAAACCCACTGGGGGGTGCCTGAGGGGCTTAGTCAGTTAAGTGTCCCCCTTTGGCTCAGGTCATGATCTCAGGGTTCATGTGTTCAAGCCTCATGTTGGGCTCCATGCTGGTGGTGTGGAGCCTGCTTGGGATTCTCTCTCTCTTCCTCTCTCTCTGCCTCTCCCTCAGTTGTGCATGCTCATGCTTCCTCTCTCTCAGAATAAATTTGAAAAATTCCATTGGTCCACTGAGCTATGCAGATCTTCCAAGTGTTGACATATTTCATCATACACTATCAAAGTATCACATTCGTTAATATCACCCACTCTCATCAGCAAAGTCTTTGAGTTTTGGGAAGCTGTCAAGCTCCTGGTGATAGACAATGTCTTTCAAAATTCTAATTTTCACTTGAAAGATTGAATTTTATCCTTGGCAACAAATACCATCCGTTGTTTTCCTTCTCATCACAGGCTTTCTCGATTTGTTTTGAGAAAATATCTGCCAAATACCCAAGTGTGAATAACCATCGCGTGTCTGTTAGTCACTCTCTGAGGGAAAATGGTGTTTTGTGAACAGAGTGCCTAGTTGAGCTCTTGGCTCCAACCTGTCGAGCAGACCCTTGTCCGGAGTCTGCCTCCTTCCTTCCGCGCACAGTTCAAATGCTTTCTGTGCAGATTCTATTCGCCCCTCAGCACACTAAAAAGACATGCATTTGAAGATCAAGATTCAATAAAATCATAATTCTACTTACTTCATCAAGTAAGTGAAACTGGATTTTTTTTTTTGTAAGGTGGGGTTCTGGCTGTGAAAAGTACAATGATGAGGGTAGTAGTGTGTAGTTGTGTGCAGTTGTGCTCACCACTGATTGTGGACCATGAGAGCAAAGGCTGACCTAGTGCACAAAGGCAAATAACCCCCAGAGCTAGAATATAATAGTTTTGGCCTCATGAACTGACTGAACAGGTCTTGGGGACCCTAAGTGACAATGAGCTACCACGTGATAAACACTGATTTAAAGCAACATTTTCTTTCTTCCTTCCTTCCTTCCTTCCTTCCTTCCTTCCTTCCTTCCTTCCTTCCTTCCTTTCTTTCCTTCTTTCTATTTTAAATTTCTTTTAATGTTTATTTATTTTTGAGAGAGAGAGACAGAGCACGAGTGGGAGAGGGGAAGCTACAGAGGGAGACACAGAATCTGAAGCAGGCTCCAGGCTCTGAACTGTCAGCACAGTGCCTGACACGGGGCTCGAACCCATAAACCATGAAATCATGACCTGAGCTGAAGTTGGCCGCTTAACCATCTGAGCCACCCAGGTGCCCCTAAAGCAAGATTTTCAAAGGTAAGGAATATTCAATCATATTGCTTAAAATAAGGAAATGAATAGAAAGTAAATTAGTTAATTTGAAATTTGAACCGTTAATAAATACAATAATTTAAAATAGTATTGATGTAATCTTGATTAATATCTATTTCTTATAGATTATAATGGGTATGATACTAGTAGAGTGGTAGTTTTATAATTTATAAACACATAATTGTACCTATATTGGGTCTGCGTGCACAAACTCTTAAAGGTATTTTTTTTCTTGGTAGGGGTTCATAAGCAAATAATTTGGAGCTCACAGCTTTGGCCCAAGAAGAGAGCCTGTATACGCCAATCCTAGAGGGAACCTCTAAGAACCTTTGATTCTCAGACAGCCTTCAGTGAAGGGAGGGTTTGAGATTAGTGAAGGTGGTAAAACATTCCACAGGGAACAGAAGGGCACTAATTGAGCCACATGGAAAGCAGCGTCAGCAGGGAATAGAGCATTTCCCTAAGTCTGGAGATATGGGCGTGTCTCTCTCCCTCCCCGTCACATCTGGTCATTTAGAGAGTCATAGAGACCTCACTTCCAACTCACTTCCATTTTAACTGCCTCCACCATCTTGGTTCAGGCCTCTTTCCTTCCCAAGTCTGCATGCTCTGTGCCCTTCTTCATGCCACAAGCACTGACTTTCCAACACCGGACACTCAGTTCTCCTTGAAAAGCCTTTGGTGTTCCTGCGACCTTCGGGGTAGAACTCCAGCTCCTTAGGACAGTGTTCATGCCCATGGTTCGACTGCTGCTTTGCCTCTTGGCCCCATCTCTCCTCCAACCCTCTTCCCCAGAAGTGGAACTCTGTTCTGCACATGCTGTTCCCTCCTCTAGGAATGCTCTTCCCCCACCATCTTCCTGCCTTCTACCCCACCCTTTTGTTTTGCACTCACTCCCCAATCCCTGATCTGGATTAAACCTTGAAGAATCAGGCCGAGTTTCATTTCCTTTTGGAAGATATCTCTTATTTAATTTTGGTTTTAAACCCTGGTTCTACCATGGAATATCTTCTACCGATCGTTAGCTGCATTACTTACCCCCTCTGGGTCTCTGAATTTCAATTTCACCTATTGAAGGCTGATCTCATTGCTTACTGTGAGCATTAAGTGAGATCGACACATGGAAAGTGTCTCATACAGAACTAGACCCGAGCAGACTGGCGTTTGAGTAATAACTAATAATAGTATCTCTGTTGCCATCTGTACCTACATCTTTCAACACTATGTTGCAACACATGCTTTCGTTCCTTTGTCATGATCTTCTTGTCATCAGGGACTGTCCCTTGTTCCTTCTCATGTCCCTAATGTCTGACACCATGCTAGCACACTGCAAGCACCCAATAAATGTTTATTAAATGGATGACAAAAATCAGAAAAAGGGTGAGAAAACATGGCTTCCTCTGCCTACCATGGCAGCCGCTAGCCACATGTGGCGTTTACAGTGTAAATACATGTAAATTAAATCAAATTAAAAATCAGGCCCTCAGTCATCCTAGCCACATTTTAAGTGCTCAGTGGTCTCATTTGGCTAGTGGCTGCTCCATTGGACAGCACAGATCATGGCACATTTCCATCCTTGCGGAAAGTTCTGACAGGCAGCACGGCAGCATTACATTTTCCGACCCGTGCTGCTGGTTTCAACATCTGTCTCTCTAAAGGCCTTGCACACAAATGCTTTTGAGATGGGAAAAATGATAACGGTACTAATATTAGCAAGACATAAAACCCCATAAGTCAGAAAGCTTCAACAACGCCATTGGCCACACACAAGTAGGGTGTCTTGGCAATGAGAGAGAGGCAGGGCCTTGGGACGGATCTGGTCAGCACTTTTGTTCTACCTGAAGGGGGTCCTCTGTCTGCACAGGCTGGCCAGGTGGGGAAGCCAGCCCTGCGATTCTGTGGTGCCATCATGGAGTCAGGACTGCTCACCCGCTGGACTCGAAGTGAAGATGGGAACCATCGTCACATCTGTTCTGCTGCTGCTACTGTGTGTAGCCACGGCCAGAATGGGCTTGTAATGGCCTTTTGGGGGAAATATTTGATTGTAGTTTGTAGAGCCTGTCATCACTGATGGGCTGTCTTTTCCTGGGAAGTGACACAACATTTCTTTTTCATTTGAGCCGCTCCATCTCTCTGTGGGCGACAGCCCATCTCTACCAGAATGCCCGTTGTTGTCATGATAATGCCAAATTGGTGGGCTGTGCCCTAGACCCTCGTTAATCGTGACCTTTCATTTAGTTTTAAATAGAGCAATACGCTAGTGTCTATAAAGTTTGCCTGGAAGCTAATCGTGCATCCAGGGTTCACAGGAGGATGGTTCATAGGAGACAGCCGTGGCTTCATAGGCCTCTCTCTTGGTCTAGAACTTCCTCTTAGGCTCACGCCAGACACTAAAACTGTGGCCAAAATGTGCCCTAGCTTTTTGGTTCTGTTTTCCAGTTACTTGGATAAGAGGGCATTGTTTGACTGCATCCTGCCAAGGTAGCAGAAGTCAGGGACAGCTTTCAAGTTTTCAGTGCCAGCAAAGACTTGGTGGCAAGTAGGGCTTCCCTGGATCTGAATTATACATGACCCAGGTTTTCAGGATGATTAATAACCTGCAGCACTGTGCTCCTGTGGAAATGTGACTCACACAGTCTGTGGCAGAAATCTCAAGCGAGGGGAGAGGTGTTCTCGGGTTAGGGGCACACCCTAATGCCAACTCTGGACCAGAGGATGTCAGAGATTGGAGACGTGTTAGAGGTCATTGAGCTCAAGTGTCTACTTTTATAGACAACAAGACAGAGACCTGGTGAGGGGGAGGTGTTTCCCAGAACCAGGGCTAGAACCAAGTTCTCCTGACCTCAGGTCTTATGTTCTCAACATGGCTCTTGCTGCCTTCCCAGTAGATCCAACACTTGGATGTCGATTGTCCTGTCGTTAAGAGATGTTGTCTCCCGAGCTGAACTGTAGGTTTCATGAGGATGGAGATCCTTTTCTAGTTTTCTTCAGAAGTCTCCAGAAATGTAAAGTCCATCTAGGGAAGACAAAACTAACCCACGTGAAGAGTAAATGTATACTAACCCGTATGTCAAGGATTCAGATGATGGAGATGGTCAAATGGACTCAAATAATTAGGATGACTTCATAGTGTCTGCGTTTCCCCATAGCAAGTAGACAGAGGGAGGCAATGCCCACCCAAAGATGGGGAAGGAAGCAGATGTGATAGGTTGGAACAAGGGGAGCCCACAGAAATTGTGGGGAATTGTGTTGGGTGGAGAAGGTGGCTGGGTTACCACATGCCTGGAAAGCCTGACTCAGGCATCTGTGCCATTCCAGTAGCTTCTAGGGCTTTGAGCTGAGAAGAGGCATGGTGATATTGCAGCTGGATGCAGAGTCTGGAGGCCTTGTACAAGGTAGAGGGGACGTGGAGAAGGGGATGAGGAACACTCATGATGTTAGGTGGAGATGCTTCCTCATATACTGAGTAAAGCTGAGAACTTGGAGCTTGCGGTTACATTGACCTGAGTCCAAATGCCTTTTCATTCATTCCTTGTGGTGTGGCCTCTTGCAAAGTACATTCTGTTACTTGGCCTTGGTTTACTCCAAGTGGTGGGGGCGGGGGGGGGGAGGTAATGAGGTGAAGAGAGGCCTCTAGGCACTTAGACTGACACAGAGGGCAAGTGAGGCTCATCATGATGGGTCACTTCAACCCAAGTGGCCTTCATGTCCACTCCCTCTGCTGGGTTTCCCCACCTGATCTCGAGGCTAGAGTGGCTTTATCTGGTGATTTCTTGGACTTCTCTGAAACTACAGGGAGTCATAGCTAGTGGGCACCCTGCCTCCCTCCAGGAGAGCCACAGCTCAGTCCTGCTGAAGGCCGAGTGTGTTGGTCTGTGGCAGCGAGACTAATTGGGCCTGGAGGGGGACCACCATGTATTGCGTTGTTTCTGCCACGGTGATGGGTCTCTGGGTGGCGCAGGAGGAAGGTGTGGCTTGTGGTTTAATGGGCTGCAATGCAGGTGGCATTTTGTAGGGACAGAGATACTTCCCATGGCCATGTCCTTATGTCCTGTCAGGTATGAGCAGAGTAAATGGGACAAATGAATGAAGTTACACTGGGGACAAAGCATTGGTGACAAACTCCCATTATTCCTGAGTGTTGGAGAAGAGCATCCATGAGATACAGTGTGTGAGTGTATGTAGGTGTGAGTGTGAGGGAGTATGTGGGAGCATGTGGGAGAGTGTGAGTGCATGTGTATGATCATGTATGGTACATGTGTGAGTGTGCGTGTGAGCATGGACATGAGTATGTATGAGTGTGTGTGAGATGTATGGTGTGTGTATGAGTGTATGGGTGTATGAGTGTGCATGGTGGGAGTGTGTGAGCATGAATGTGCATGAGTGAGTGTGTGTACGTAAGCATGTGTGCACAAGAACATATGACATATGTGTGAGTGTATATGAGTGTGTGTGAGCTATACGTGCGAGCATGTGTGTGCATGAGTATGTATGAGCATGCTTGAGCTATGTGGTCTGTGAGTGTGAATGTGTACAAGTGTGTGCATGAAATGCATGATGTGGTGTGTATGTGAGTATATATATGTGTTAGTGAACATGTGTGTGCATGAGCATGTGTGCTATCAGTGTGTGTGAGCAGGCATGTGCATGGTGTGCGTGAGTGTTGGGGGCAGGAAAGTGGATGGGATGGGGGTCATCAGAGGAACCAGCAAAGCCTCGCTCAGGTATGGATACCTCCTCCTGCACAAGCCGACACTGTGAGGGACACCCCCCCCCAAATGTATATGGGCCTGGAAACTGCTAACAGGGGAGGGAGAGAAAGCTAATACTTGAACAGAGAGGAAAACTGTTGCCCGGCCTCCTCCCCTGTGAGTGAGCACGGGTAGCTCCCGTGGCAGAGAGCAGATGTGGCCAGCCAAGGCTAAGTGACTCCCAGCCACCAGGAAATCTACAGAATGGCCCAAAACGAGTGGGGGAAATGCCTCAGAACAGCAAACAGCACACAGGCCTAGGAAAGTGAACAAGAGAAAATCCTGAAAGATACCACTCCCGACACTCACATGCAACAGACAAAACAGGAAAGGGCAGAGAATTCGAGATGGGGGAAACAGAGGAGGAAGACGGAAATACCGGAAATGGTGCGCGTAGTGTTCCACGGGGTTCCAGGGCGCCCTGAAACACGAGGCGGTGCTCCCTCTGGGGGAACGCTCCCATGAACTTGCTTGGCTCCCTGTACGTCCTCAGAGGCGCAGGCTGCTGGAAGACAGGAGGGAGCCTGAACAGCACCGTAGATAAGAACCGAGATTACCAATCCACTGCGGACCAAATAAAAGCCCTCACTTGCAGGTGTATGAGCACAGCCCTTGTTTATTTATAGCCCACCATGTCCTGTATGGCCGCCTGCATCTAACCAAACACCACAGATGCAACACCCAAGTGAGGCAGGGAGCCCCGGAGAAGAGAGATAAAAAATTCTGGCAGTTGGACCCCAGGTAACACATGTAAAGGGTAATTGACCCTTTATTTAAAATCCAAAGGCATCTTTTTACAGGGAGCCCTTGGCTCTATTCTTGCCATTCGGAAGAAAATAAAAGAAACGCTTTGGGATTTTGAGGTAAAGTTTCACAATCGGTATGTCTTTACTTTCTTTCCCTTCAACCAAGACATCCTTTCCTGGAGTCCTTTATCTAGTGCTTTGTATACATATTTTTAATCCTATACAAAAATGATAGGATGTCAAGAAGGATCTATAATAACACCATTTTTTTTTATTTCACTTCAAAGACTTGGCAATTTCTGATCCATGTGACATTCACACTCCTTCAGGGTCACACAGCATCTTGCAGCCTTCATAAAATGATTAAATATTTTAAACAGCTCCTGCTTATACCTCCATCGCCCCTGGAGACTGATACTGTTATCGTTTTTGTCAAAGCCAGTTTCCATCCGCATTTGTCATCCCTGCTTGCATTTATGAGTTATCAATCGCCACGTCAAAATGCAAAATAACTGATGTTCTTTGGGCGGTATTGGATGGTCTATCTGGGGCTTTTAATCAATGCTGATTTTTATTTTCCATACCCATACATAAATCTTTACCATTCTGGGCCACATATAATGCGTTTGTACAAAACGCAGTGACAGAAGCAGTAGTTATATTATCAAACATTATACCTCGGGGCTAACTGAGTACCAAGGGCTTTCAAAAGGGAACAGTGGGAATTGCCGAGCGGGAGACAGGATCGCAGCGGAGAATATAAGGAATTGGTTGTTGCCGTTTATAAATCAACATCCTGCTAGCTAATCCTTCTCACTTAAACACAGTCCAAATTCTTTCCCTGATCCTCTGCAACTTAGTCATTGTTTTTTAAAAGGCAAAGTTTACATAATCTACACAAATAATAATGAGCTGTATTTTCTATTTCTCCAACTTTTCCCCAGGGGCATAAATTCAAATGGCAGAGTGGAACTTTTTCAGGAATAGCTCCTTTTTAACTGATAACCGGAATTTTCCATGTAATGTTTCACCCCCCGTCAATCTAAGAGAGAATTTGCTATGCCCTTTAAAAGGGCATTCACCTGGCTGAACGATAACCGTTGTAGAAATCATTCAAACAAGACACTCGTGTCCAGCGGAATCCTGGCGCGCGCAGACACCCAAGGCCGTGGAAAATCACGCAGTTATCTTTAAAATGAATCAAGGAAGTATAAATAAGCCCAGCGTGGAATACAACACAAGTATGCAGCCAACAGAGTCCTAGGAACCCACGGGTATTCACCAGCCTTCTTGAAAGATTAAAACACATTATCGGTGGCTTCCAAGTAAAGTCATTGCCATCCGCTGGTTTCTTCATGGACCCACTGTAAACTAATTGGCCTTTGCTCCTACTTTGGGCCCATCTTTCATCTCAGGACTCGAAACACACATCAGTTAACTCTCCTGGCAGCCAAGCCAGTGACAGAGCAAGGTTTGCTGGGGAAGGGGCTGTGGCTTAATTAGTTCTCTGGGATTTGCTGCAGAAATCGAGAACCCAAACAGTGGCTGCTAGAACTTATTTTTAGAAAGCTTTGCAGTTACAAAGATGTCTCCCAATATCTGACATAAGAAATTAAACAAGAGAGTAAGCAAGTCTCATGCAGGGATGACCAGGGGCCAAGACTGAGGCGAGATCAACGCGTCCCGATAACTTGGGAGCGCTCCTGAGCCAGGGGGTTGTTTGAAAGGCACTTTCAGAAGGCGACTTCTGAATAGCTAATTCAGAAGAGTACAGTTTGATGAAAATGGCTTTCTCTACTGTGTTTCAAGAGGCAATATGTTCTGTATTGAATTCAAGTACTCACAGCTTAACACAATCAGTGAGTAGCCAGCCTCATTTGGCAACTTGTGTGTTCAATAAACAGCATGTGATAACTTCAACATCTATTTATCTGCACATGAGGAGACCAACTCACTCACCAAACAAGAAGTCCTTGCCACCTCTGTGATTTCAAAGGAGGCGAGAGCGATGTGTCCTCAGAACGGTCAGGCAAAATCAGGAAGCAAGGCTGGGCTGTGGAAGGTGAGGATCGCCAAGCATGCTTAGCACGCACCCCTGCTCTGTGTCTTAGGACATTCAAGGCCAAGCCCAACTCCCTTTACAGTGGGTAGGTCTTCAAATGTTGGGAAAACTCCTGACTCCTGTCTCTTAAGTATTTCTTGGGTTCTGCTTATTTGGGTTGGCCTTCTATCCTTTCCTCCTTTCTCCTTGCCACCCCCACCCCGACCTCGGTGCACCCTCAGCATTGTCTCCATCCCCATAAGCCACCTGCATTGGCCACAGCCACCATATGTGATTGGACCAGGGATCCAGTCACAATAGAGTAGCATTATCACCACTATCATTCTGAATGGTGCTGTTCTCTTCATGCCTTCCAAGATTAATTTATTAATTCACTCCATAGATATTTGTAGAGCGTCGACTGTGTGTCAGGTGAGGTGTGAGGCCCTGGGCACACAGTGGCTTGACTGTCGCAATACTCAGGTGCATGGTGGGGTTTTCGAGTGGTTGGTACTTCTTGGTGGCTGGGCCTGCTTTTTCCATTCGTTGAGGACAACACAGCTGGCACCGAGCGGACCACAAAATGTTCTTAAAAAATATTCCCATGGGGATGTCATCAGGTTGTCCTAGGACTGAAATTATTCAACCACAGCTGGTTTGGTGATTTCTGTTGTCTTACTAGCTGTTCAGAGAAGACACCCATTCCTCAGTCACTCAATGCAGGTGAACCTCGGGCCTCTGAGGGAGAAGCAGAGGGAAGTACAAGTGGGGATGCTGGGAGCTTTAAGGGAAGACACACAAGGCTGCTCTCAGGGCGGGGGGAGCGTCAGAGGACCACCGGGGCTGATGTCACCCTGCGGAAGGACACAGCCCTTGGGAGATGACCCTGAGGTGACCGAATCCTGGGAAGGAGAAGTGCTGAACTTGCTGGACAATATACTCTTTCTTCATTCTTGCAATGTCTTTATTGGGTTGCTATTTGAATGGCTTGATTTCAGGCTCAGTATTCATGGTCTTTCAGCTTAACACCTGACAGATTTGGAAATATACCTGTTATCTATTACAGGGCTTTTCAACCTGGGGCAGCTTGGCTCCTTCCTCCAGGGGCCCTGGGCAATGTCTGGAGGTGTTTTGGGGGCAGAGGATGGGCTGTGTCCTGGCATCTAGTGGGTCGAGGCCACGGGTGCTGCTAAATATCCTACAATATCCACAACACAGAGTGAACTGGCCCCAAATATCAACAGGGGCGAGGTTGAGAAGCTTTGATTAATACACAGCAAAACCCTCCGAAGGTACATATTTGCATGGAAGGGAAGGAGGAAGAAAGAAAGAAAAATGAAGCTGTTTGTAATATGAATTTAGATATTCTAGCCGGTGCAAGATAAGAGAAGACAATATGTCTTCTATTTTCTGCTTGATAAGAATTGATAAATGTTTATTAATATGGTATTTTTAAACCTCGTTTTTTTTTTTATTATTGAAGTATATACTCTAGAAACCCTGTTTCTATAAAGGCACAAGGTATGGATATAGATATGGTTATGACATATTTAAATCTCTAAATTGCATTTATGTTGAGATGACTAGCTTTGGAAAAAGCAATGCTTTTCATATTTATTTTAAATTTTGGATGAATTACAGCAAATGCAGTTAAATTTAATTTCTGGATTCATGGAAAACTACGCATGATGGCTGTTTTGCCTTGTCATAACAGCATGTGTGTCAATATTTCTGGGTGAAATCAAAGACAAATTCCAAATGACAATTTTGCAGATCATTCCAAAAGAGAACACTGAGATTTTTGGCAAAGGGTCCATACTCTCTCTGTCTACAACTTCGCTATAAATCTTTGTTGTTATTTATAAAATGAATGCATACCTTATCTTGAGGGAAATATTCAGGAAAATAGTGTGGGCTCTTGGCTCTGACAGGCTTTCATCTGATGCATGGTCCTATCCTGTCTAGCCTGGCCAAGTTATTTTAACCTGACTGTCCCCTTGTTTTCTATTCCATAAAATGGGAATAATAATGAATGCACTTACTTCATGAGGTTGTTATAAGGATTAGTGGAAATCCAGGACTCAGATAAGAATTCAATCAGCATTTTATCATTATTAACCTTATCATCATTATTATTACAATAACAAAATTCTACTTTATCTTCATTCCAAATGTATTAGTTTCTGAGAGCTGCCGTAACAAAACACCACAGACTGGGAAGCTTGAAACAACAGAAAAGTATGGTCTCAGGGTTCCGGAGGCCCCAAGTCCTAAATCAAGGTGTTGACAGTGCCAAACTCTCTGTGAAATCTCTAGGAAAAGGCCTGTTGATGCCCTTTAGCTTCAGTGTGGCTGGCATTCCTTGGCCTGTACATGGGCCATTCCAATCTCTGTCCCCATTGTCCCATGGCATTCTCCTGTGTGTCTCTGTGTCTTTTCCCCTTTTCTTATAAGGAAATGAGTCACAGTGGGTTTGGATGTGGAGTATGATGTCATCTTGATTTTTCCTGCAAAGATCCTGTTTCCAAGTAAGATTGTATTCACGGTACTGCAGTTGAGGACATGATGTGACGTGACATTTCTCTTTGGGGGCCACAATACAGTCCACAACACCGAGCTTCAAAACAAGACCCTGAGTACATGGGCTTTGGTGAGCTTAAGTGCACACTGGAAGAAAAGCCCAACACTGCTGTGGTGTTATAGCGTGATGGGTCTCATTTGAGGGCTGGAAGAAGCGTGAGAGATGGCCATGCACGTGTAGATGAACGGCACACACCAGTACGGAAATGTAGGGAAGTACTGCTGGGCTGCACTCCTACACAGAGAATACTATAGAGAAAAGAACTCACTGGGGCACCTGGGTGGCTCAGTCAGTTAAGCGTCTGACTTTGGCTCAGGTCATGATCTCACATGGATTAGAATCCCTCCTTCTTCCCCTTCCCTGCTTGTGCTCTCCTTTCTCAAAAATAAACATTTAAAAAAAGAGAAAAAGAGAAAAATGCATTCGGGGATCTAGAGCCTCATGTCTATTTTCAGGGCGCTCCTGTGACACTTCTACAAAGCAAGTATGATGGCTACGTGTCTACGAGCCATCACAGGTCACTGCAATGAGCTGCAGGGAAATCCTTAACCTTTGTCGCCACCTCCCACCTTTCTCCCAATCCCCGTTTCCTGAAGGTTGTATTGGAAGATTCAGACTCAGAAGCTGCCCCCCCCCCCCCCCGCCGTGGGGCCAGCACTCCTCATCCCTGCCCACAGGCCTAGTGGCACTGAGACCAGAGTGGTTGGAACTCTTTTCTGACAGTCCACTTTTTGTGAGTGTGGCTGGTTTTCACCCCGTCCTGATGCACATATTGGCCCTATGTTGGTCACAGGTGTCAGACACCAGTTTTGCATTTAACACTTTCTCTGGCCAGTAGTGACATCACTTCCCATCATGTGACCCTTCACTGAACTTGACTCCTATTCCTTATGATCCATCCTACAAGATGCTAAAACGCCAATCAGTGGGGAAACATCTGTCGAAATGGTGTTTATAGCCGCCGGCAAAATAACTGGTGGTTACACCTACTATGCATTTCCATTTGCAGATGTCTGTTTGGACAAACATGAGGCCAAGAGCAGTGCCCCAAATGAAACCTCCTGACAAGGTCAAGTTTAGTTTTAAGGTTAACAGAGTGATCCGTGTTCAGTTCAGGTCTTCTTGGGAAAACGGGTGGCTTTATTCCCATGGAATCTCCTTGAACACTGTCATCTCTGAGCTTCGGAAAGCCCCGACGCTGCGTCCTTCCCTACCTGCCTCTTTGCTTTGTCGCTTCTTCTCTGTTTCGACGACAACTCTCCCTCCACCAGCCCCCACCTTGCCTGAATCGTCTGCCGCCCAGCGAGGCTCACTTCTTTCCGCTTCTTCTGCTGCAGTTTGTCCTATACATAGCTGGCAGGATAATCTCCCAAGAACGCTATTTTCATCAAGCTACTCCCCTGCTGCAGAGCCCACAATAGCTCTGGATTATCTTTGTCCGCCCACTTCTATTCTTCTGTGACCTTGCTTTCCCAGCCCCCAAAGTTCTGTCCTCTCCAGCTGTGTCAGATCCTCTCCTGCGTCCTACACAGTCTCAAAGGCTCTGGCGCCGGCGCCTCTGTGTGAGGAATGACCTCATCCGGACCTTCCTTCTGCCTCCTCTTCCCAGTTTGGAGCCCAGTTCCAGTGACGATTTCTGGTTTCCCACAAGCCACCTGGCTAATCCTATGACACGCCTGGCATCCTTTGACACTAAGAACTGCGTTGTGCTGAGTCTACTTGGGTCCAGTTGCATCTTGAATATGGTTTGCCTCACAAACTCCAACATAAGCTCTTCCATACGTCTCTTCTTTCTCGGACATAAACTCAATGACAGGGACTTTAGCACAGTGGTGGGAAGCCTGTGCTATAGAGTCTGACAGACCCAAGTTCAAATTCTGGCTCTGCCATTTATTCCCCAAGTGACCTTGAACAAGTGAATCTCTCTGTGCCTCAGTTTTGTCATCTGTAAAATGTGGATGGTAGTGTTAATAACACCTACCTCCTAGGTTGTTTCTGCAAGTGTCTGACAAGAGCTCAGCAAACTTAGCTTTCTTATTCTCACCCTGCATGTTGGGGGCACTTGGTAATGCTGATCAGAAGAAGACGTGTGGATCAGGAGACAGCAGTTAGGATGCCAGCATTTACTTTTCTAAGGTCAGTTTTAGGTATTAACAATTGAGTGTCGCTTAAATGTCTCTAAGCTGGGTTTTCACATGCTGTATACGAGCTTTTCCATATATCCTGTCTTTTGCTAAGGACTCCTCCACCCAAGCTCTGCGTCCTCTCTACTTTTTCCTTGTTGAGCGTGGACTTCTCACCTCCTCCATCTCTCTCTATGATCTAGGCTTTCTGAGCGTTAGAGCTGCTCTGTCTGTGAGGATGGGAACATCTCACTGAAACTCCCACCTCCAGTGCCAAGCACAACGCCTGCCATGCAATCCATGCTGATGGAATAAATGCTTCCGGACACAGTGGGTTCACTTAGAAATGGAACACTGGAGTGGTTACCTATGGGTCACTGAGCTCCTGCCTTGTGATGCCTCCGAAGAGGCTGAGTAACAATGACCACCTGCCAGCACCACCGTGAGAGGGTTTTTATACACATGGGGCCGTGAGTGTGGGTTAGGAGGCTGAGCTTGGCCTTCTAACTCACGGTATGTTCTCCAGAGGATTCTTACGTAACTTGACTTCAGGGCTAAGAAATAGGCTCCTCATCTTTCTTGTTTTGAGAGGGAAGGTGGCACTTTCTTTGTGCAGTTATTCAGAGGGTGATGGACATGGTATCAACCCAAGAGCAGGCACACAGAAAAGGTATAGTGAGTAATAATGCAAATGGAGGTCCAAGTCTCAACTAGATGGCTTGACTCCTGTGTTTCATGGGCACCTCCACTCAGCATTTCCAAAAAGGAGTTTATCACTCCCAATGCCCCACCCAACCCCCCACTTACTTATCGTGTCCACCTCCTCTTCTCCATCCATCTCCATGGCTGTGCAGGCTCGGGTAAGTTATTCTGTTTTATACATTCTGGAGGCTTCCTGCTTCCCCGCCCTCTCACCATGCCCCATCAGAGGGACCCTTCCACAGTGGGCTTGGATCGCGAGAGTGCGAGAGAGCTCTCATCTTATTCTGAGGCAGAATACTGCTTCTCCTTGGAAGGGTTTGCTCGTTATGCCTGACACTCCTCATCTCCAACCTGCACACTGATGAGAGTAGCTCAGCGATGCTCCCTATGTATCAGTTAGCTGTGGTGCATAACAAGCTGCCCCCGGAGTTGTGACTTCCAACAGCTGCAGGCTATCCAGCTCTACCTCCTCAGTCAGAAAGGAGAGCTGGACTCAGCTGGCTGGTTTCTCAGGTCTCAGCGGTGACCTGCAGCTGCGGGGATGGGGAGGCCTCCGCTAGCGCAGCTTGGGTCTCCTCTCCATGCCGCCTCCTCCCACAGGGGGCTAGCCCAGGCTTGTTCACATGACGGTGGGCAGGGGTCCGAGAGGGTGACAGGGTGCCGGGTCTCCAGTCCACGCTCGGGGCGGGCACGTTGCTATTTCTGCCACGCTTTGTGGGTCAAAGCAGGTCCCCGCACCAGCCCAAGTGCCAGGGGTGGGGAAAGAACTGACCTCTGATGCGAGGAACTTTGAATCACACCGCAAAGGGGGAGGGGACAGGGAGGAGGGCAAGAGCCACACTTTTTGCAAACAACCGACCACACCCCTCCTCACCTCCCTTTTGAGAGACAAGCTCCGCACAGGAGCCCTCGGGATGGATTCTGGCGAGGGCAGGGACGGCAGTGTGGTTTAGAGAGAGGGGACCAGTCCCTCACTGCAAGATGACCATCGAGGGTCTGCATTTCTATGTTTACCTGTGTTCATTTAGGTCAAAGTTGGCCAACGTTCTCTTCAAGGGGCTGGGTAGTAAATAATTTAGGGAGCCCCAGGGGCCGCTGCTCGCCCCGGCCACTGCAGCGGGAGACCCGCCCCCCACCACGCGGGTTCCCACAGCGCATGCGCTGCGCCGGCCCCGCCCCCCAGCGTGCGTGTCCTGATCTGTGCAGGGATCTGCGTGAACTTGAACTTGTCCGCCTTCCTACCGGAAGGTGCGCATGCTGGGCCTTCTTACGGAAAAACCCACGAAGTGTCAGGGGTGATTTTTCTTATTGTTGGAGAACCACCTTCCTGGCTTTTCTAGACTTTCTGTGCAGCCGCGGAGGGAGGAGCAGCAGATCGGCCCGGGCTCCCGTGCCCTTCGAGGCCTGGGGCGGACCCCGCCCTCCGTGGTGTCCCCGGGGTCGCTCCACGCGCTGACTCGGCATCTCTCTGCAAACGAGCGCCAGGCCGCCTCCAAGTTCCCGAAACATCACCGCAAAGAATATTCCAAATAAAAGAATTTGGTAGCATCATTAAATCATATCATCTCGCTCTAAAGCGAGAACGCCTTTTCTGGGCTCCAGGCTGGAAGGAACGGCGGAGTATTAAAAAGCCGGCTCTGACAAGTGAATAAAGAGCAGGAGCGACCGGCGAAGCCTGCTATTTAATGTAGAGCGCGCGGCGCTTACCCAGGTCTACGTCTGTCACACACGGCTCTTTTCCGAGAATGGCACAGACGGTTCCGCATTTGGTTTCCAGAATCAGCAAATTACATTGGCAGAACAAAGCTGTCATATTTGGTGGTATTTTGTTACAGCCATTATTTCACTTAAGTTTAGACATCTCTTTGCAAAATCAGATCCTGCTTTAAAAAATTGCCGTGTTTTGCAACATTAAACAAAATGACAAGCTGGGGGAAAAAAGTTGATTAGTAAGCAATGTGTTGAGGAAAACTCTCCTTCAGGTTTGGAAATGAAGACTTAAGTCAACAAATGCAGTCACCTTTCTTATAAACAGGAATGTGGTTTGTAACGTGGTGCAGGTATCTCCAGTGAAGTTTTGCTCATGGAAAGCAGAGGGCTGCACCCTGGGCCGTGGGGGTCGGGCACAGACCGGATGGAGCCTGGGGACAGTCACCCTGAACATCTCCGGCGCATCCTGGCGCCCTCGCCCGCTAGCCCACTCAGCAGCCTGGACTGATTGGCGAGGCCCGTGGAAAGCGAGGTTTCTCCCCTGCCTTCCCTCTTTGGCTCCTGGAGATGCAACCTACATCTCAGACGGCATCTGAGAAAGGGAAGTTAGTACACACACGGTCCAAATCTTCCTTCTCTCCGCTGGCGCAGATGAAGCGTGGGGAGAAGGATCATACTTTACAAATGGATGTGTAGGTCTGCCATAAAGCTTCTAGAAAGACCACAGCCTGGAGGCGGACCTGTTCAGAGCTCAAGGCCCCTCGCTCCCCAGGGAGATGTCCTGTTGTTCACAAACCTCTCAGCCAGCTATTCTGTGCCCTCCGCCGGCTGTTCTATTTTTCGGATTCCACTCCTCCCCTGCTTTCTACTTTCAAGCCAGGAGGCATTGTGGTGATGGAATTTCAAATGTGCTTCAAGAAGGGCAGAGGCTGATTAATAATATTTATTCGTCCTGGAGGGAGGAGATGAATTCAGAGGCACCATTTAAAGCAGAGATCAGGGGCACCTGGGTGGCTCAGTCGGTGAAGCGTCTGACTTTGGCTCAGGTCATGATCTCATGGTTTGTGAGTTTGAGCCCCGCATCAGGCTCTGTGCTGACAACTCGGAGCCTGGAGCCTCCTTCAGATTCTGTGCGCCTCCCTCTTTCACTGCCCCACCCCCACTCTAACTTAACCAAACATAAAAAAAAGAAAAGAAAGAAAAAGAAAAATCTGAGGTCAGTGAGCTCGTTCTGTAAAGGGCCAGAGAGTGAATCTTTTAGGATTCTTGGGCCATACAGTCTTTGATCAGTGATTCCACTCTGTTGCTGTAGCAGCCACAGGCAATAAATAAATAAGGAACATTGGCTGTGTTCCAATAAAACTTTATTTACAAAATCAGGCAACACAGTGGACTTGGTTTGCAGACTAGTATACAGAGTGGTGTTTTTTTTTTAAAGATTTTATTTATTTATTTTGAGAGAGAGAGTAGGCGAGAGCAGAAGGGCAGAGAGAGGGGAAGAGAGAGGATCCCAAGAAGGCTCCGTGCTGTCAGTGCAGAGCCCGACGGGAGGCTTGATCCCATGAACCATGAGATGCTGACCTGAGCTGAAATCAAGAGTTGGAAGCTCAACCTACTGAGACCCCCAGGGGCCCTCAGGGAGTCTTGACTTAAAGGGTAAGAGGGAAAACAGAAAGAGTCTTCAAGGAGATAGGTTTGTCATTAACATGTAGGAGGTGCTTCAGAGGGGCGGGTAATGATTATGAGGCAAAAGTGGATGTGAGACCCGTGCACTTAATTTACAGATGACAAGGCCACCGAGTTCCCTGGAGGGAGTAGAATGGCCAAATCCTGGTGTCATCCAAAGCGTGCTGCATCTTCTTCTTTGAGGACTTCCAGTCTGTCATGCTAGGGGTTTAGCTCCTTAGGGAAGAGGAAGAAAGGAGAGGAGGTGTGGTTAGTGTTTGAATACTTGCTCCCTGTGACATGCACTTTGCTAACCCATTTCACACAAGACAAAGTCCATGGCGTGAGAGGCAGAATAGATCATTCACAGGTGCTTTCTTAATGCTCTTTCCACGGTGAGTTCATCTTGAGTTTTCACGATAGAGGGCTCAGCTTGTATTGAGGGCTTCATAACTGCTTGTGGGAGCTGGGTCTTTCCCCCCACATGACTGTGTGTCTGCAGGCTGCATCTCCCGAGCTCTGGTTTGGCCAATGTAGGGGCAGAAGGAAAGGAGGGAGATGCCTGGGTATTTCTCTCTCTCTCTCTCTCTGCCCGGGGCGGGGCCTCCTCTGTGGCCCCAGCTCCCGGGAGCCTGACTCCATCCAGGGCTTGGGAAGCACCAGTCTTTCCCTTGTCCCTCCAGCTCCCCACACAATGTCTTCTTGCAAATCTCTGAGCTGCCTCGATGTCCCCTCTTTGGCTTCTAAGTAATTCTACTACTTGCTGACCCTGGTTGGACCTGATATAGGGTCTGTTATTTTAAGGCCACACTTATTTGTAAATATATCACTGTTTTCAGGTGAAATTTGCATTTTAGGTCTAAACCTTGACCCAAAGGAGTCAAGACCACGCCTAGTCTGTTTTCAGATAAGGCTGTGGAGGAGACGGGGCCAGCAGAAATGCTTCTCAAGCCTGGTCAGTTGGGTACCCAGCTCTTGTACCCATAAACTACACTGACCTTTCAAAATAAAAACAGGGCCCAGCCCCATGGCATCTCACGTTAATTGTCTATGGTCTTCTTAGTCAATTAAAATTGTAACAAACAAACAAACACCGTACTTCTTGCTAAGAACTAAAAATCATAAGGCTGCTGTTAAAAAACAAACTGCTTTATAAGTAATCCTATTTTGAGGGTTAATTATTCTGCTTCTGATTTTACTCTCATTTTAATTCTTATCTGCAGGAGGAGAGAATTTTGTAGGTTGTTATTCACACAAAACAGTGTCCCAATCTTTCCCTGTTTTAAATATCTGTGAATTGGAAAGGAAAATTCCAATGTAGAGAAAAACGTGACCTAACCCTTCTTGGCTTTGTGGAATGGCTCATGTACCCCCTTCTATAATTCCTTATGACTTGGAGGCTAAAGAGAAGCAGAGATATTATGGGCCCATAATTATAGAGCCCTGGGGACAGCCTGTCCTTGCCTTTGGAGTTTGCTTCAGCTGGAAGACTACAGACAATGCTTCTCGTGCTCGACCCCCTTGTCATTTTAATGAGACCCACACTTTCAGTAGACTGTGAAAAAGCTAGAGTCAAAGTTCTTGGGATCATCGTGGTTTTTTTGTGAGGGTGGTTCTGCCCGTGTTGCGCCCACACAAGCTTGACTGTGCATGTGGACTTGTACGCAGACGTGTGTGTGTTTACTCCTGTTGGGATTGAGGGTCACTATTACCGATCTGCTCTTCCTGGCAGACAAAATGAAGTCCGGGAAGGCCAGATAAACTTCTGAGATTCTCGGTGCTTACGAAACTCAGAATCGAAGAGAATGAGAGAGAGAAGGAAGAAGAGGAAGGAAGGACAGGCATGGTGGAGGGGGGAGAAGGATGGCTTTTTTTCCCTGGAGAGAGTGAATAATGTCATCGTTGATTTAATTAGCAAATTCTGGATGTGCTGACAAAGGAGATTTTCTTGGGAGATGCACTGGGTTGTGTCAATGATCTAAATGAACAGGCAGAGCCGAGTTCCTGGTAATAACAGATGAACAGCACAACTCTCCGAACCTCAAACAGTGCATAAATCAATTTGCTGGGAATTAACCACTCGCTTCAAAATTAGGGGTTACTTGACAGGGTTTCAGCGATTAGGTTATCAGGGACCTGTATTTCCAGCCGGGATTTATCTCGCATTGAGAGAAGTGTGTCTCCCCCTGGGCTACAGACTGACTCCTGTCGCCCGCACGCAGGCCGAGCCCCGGAAGGCGCGGACCACCTTCTGAAGGGGACACAGGCAGGTGGCGGGCAGGGGAGAGCCCAGGTGCTTGCTTCTCCAAGTCTTCACGAAGCCTTTCACGCTAGCAGGACAGCTGTGAATGCGGGGATGTATTTCAGAACCCTTCATACACTACACGACCCCTTGGGTAACAAAGCTCAACGATTTGTGGAAAATGATGCCTAAACATGTACCATGGCCCAGAGAAACGCACGGAAGGCAGTGAGGCGTTAGGAGGTCACTCGGCTCATGCAGTGAGGGTACAGGGTATGTGAGGGGCATGGCCGGGGCCTCCCTGTCGGGGGCAGGGCAGTGACGACGGGCCGTCAGTCCAGCCCCAGCATAAGGTGAGCTGGGGAAGGTTCGAGCCTTCAGGCAGATTCATTATTTGACAAGCAGCCCTTCACAGACCCTGTATAACACTTTCCTGCTACTTAGAGACACTCCCTTCCACCTGACAACTCCATGCCCTATAAGAACAATCCAGAAATCCTGTCATGTTCAACCTGTTACACTCTTTGTTCCTAATCAGGCTGCGCCCAGGAGGTTAATCTGGCAACACTGCCACACACCAGGGAAATGTGTCTGGTCCCCACGGCCACTGGGACCCGGGGCAGGAGCACCCACATGGCGGGCATTTCTGTCATTCCTGCCCGTGTCTCCAAAACTCTGCTTGGGCTCCCTCTTCCCGTCTGGGGCTTCTGACGGCAGGTTGGCTGCCTCAGTTTCTCCTCCCTGGACAGGTGTTTACACGACCGTTAGCGCCTCACAGACACTGTGCTGGAGTATCGCAGAACATGTCCCCGCGAATCTTGGATGCCCAGCCTACGAGTTTCAAGGTCACTTGAAAGGGGATGAGTGCACTTTACCAGGGATAGAATCAAATGTTCCTCTCTCACTAGAACATTTCACGGCGTTCACGGCAGTGGTGTCTGTATTTCCTCTCTGCTGGTGGTGCTCATGCTGACCATGCTTCCTTCTCCCTCTTCTGTTCATCTGCTGCCCATCAGTTAACCAGTGACGCCCTCCTCACTTTCACTGAGTCCCCACCTTCTTTATTCTGATGTCCTCACAAGGCAAATGTTCCTGAGGTTCTTCTTCTTCACTTCAAAAGCGAACAGGTTCATCAGTTCCTGTGGATTGTCTCCGAGCCGCCCCGACGTCCTCCCTTCCTTTGATCATGTCCGTGGTCTACTGGGGAAAATACATCGAAGTCTCTAAACTACTTCAAAAAAATTTTTTTAATTTACATTTATTTATTTTTGAGAAACAGAGTGAGACACGGTGTGAGTGGAGGAGGGTCAGAGAGAGAAGGAGACACAGAATCTGAAACAGGCTCCAGGCTCTGAGCAAACATTCAGCACAGAGCCTGACACGGAGCTCGAACCCACAAACTGTGAGATCATGACCTGAGCTGAAGTCGGACACTTAACTGACTGAGCCACCCAGGCGCCCCTCTAAACTACTTTTTAAATACAGATTTCTTGAGGTATAATTTACCTGTTTCCAGGATATAACGCAATGAGTGTTTGCTAATTTCCAGAATTGTGCGACCAGCACCATAATCTAACTTTAGAACATTTCCATCACCCCCCAACAGAACTCCAAGCCCAGCACTCTCCATTCCCCCTCCCTCCCCAGTAGCCCTAGCCAACCACGACTGAACTCTTTCTTTACAGATTTGCTTATTCTGGGTGTTTCATATAAATTGGACCACACCGTGTGGTCTTTTGTGACTGGCTTCTCTTAATTAACAGAATGTTTCTGAGGTTCCTCCATGTTGTAGCAGGTGACATACCTCATTATTTTTCACAGTTGAATAGTATTCTATTGTGTACATATACTGCATTCTGTTGCTATACTCACCTGTTAGCAGACATTTGGATTTTCCAAATCTAAGCTACAATTTTGCACCTGGGCCCGACTCTACACATAGGTCCATGTTACGGATCCTTCCTTCTCTGTTAGAGGCTGTGAAGCATGTCCATTTCTAAGCAGCCCAGAGCGCCCCAAACACATATTTACTCAATACATTATCCTCCCTGGTCCAAAGAGCCCTTACACAATCCTTTTCCAGTCTTCAGTTTGCGGCCTATAATTAATTTCAGTCAACCAATTGATGTATTTTATATAAAAAAGCAAGCAGATAAAAATTGTTAGCTTGATTTGAGTTTGGGCAAAAGAAATGAACACAGTTGATTCACGTCAAAGCTCACTCTTGCTTCCTCACGTGCACATCTTTGCCTGCTGAGCAAGTGAACCTCCTTGAGTTCTAACTCCATAAGAATCTGTAGTGGTGACAAGCCGCTCAAAGCTCAAGACACTGAATCTCTTGCTACTTTGGACCTGTGTAATTTGGGGGCCCACCCTGCTCTGCCTTCAGACACTGAGCCCTCACCCTGTTTTGAAGGAAGATGGCCCATTTTGCTCTCATCTAGTTTGGGTTTGTTAGGATCTGAATATTTTTCCAATAAAGGATAGAAAACATATTTTGGGGTAGTTATGTATTTTGCAGACTTGAATGTTTGGGAAATGTTTGTATGGTGTCTTCTCACTTCTAACAAAAACGTTGCTGCTGGGATGAATGGTTTTTAGCTGGTTGCTTCAGTAGATAAGAGTCCTGTCAAAGTGCGACTATCTGAACCTCTACCCCTCCTGTCCAAAAGGCCTCGCTTTCTGTCATACACTTTTCCTCCTGGATCATCAGGCTAGGGCCAACCTGGAACATTCTCTGGCCCTCGGAAGGACATAATGCAAGTAACAGTAACTGGAGATGGAATTTTCTTTTCGTCTGTTTTCCTCCATCACATCAAGATCACAAAAATCACAACAGAAAATTCATCACAAGAAGGGCTAAGTGCCCTTCCTGTCCGCCCCCGTCCTGCCCCCAGGATGGGTAAGAGGACTCACTGCTTGAAGATCGGCATGGGAGGTGGTGTCTCTTCCTTTCCATTGAAGAATATCTTCTCTCATGATGAAAATGGCTACAGGAGCAAAAATGGTTCCAAATGAAGCCATTCTCATGACAAAGACTGTAACGAGGACAAAAAATGGCACAAAATCAATTTATTCTCATGACAACCTTAAGATTGTAATGAGGACAAGAAAAACAGTCTGAAATTTATCAATTCTTGTGACAATCTTCAGACAGTAATGAAAGCAGCAAATGGTATGAAATTGGCCTACTCTCCTGACAGTGAAACAAAACTGGAAAATGGCACCATGTTTATCTACCTCCTTGACAACCCAGCCGCTATAACAAGAACGGAAAAGGTGACAAGATTAACCCATTCCTGCCAAAAATAATCTCGAAAAGGTAGCCACCACATGTCCTTTAAAAATGACCCTCCCTCCCCCCACCAAAGTGAGTTACATGTGTGAACGTGAGACTTCACTGTGGGATGGCATTCTTTGGGATGATACTTCTCAGTTGATGGTCATGCTTCCTTGGGATATACAAAAATGAACTTGTGCGATCTTATAGACTAGGAAATGCAGCATTATTCTGCATCAGCTTTTATCTAATGGTCTCAGAGTGATCCGGCAACGTGGACTTATTAAAAAAACAACTTGTAAGGTGCATGAGTATGATCAAGCTCCCATTCTAGAGATGTCCATGAGGGCTTTGAGTGATGACTGACAAATGCAGGACTCTCTATGACTCAATGAAACACACTGCTAAGCCTACTTCTTAGAAAAATAGAGTTTTGGGGCTTTAATAACTGAACTGATACCTGTTCTTCCCCCTAGTTTCCCCACTACGCACGGGATCTCATGGCTGTTCTCACTGAGGGAGCACGGAGCCTCGGCAGAACTATCACTCACTGTGGTGTTTCTCTACGACTTGGAATGCCCTGCGTACTGGGTACTGGTTAATAATTCAGAAGTGGGGCCCAGCAATATGCACTTCAACAAATGCGTGTTGGTCTCGAACACATGGAAGTTGGAGAAACACTGATTTACTATGTGCAGAGGTAGCGGTTTGAAGAACCTGGATTTATGATTCCAAATCAAAGGCCAACTCACCGATTCCTTCCTGTGAAAACTGCCCTGTTCCATCCTTGACACCGCTGATGAATAAGCAGGGGAGGGCCAAGTTTTGATGTCAATGCAGGTGCCAGTCAGCTTTCACTGGGCTTCTAATAATTATTGATGACTGACGAATGACAATGACTAGGAAGAATGGCTTGCTTTGCTCGGCTGGTAACTCCATGATAATAAAGAGATAGAAGGCTCTCCAGTGTGACCAGTGGTTCTCATTATGAGGAATTCCAAGCAGCCTAAACTTCCTCTTTGTCTATCTGTCTGTTTAGGGCTCCAGCTGATGTGGCGCATACTGGGTGACAGGGAAGGAGAGTTTTTTTTTTTTTGCGCTTATTGAAAGTAGGTCAATTTCTTCACGATTGCATTCCTCAAACAACTGGATGCTAAACTGAATTCTCGCCGCCGAGCAGAGTGGCTACATTTTTCCCCATCTCTTTTGCTGGTGGCAGGCTTCTTTTATTTTTTGCAGAGCTCAGGGACTTGGATCTAAATGATAATGCTTTGTCCAAGGGTCTGGGTTCAGCATCTTTCATCCTCATCCTGTTTTCAGAATGAGTTGGTCATGTGATGACTACGTTAGCATTTCACATTGTTTCTCCACGGTGTCCCCCTCTCTGGGTTCCTTTCTATATATCTGTGGCCTTAATAGTCTGAGTACTTTCAGTCAAGTTCAAGTCAGGCCGTTGCTGAAGGAGCCATTACAGGAGTGGATAAAGACAAATATACAAGAATTGCTTTTAGGTTAACACGAATTTTGTCGTCTGACAACTTTGCACAATTCTGTATTTTATTCTAGCAATTCCAGGTGGCCCAGGAGCCAGGAAATTGGATACAAGGTTGGGGATTTTCAGATCAATGCCAGCAGACATGCAAGAGGTTGAAGGGAGTTTAAGGTGGTAGGAGAAGGCAACTTTCCAGTCGGTAACCTCAGTGCAGGGTCCCGCAAAGTCATGAGGCTAATAGTTCGGTTGACTTGGGAGAGGTTGAGTGATAGGTAAGGACAGTGTTTCTTACTTGCTGAGGCCGGGAGAGGGGAGGGTGTACACAAGTGAGAGAAAGAGAAAGAGACTGAGATCTACACGAAAATACCATGATAAATTGAAGAACACAATTAAGTCACTCCTTGGTGTTCTCTTTTTTAGTCTAAATTATCTTGAGTGTCTTTTAGCCTTTGTTCAAGGAACCCAGCTTCTTCTTAATCATTTTCACCCTGTTTTTCTGCATGCTCTTCAGGTTTTCCTGTAAGTGCAGAAGTGTTATCTCATTTCTTTTCATAGCTTACCCGTGAGGTAACTAAGGGTCATTGCCAAGCTCAGATTTACAGATTGGGTGAAAGGGAGGGACACAGTGAATGGGCGATTTACTCAAGGTCAAACTGCAAGGAGGTGTCAGGGTCAGACTGGGAGCAGGTCCTCAGATTCCTCCCCCCCTCCCCTCCTCCCCGCTCCCTCCCCTCCCCTCCTCCCTCCGACTGCTCCTGGGAGGCATCACACTTCCTCAATTTCAGAACTCCTGGTAAAGGACTTTTGGGTTGTTGCGTTCAGAACTGTGTCTGTAAAAAGTTACACAAAGATGTAAAAAGCACTGTCATGTGGACACTTGTCCCTTCTTTGTGCACTTTCTTAGGCCACATTCACTTTTCCTCGCTCTCAGAAGTTTTGTACCAGAGGTCAGACAAGCAGTTGATTTTAGCATTTCCTGGTAGCAAATGGTCCCTAATGGATTTTGATGGTCATGTGATTCTGCTCACACTGGTGTTTGGGTACATTGTTTAGGAAAAGTCTGAGAAAAGATACTGAGTCCGAGATGGTGAGGGACTGTGTCCAATTTCAGATCCGCACACAATCCAGAAGAGGGGGAAGGTCCAGTTTCATTTGCACCTTGGAGGTACCTTTGTTCAAAATTCTTCCTTAATGATTTCCAACCCAGAAGTATTATCAGTGTAGAGAATAACCAGAAGACTGTCCATATTTTTTCCTGTAACAAAATGTTGCTGTCTTGGAAATTGAATGGCGTACAGCAAGCTGTGAGGCCTGCATCCTGTGGGGTTTACAGCAGTGATGTGTTGTCAGAGTAGGCTTTGCTGAAGCTAAGTGCCCACATCCAATATAATCCCTAGTACCTAGATGATACTCAATGAACTGTTAAGAAATACTTAGCCCATGTTCATCTGTTGTGTCTGAATGGGCAGGAGCCATGTACCTTTTTGGGTGTTTGCATGGTTCTTTGTCTAATGTTTCTTTTCCTGACTATTTAATGACCTCAGTCAGGGAAGGGAGGACTTTGCCTACTGTTGTATCGCTGTGGCAAACACTGAGCTCTGCACATAGTTGATTCTCGACAAATATTTGTTCAATGGGTTAATTTATGAATGAAAGAATAAATGAGCCCACCTCTCCTCTTCCCCAGATTTGGGGGGTGGGAGGCAAATGTGATCTTGTTACTTCCTGCCTAAAGTCTTCAAGTGGTCTTTGTAGTGTTAGGATAAATTTCATTCATGAAAAATCTACTAGCTATCATTCACTCATGGTGTACAGTATGCTAAACCAAGAAGAAAAAGGAGAAGAGACGGAGGAGGAGGAGGAAGAGAAGGACGAAAATGGGGAAAATGAAGAAAGGGGGAGGGGGAGGGAGGTCTGCTGCCCTGCATTGGTCATGGTCTACCAGACGGGACCAATGCAGCTGAGCGTCATCCGGCTGAGGACACAACGGTACGTTTTGGGGGTCAGTTCAAAGGGCACACAACATGCAATGCTGCATCAGGATCTTGCATGAACCCTGAAAGCTGACAGGGCAGAGGTGAGTGGGGTGTAAGTGTGGGATGGGGCCCGGAGGAGGCGCTGTGTGTGGCGCCTCTGCCGCTGGGCTCCCCGCTGGCCCTTCTCAGCTCTGTCTTGGCCGCAGCTCTCCCTGCCTGAGCTGTGCTTTGCTCCAGCCCACCCACATCACATGTCCTCCAGGGTCCCCGAGCCCGGGTGCCTGTGCGCCTCCTCTCCTTCCAACATGCATCTCCACCCCCATGGATGTCCCAGCCCTCCCTGCGTCTTGCCAGCTCCTGCTGACCTTTTGAAACTGGTGCCTGGGCCCCTCTGAGATGTCCATTCTGACCTCCCGTCTTGTTTATATGCCCGTGTCTGTTCCTGAGGGGCTTTGTGCACACCTCTTGGAAACAGTGCTTATTTGGGGTTGACTTGGTGTAGAAATCAACTGATTTTTTTATTGAAGAAATATAGGGCACCTGGGTGGCTCAGTTGCTTAAGTGTCTGACTTTGGCTCAGGTCATGATCTCACGGTTCATGAGTTTGAGCCCCGCATCAGGGACTCTGCCGTGAGCTCAGAGCCCTGTTTCAGATCCTCTGTCTCCCTCTCTCTCTGCCCTTCCCCTGCTTACGCTCTCTCTCTCCCTCCCTCTCTCTCTTTCTTTCAAAAAAAAACCAAACAATTATTGAAGAAATAAATGACGCATCTAGTGTGGGTAGGAATGTGAACTTCCCTCTAGCTGTGTGTTCAAGACCACAGGTAAGTCCATAGACATTCGTCTTCTTAATGCAGGAGCCCATCAGCATGGCAAACTAGGATAGCTTCTGGAAGGCGAAGGCCACGTCCTAACTCTGTATTAGGTTTTCCTCTGCCTTAGACATCAGTGATAGATTAGTTAACCAGCAACAGAACCACATCCCCAGTAAAGGTTGTTCTTTCCGAAGCAATCACCTGGATAGGGTATGGAGACTCTAAGGATTCTGCATTGCCGGAATGGCCCCAGCTGAGGAAGTTAGTTCCAATCCCTGCTCTGCCACCTACGAACTGGGGGGCTGTGGGCGGGCTCTGGCTTTCTCACCTTCGTGGGAGAATTCCTCTGCTTCGTGGGTGTTCAATAGGATGTTGAATCTGAACTGAAACAGTCTTTATCTTCTTGCAGGGACTACCTTCAGAATCTGTGACAAGTCAAGTCCCTCTGGATGTCCCAAAGAGCATGGATCCTTTTGACTTTTGGCAAAAGTCAAGCACCATCTATGGATAATAATAATAATAATAAGATGAAGGACTAATCTATTACTACACTTTATCCTTCTGCTCCTCACCCTTTTTTGCTCTTTTTCTGCAAAAGATGGGCTCACACAAACAGAAAAGGGCCAGCCATGGGTAGCAGCTATATACCAAATCCAGATGTGGAGGGCCTGAAGTTCTGGTTAAACCACTGCTGCTGATTTCCTGGGTTCCTCACCAGTGCCACAACCTTGAAGCCAGTAGTCAAGACCTCAGGACTGGCCCAAACTGACATTGCTGAGTGAAGGGTTTAGGCAGCTCTGTGCCTCAGCAAACGTGTGAGAGTGCAGTGACGGCAGCAGGCATTGCGGCATTTATTCTCTTCTCGTTATTGTTCTAATTTTTTCTCCAATTTTTTGCATGCCTTCCACACTGGTAGATCCAAAGTGCTAGACTGTGTGAAGCTGGGGCCTCGGGGACCAAGGAGTTATTTATAAAACATTTCTTCTGAAAGATCAATAATATCAGTAAAACACAAGCAAAATGTTTGACTCGTCTTATGGTTTAAAAGAGCCTAATTCAGTGCATGGTGCAAAAATGTGTACATTTATTGGTACTACTCTTTTTCTCTTTTCCTTGAAAATTTCCAAATCTTGGTTATTAAAAACAAAACAAAACACTGATTTCAGGGTTAAAAATCAGTGGCTGTCAGATGAACTTGTTGGACATCAGTGTAACTAGTAAAACGGGGCTCGGTTTAGAGTCTCATGAAAACCCCACCTGTGCATGAGGAGGTTCCCTCCTTTTCTCTACCCAGCAGGGGAAGTGGTCTGGCCATTTTCCCTTTGTGGTCTGGGAGTGTGGCCACCAATGAACAGAGTGAGGGGGTCAGGGGTGTGCAGCCTGCCTCTGCCTTAAGAATGCACTTCCTGAGGGGCGTCTGGGTGGCTCAGTTGGTTAAGCATCCAACTTTGGCTCAGTTCAAGGTCTCACGGCTTGTGGGTTTGAGCCCCGCATCAGGTTCTGTGCTGACAACTCAGAGCCTGGAGCCTGCTTTGGATTCTGTCTCCCTCTCTCTCTGCCCCTCCCCTCCTCACACTCTGTCTGAATATCTCTCTCTCAAAAATAAATAGACATTAAAAAAAAAAAAAAAGACTGCACTTCCTGCTCTGGCTCTGCCCTGCTCTCCATGACCTCTCCCCACCCCAGACTTGGGGAATTGGGGCTATTGGCAAGTTAGCCTTTGGCCAGCACTCACCTTGACCCAGCTCTGCAGTGACCTCAAACTCTGTCACCCCCGGGTTTGGATGACTTCATCTAAAAGAGCATGTTCAACTGTATGGTTCTACACATCTTTGACTTACTCACACGGCCAGTTCCAAAATAGGAATTCCAATTATATTTTGAGAGAGACACAGTGTTAAAACATGCCAGTAATCCTCCTTGGAAGGAAGCAGTAGTCACGTATCGGTTTATCTCCTGGGATCTGGCGATTACTATATATTCAAAACAACTTGTGACTTCATTTTTTAGGGACAGGAATTAGGGAACATTACCGATTCCAGCTCATAAATAATAAATACACAAAGACCCCCAACGTTAAACTTCAGCGGCCCATACCCTGTGAACACACTGATAAATTTTCATCGCCCTCCCTGTTAAGCAATGGCATTGACTCACCAGGGATCGAATGTTAAGTTGTCCCTTTCACTTCATGACAAATGTGATTTCTGAGTGTGTGCGTACCCATGTTGCATTTACCCAAGTGAAATACAGGAAGGATGAGCAAGATAAGAAAATCATTTTAAAGCCTCCTGCTATTGAAGTCAGCATTTCCCAGCGTGGATGAACTAGCCTTTGAAAAGTGTTCATGCTTAACCTCGGTGCAGCAGGGTCACGGGTAAGACCCGGCTGGCTCACAAAGGACAGCCAAGGGTCAGAGTGACAGGCCGGGTGGGGAGGGGGGCGCCTGAACATGCTCGTCCACATTTCCCAGCACCTCGCCTATGGCCTTTCCCGAATTCCACACTCTCCCCTCCGTCTCTGTAGGAAAGAATGATGATAGAGTCTTGGCTATTCTTTTACCAAATACTCTCCTACGAGGTGAAAGGTAATGAAATTAACGTTCAACATTTAGATTTTTGCATAGAATTATGTGCATGTTTTGAACTATGCAAATGATTCCTGGGTCCGCGGTTCAAAATAAGGGACTCACCCTCTCCTTGCTTCCAGTTCCAAGGTTGAGAATAGGATTTATTAATTCCCTTCCTAACTCAGAGGGGACACTACACAGATGAACAATTAGGATAGACTGAAATCTGCATCGCGGTCCACGGAGTGATATGCAAAAGCATATGCAATTTTTCTTTTCTTTTTTCTTTTTTTTCCTTTGGATTTCAGCTGCATTTTTTTCTTACTGGGGAAAAAAAACCCCCAACCCATTGTTACAATCACCGGGGCCCCCGCTCTGCCTTCTGCTAATGTGCTTCTGGAGGAGCAGTTTTTAAATGAGAAGTTACGGGTGCTGTTCTGATTGAAACAAACTAGTGTTGATTGCTGATCAGCCGTCTGTAAAGGAGGCCACCTCAGGAAGGATATGAGCTAATGAAAAAATGGGCCTGATTTGGGAGTGTGATGGGCTTCCTGCCACCGGCCAGTGTGAGTGGCGTGAGATGACAGCAGCGCGAGGAGAGGTAGATTGAGAATAAGTAACTTCTGTCTTAAAGATTAAATGGCGAATTTGCTATTAAATGTGAAAGACATAAAATGGAATTATTGCTCTGAGGGTGTTGGCGGTTGCTGTACGCACGTTGGGGACAACACGGTGCCCGTGCTCGGGACGCCAGCCTCTGCGCCTCTTCCTGAAGCTCAATTAATACTGATCCGGACGCGGAGAACCGAGGGGTGACCCTTCGGACAAGCCCACGCGGCCCCTTCTGCACCGGAGCGCTTCCCACGGCCTTCCTTCCTCGGGTGACCTTCGGAACTGGTAAACGTTATTGATGAAGTCATTAGGTGTCCCAGAAAGCCGATTGATGATTCTCGGGGACATCGACGCTTGGAGGGTGGCGTGGGAGGGGCCGCCGGGAGGCTTCTGACTGACCGCTGGCCCGGCTGGGAGACTCGGTGGTGGAGCCCAAACTTGCTTGGTTGTAACAAACCAAGGATGGGATTGCCGGGGCCCTGGGGTCTTGAAGCGGGATCCACGGGCTGCCCCCTGCATGGCGGAAGGCATGCAGCATTGTACCTTAGGACCTGGGTGTAGGACCCCACAAGAAACCCTTGAAGGAATGGACAAAAAGGAGCAGCACACCCGGAGTTAGATACAGTCTGTGGGGGCCTGGCTGGCTGCTGACTCCATGTCCCTGGCGTGCTTTCGGGTCAATCCAGGTCTACACCCTGGTCACTGGATGGTGCCACGTTTCACAGTGCCAGCAGCCAAGGGCCTCATGGTGGCTGTGATGCGCGGCTGGGTCCCTCATCAATTGTCAGACAATCTCGATGGCTCTTAGAGGTCAGCCGGGCAGCCTGGTCTCTCTGTCTCCTCCCACCTTGGAGGGGGCTGTGTGCTGCCCACCTCCTGTCAGGTCAAGGGCTTCTGTCTTCTTGTGGGGCCAGAGATCGCCTCACTAGTCGCTCGGATTCACTGCAGCCCTTGGTCTATTTGCATTGATTGCAGCCCACGGCTTAGCATCCTGGAGTCCTGCTGATTTCCCAGGGCAAGCTTAACGTGCTTGATGGATGAGCAAACCAACGAACGAAGGACAGAGCCCGTAGCACTTCCTTATGACCCGCCCGGGTCCATCCCTGAGCCCCCACCCCCTCCCAGGCACTGAATTCTGCTCTCAGGAAACAGGCGTGTGACTGCGGAGACGGGAAACGATGCCAGAACTTTCAATCATGCCCTGTGCTTGCAGGAGCTCACAGGCCAGCTTGGAGGTGATGGGCTGTGCCGTGCGGCACTTTATTGTGTAAAGGCTTATGTTCTGCTATATTGCATCATTTTATATGCTTATGTGACTTAAGATTATAGAGCACAATCAATGAAATGAAACACAAGTAGTGAAATAAAGTAGATAACACTATCTTTTAGATTGGATATGCATCATTAATCCTCCCCCCCCCTTTAAAATCAGCCCATATGAATTTACTGCACACGAAATCAAAGGGCTAAAGCCACCGGCCTGTCTGGAAACTTCCCTACCTGCTCCGGTGCGGCTTGCGTCTGCCACTATGCCCTGCCGCATTGGCTTTGAGGCTCTCTTGACACGGCCTGCTGGCGATGCCAAATAAGATGATAGTTTCGCAATGACGACAGTGTCAACAGGGATCAGAGTGAGAGAACCAAGCTAATTTTCACTTTTGACCCAAGAAGGACTCATTCCCAGATTTTCAGACGTGAAGAGCTCACGCACTAATTAGCACTGTCTTTTGGCCTCAGCATCAATTTTGAAAGTCACCAGTTCAAACTGAACATCCAGGAACTTGGCAATAGAATCCAAAGGATATCCAAACAGATTTCAAATTAATCAGCTTATGCATCCAATTTGCTAGCTATAATAAGACTTTATATTTACATGACACTTTTTTTTCTCTTATTGTGCTTACAGCTAATAATGCTGGAATAAATATTGATTAAATACAGTTCAGCACATAACAAAGGCATGACTTCCACCCTCAAGATGGAAATCTTTCAGACTGGCCATCTCATTAATTTGCGAATGTCTCTATTAGGAAGCACCGTGTGTGCTCACGGCTTCTCTACCAACTGGTGTGCCTTGCGAAACAGGAAAAATCTCTTGCCTTTCAAAGACTGATGTGCTCCCCTACCCAAAATTCTTCTCCCTCTGATATTGGCTTGTGCACTGCGCCTGGTTCTGAGTTTCTTATTTTATGTCCCTCTTTTGTCTTGGCGGCTTCATTCTGTTGTGGTCCTGTCCTTTGCCCACTCTGTATGTGTAGTTTACCCCCGGCCCCGTGTTCTCCCGACCTGTCTGCACCCACGTGCTTCCAGGGCTCAGTTTTGACTTTGGCTCCCGCCCACCTTCGTGCTGGCGGTTCACTGGCATCCTGTTTCAGGGTTCTATAGCTCCGTGTTCTACGACTTTGGATGAGATACTCACACCCATGGCCCTGTGGAGGCTCCTAGAGTGTGATCATGCCCTGTTTAATCCCTCCCCCAAGGAGCAAAGGCACTGAGTGGACTGATCATCCACCTTATAATTTTTTTCTTTACATTTACTTTTATTTTTGACAGAGAGACAGAGTATGAGTGGGGGAGGGGCAGAGAGCGAGAGACAGAGTCAGAGGCTCTGAGCTGTCAGCCAGAGCCCAACGTGGGGTTTGAACTCACAAACTGCGAGATCATGACCTGAGCTGAAGTCGGATGCTTAACTCACTGAGCCACCCAGGCGCCTGGATCATCCTCCTAATAATAGACATGGTTTATTTATTTATTTTTTTATTTATTTCTGAGAGAGAGACAGCATGAGCGGGGGGGGTCAGAGCGAGAGGGAGACACAGAATCTGAAGCAGGCTCCAGGCTCTGAGCTGTCAGCATATAGTCTGATACGGGGCTTGAACCCTCGAACTGTGAGATCATGACCTGAGCCGAAGTCAGACGCTTAACTGACTGAGCCCCCAACATGCCCCTATAATAGACATGTTTTTGCAGTGACGCTTCTCACAAAGTGATATATGGTGCTCTGTGAGGGGTGAGTCCACTTTGTGTATCCTAAAACACTATCAGACACGTGGCAGGCACTTAACAGTTGTTGAAGAAAATAACGAATCTTCCAGTGACTTGGGGAGAAATGCTTCATGCCAACAACTTTCAGTAGAAGTTCATTTATTCGTTCAACGTAAGTTTGTTGAGTACCCTTCAGACCCCGGGCGCCGTTCTAGGCAGAGACCCCTGCTCCCACGGAGATGATATTCGGGGTAGGGGGACAGTAAAGAAGCAAAGAGGGAGATCTAGGAGAACATGAGAAGGGCTACGGGCTCTGGAAACAAAGGCGGGCGAGGTCGGGTGGCTCCTGGGTGCAGGCGCAGCGGGCCAGGCTGGACTGGAACAGTGTAGGAGACGGTCTGTGTGGGAGGCGCTGGATTAACACAGGAAGGAGGAGGAGGGGTCAGCCCTGCAGAGTCCCGAGGGGCGCAGCCCAGATGGGGCCCTGGAGCTGAGCCCTGGGCCGGGCCGGGCAGTGGAAGGGAGCGGGAGGCAAGCTCAGCGGGAAGCGGCACATCCTGGGCGGTGAAGGCCCCTCTTCCTCCGTGAGTCTGGGGGCCTCCGGAGCTTGAGGGCAGGGCGGCGATGTGACCTGACACTGGTGCCAGAGGGCTCGGGACATCTAGTGGGCGGGGCTGAGATGATGCAGGGGACGGGGAGAGATGGGCAGGGCTGGTGGCTCTGCTGCGGACGCAGGTTAAAGGCTCTGAGAAGATCCGCAGTAAAGATTTCTGTTCAGCTTTGCTTTTTCTCAGCAAGTTCTGAGTGTAGCTGTGCACCAACTCTTGTTTTTTGCACAACATCTGATATCCCTCGGTCCTGGTGTTCCACGGAATGCAGTTTGGGAAACACGGCTCGAGCCACGTGAATGTGCCAGGCCCTGGGTGTGCCGACATCCTGCCGCCCGGGCTGGGAAAGCATCTTCTGAAGCTTCTGAGGGTCCTGACGCCATCCTTGCTCTCTGCCCCGACACACACGAGCTGGGGATGAGCTAGCCACGGGTCTGGCTCTCAAAGCAGGCAGTGGGCTGGGCTCTTAGCAGCCTCTGCGCCTCTCAGAACGAGAAAGATACACGCCCCCAAGCGAAGCTCGGTGGGCGGGGGGGGAAGGCACTGTGGAAGCTGCGTTAGCTGAGGGACCTCTGTGGCTCTGACCTGTGGGGAGGACACTCTCCATTTGGTCGCAGAGACCGAACTAGACCGAGGGCTGAATGACAGCCTGAGACCCCATACTCGCGGGCACTTACCGCCTGGCCTGGGCGCTTCTCCCCACCTCACAGTGACATGGGGTCTCGCCGGGGCCCGGCCCTCACCCAGCCCTGTATGTCTCCCGCAGCAACTACGGGCAATCGTGCATGCATCCGCCTTGCTCATGAATCCTGGCCACACCTTCCCTCTGGTGGAGAGACAGCCACACTCTTCTTTCGGAGAACTGAGACTCAGAATGATCTCAAAGTTCATTTTTTTTTTTTACAGTTTATTTACGGATTTAGAGAGAGAGAGAGAGAGAGGGAGCAGGGGAGGGGCAGACAGAGAGGGGGAGAGAATCTTAAGCAGGGTCCACCCTATCAGCACAGAGCCCAGTACAGGACTCGAACCCACAAAGCGGAAGACCGTGACCTGAGCTGAAATCAAGAGTCAGATGCTCAACCAGCTGAGCCACCCAGGCACCCCTCACAGTTCATTTTCTAAGTGGTCAGATCTTCCATATTATATCGCAGATATTATATAACACAGTGAAATAAACATTCTTNCGTTAGAGACGGCGTGTATTCTCAGGACTCGCTTTGCATACATTTTTAGTACATTTGCAGCCGAGAGTTCTTGCCTGTAAGATGAGGACATGCTGACTTGCTAGAAACTGTCCAGTCGGAGCGACTGATGGAAGGCCCTGTCCTGGCAAAGAGGCGCTTCCCCCATGGTGGGGGGGAGGGGGCGGGCAGGGAGTGGCTGCTCTGGCGCCGTCCAGCCTTTCCTCCTGGAGATCTGTGCCGGGCCCCGGGTTCTTGGGGTAGCTGGGGTTAGGCCTGACTCCCTACGCCCCCTGGTCCTGTGGTCCTGGTCTTGGAAGCAGCTGTCTCGTCTGGTTGGCACGCGCCAGCGTAGGGCCCCAGTCCCCCCCGCCCCCCGGCTCCCCTGGTCGGCAGCGAGGAGTGTGGTCTTGGGGTTACTGGCCCTGGTCCTGACCCAGACAGGCCTGGGTTTGAGTCTTCGGCAAGTAGCTCTAGCCCACTAAGCCCCCTCCCCAGGGCTCAAGAGGACGGAGATAAGAACAGCAGCAAAGGCACTCAGAGCTCAGTGCGTGCCCTCCCCTCACGCCATTATTGCTGAAGGCGTTCTGTCCTGTCTGCTTGAATCCCAGAACTCTGCTTTCTGCGGGGTGCCCTGTAGGGTGCCCTGCTCATGTTTTAGGGTATCCGCTACTTGGCCTACTGTGTGCTTCTGAGAAGAGCTGTGTCTTCACCAGCCTGCTCGAAGGGGCCATGCAGTTAGCATCCCATCCTCGGTGAATGGAAGGGACTCACAGCCCCTGCCTGCTCCAGACTCCCAGGGAGCGGGCAGCTCAGCTCTGGGCCAGCCCCTTCCCAGCATCCCCTTACCCGGGCCAAGCTCAACGAGGTTCCCCAATACAACAGAACTCACCTTGTGTGACAATGGAACGCGGTGTGACTTACAATGACCTTGCATCCGAAACTGCAGGCCTGGGGCTGTGTCTGGTTTTCTGAGTGATGTGGGAGTCAGGCACCGTTTCACTTGTTTTTCTCCTCCTATTAACTGTGGGGCCTTAGAAGTAGACAGAGTTTTGGTTTTCACTGAGGTTATTAAATGGGCCTGAATATTTTCCCCAGCGCGTAATTTAATGTGGTCTGAACACAGGTTGGGCTTCCTGGACATCGCTGTGGTCGCTTGCCATGACTACGAGCTTCCCACGGAGAAATGGCCATCGATGAGGCCACAGTGCTCCTGCCTGAGGGCTGGGCGTGTCACGGGCTTGCACGTGACCGTTGCGGCAGGATCGGGGAGAAGGAGAGCAGTCCCCCGCAGCTCGGTGGCTCATGGCACTGCCGCAGCCTCTTTGCGGTTGGGTCTGTTCCGAGCGGTTTTGAAAGCTAGGCTCTTTAATCACGACTTGTGTACACCTCTTGGGTAGGGTGTTTCATTTGTGCGTTCAGCCGTTTGCCGTCTGGGACTCTAGTCATTATTCCATAAAACCCATTGTCAGTCAACAGCCATCAATCATGCAAAATTCACGAGTACCACAGATCTGTCAGGAAATCAAAAGACTGTTAGCATTGTTGTGATTACCCATTCATGAGCCATTTTGACTGGAAACTTCGCAGACCTTCCCTCTTGCTGCAGAGAGGGGGAAAGTTAAAATCAATCACTTAAACGATTTGTCAGCGAGGTCTCCTTTCCGCCGCCGGGGAGAAAAACCACCTCTCACACCGCGGACGCCTGGGCTCCGGCGTCAGCCTTTTCTTTGCCTCTTTCAAGGACGAACTGCACTGTTGGCCCCTCGAGGGGAAGATCGCAGGGACGCCCCGGGCGCCAGGTTCCGGGGCCCGACGCGCTCCAGGCTCGCTCTGTGTCTCCCGCTCCTGACCCGGGACCGCGCGCCCCCAGCCAGGAGAGGAGGAGGGCGGGGGGCTTCCCGGGCCGTGTGCGACCCCGAGGAGAGTCCCCGGCCGTGCGCGTGGCCGGTGCCCCTCACCGGGGACGTGCGCCCTGGGGCTGGCGTGAATAGGAAGCCGGCAGAGGACGGGCCCTGCGCGTCTCCCAACCGGCGCTGCTGAGTGAACGCGTGTCATTGTCTCTGCTCTTTGTACCAGGCAGACTCACAGAGATTCTGGAAAAGGAGCCACCTTGGCCGCCGGTGCCGGAGCCGCCCCGCGGCGGTGGCCGCCAAGCGCGCAGAAGGAGCGCGCGGGGTCCAAAGCCGGAAAACCACGTCTCAGCCGCTCGCCTTATCGGCAGCTGTCCAGCTGAGCACGGCCTTGACGGTCTCCTCGCAGAGGAGAGCCAGGTAGAGCGAGGGGACGTTAAGTCAGTGAAAAGCCATCCAGCCAACCAGCCAACAAATGGGAACAGCCGTCAAAGCAACCACGGGGAAACAATGGGCTCAGAAAAAAATACCGTGAGATAAAACGAGCTCAGAAACAACTGATGACTCTGACCACGTGAGGTCATCAGGAACTTTCTCTGGGAGGCCCCTGGTTTGGCCACCGTCGTCTCATAACCCCAGATGATGTAAAACTCCCCACATCACCTGGAGGGGCATGGTCCCCTGTGCAGCTGCATTTTATCGATGCTTTATCCTTAATGACCACGCGGCTATTGATGATAATGAAGTGTGTGGCACACAGGTGCACTGCATTCGGTCCCTGCCGCCCCTGGACAGCTGTCGCAGTTACCTGATACCTGAGCCAGGGTGTCAGGTGGAGGCGTGAGTCTCTCCCCGGGGTGACAACCACACCCTCCTCACCCCCGCCCACCCCTCCCAGCCTGGTCCCCTGTCCCCAGTGGCCCTGCCCGGATTACTCAGCTTTAGCGGAGACTTCTAGGCACCTGCAGCTCGGGAATGGCCGTGTGCCAGCCGAGGGCTGCAGCCTGTGGTGGGCAGTGCATCTGAGAGTGAGGGGGTGCCCAGGGCACTGCCGACAATTCTGTGCCCTCCGTGCCTCCTGACCTGCCTGAAATGCTACTGCTGCCGGCCGGCTCCGGGATGCAGTCCCTGGGAACTTGTGGGTACTTTAAATTGGGGGAAAACCACAACCAAACCAGAAGCTGGTGTAGGAGACAATTTCCGGATCCTGAGTCTTACATAGCAAGTGCAGCCAGACCCAGAAGGAAGAGATCTCCGTGAAGGGCCCTTCTCTGACTGCAGCTGCACCCACGCTGGGGCTGATGCCTGAAGGAAGGGCTGGAAGCAGCCTGCAAGGCAGAGAGAGACCCCATCAGCAGAGCTTTGGGGAAGCCATGCCCATCCAAGTCAGAAGGGAGGCAATTTTAAAAAATAAAAAATAAAATCAAGGAGGCGCCTGGGTGGCTTAGTTAGTTGAGCGTCCAACTCTTGATTTTGGCTCAGGTCATGATCCCAGGGTTGTATGATTGAGCCGCAATTGATATCCATACTGAGTTGTGGAGCCTGCTGGAGATTCTCTCTCTTTCTCCCTCTGTCCCTCTCCCTTGCTGGCATGTGAGCTCTCCCTTTCTATAAAATACAATACAATACAATAAAATAAAATAATGGCATAGCAGCTAAATATGAGGAAAATCCAGCCCAATCTGGAGTTGGAGATCTATAACCAGGAAATACAGTTTGAGTCTTCTCCAGCTTTGTTAAGTACAGACCTTGCTGAAAAATAGGAAGTTCTTCCCTATGTCCATGATGTTCCTAAATTCTTCTCTCTGGAAACTTTGGGAACACCCAAAGCTACTGGCCATGTGGACAAGCCTCAAGGTCATGGTTAGCTAATGCCATGAGCCATTTTTGCACATTCAGATGACACCAGGGGCTTTCTTTTGACTTTGGGAGCATTTGGGCTGGAAATAGTTTGGGTGATGGTGCTACCAAGCCCGTGGCAATAATGCAGTGTCACACGGGGGGACTGGCCACTCCTGCCTGTATTCCATCTCGGTCCAAATGTGCAGTATCGGATTTACCCATGATAAAGAAACAGAAATGTCATTAGTAGTTTTCCAAGCAATTTGTCCCTGTGATGCTTAGCAATGGATGACATACCTCTCTGAGCCTCGGGGACTGGCATCCTGTTTACTCACACTTCTGTCTTTCTGAGCTTTCTCCTCTAGTGAATTAATTCATCAGCCACCATTTTGGGGCTCTTTGTATTGAAAAGCTCATTATTTCAGAGGAAGTGCACTGTGAATAAGAAAACAGTTATAATTAGATCTCTGGGATGGGAGAAGGCCTCTTTGTGTTATAATTTTTTGTGATTTTTGTAGGAAGGAAAGAGAAATTCTCCCTCCTTCCCTGCATAAAAAATCTGGAAGATGCTACTTGAAGAATCACGCTGAAGATTCACATGCAGGATGAGTTGTGAGTAGGGCTGTAGTGTGTCAAGTATAAAGACTGCACTTCAGATAAGGGTTGCTCTGCGCCCACTGTGATTTGGTGGTGGTGGTTCTGGACGCTAGCGCCCGAAGGGAGCCGAGTTGGGGGGCAGCGTGAGCCGCCGGCCCCTGGACCCAGGTGTCAGTGCAGCCAGCTAGTCTGTCCACATCACATTAGCTGGGCTCCGTTAAGGAACAGCAGGAGAGGAGCAAAGGTAAGCTAGGAGCTGGACGCTCTCCCGGATCTGAGAGGACCGCAAAATGCATTTGCAGCAAGAGTTAATGAACCTCTGATCTGTCCAAAAGTATTGCGAGTGGAACAATGAGATTTCCTGCTCTTCTTTGTGTTTGATGATCCTAAGAACATTGTAAATCCTAAGTGAACCATGCACTAGTCTTATTATTATCATTGTTATTTTGAATGTTTATTTAGACAGAGAGAGTGTGCACACAAGGTGGGGGGAGGGTCAGAGAGAGGGAGAGAGAGAAGTCTCAAGCAGTCTCCGCACCGTCAGCACAGAGCCCAATGGAGGGCTTGATCCCACGAACTGTGAGATCATGACCCGAACTGCAATCAAGAGTTGGACACTTACCCGACTGAGCCACCCAGGTGGCCCCCACACACTTGTGTTATTATTTAAAAATGAGTACGGGGCGCCTGGGTGGCTCAGTCAGTTGAGTGTCTGACTTCAGCTCAGGTCATGATCTCACGGTTTATGAGTTCAAGCCTGGAATTAGGCTCTATGCTTCTGTGCTAATGGTCCAGAGCCTGGAGTCTACTTTCAGTTCTGTGTCTCCCTCTCTGTCTGCCCCTCCCCTACTCACGCTCTCTCAATCTCTCCCTCAAAAATAAATAAACATTAAAAAATTTAAAACAAGTAGAGCAAAACCTCATGCAGGGTAGAATGTGGTTTTCCAAACTTGCATGTGCTTGGCAACTACCCAGCTGCTCATCAATGACATGATTCATTGGTCTGGAGTGGCCTCTGGGGCTCCCAGGTAATGCAGATGCTGCCAGCCTGTGGACCACCTCCAAGCAGCAAGGTCTTAGAGAAAATGCAGGCTTGGTATTTTTGGGTGCATACCTTGTGTGGCCTTGCGAAGTTCCCCTCGCAAGGCTGAGATTCCACCAGCAACTCTTCCACTTGCCGTCCCTTACAATTCAATCTTACAACATGGCGTGTGAAGACAGTGTATTTCCAAATGCTTGATAATTTTTTTATTTTAATGAAATTCCCTTTAACATATATAGTATTTATGCTACTCATTCATACAGAAAACACCCTTTTCATAGATAATGTTGATGTAAATTCCATCTCAATCTCAAACAAATCCTTCAAATATATATATATATTTATATACCATATATACCATTTACTGTACAATGAGGTTTGGCACCAGGTGTATGTGTTTTGTGTCCCAGTCAATGATGTTTAGATACTAGAAGGCAAATCCTGGTGGGAGCCCTGAGGAGAAACCACTTACAACTCACAAGATGCTGTCTCTTCTCATGCAGCTTGGAATGTGGAGAACAGGGATATAATCTACTTGCACAGAAGAACATGTTTTTCTCCCTGTGTGAGTGCGTTCTGTATTTCCGATGTTGTTTTAGCTGAAATATCTCATGGTACTGTATTGTTTCCAAATAAAAAAGGGGAAAACTCCACATGCTTTGTTGGATGGCTTTATCCATCCATCAGCAACTGAGGTATTTGTGGACACACTTCATATAAGTGATTGTTGAACATTCTGCCTATTTGGAAATAACAACACACATGTGAAGCCATCACCACCGTCAATGCTGTAGACCTATCAACTCCACAAATTTTCCCTTGCCCTATTATTTTTATTGCTTTTTTTTTAGGGTGAGAATATTTAACATAAGGTCTACACTCTTAGCAAATCTTAAGCATACAACCCAGTACTGTTACCTATAGGCGTCATGCTGCATAGCTGATCTCCATAACTTACTCAGCTCCTGTAACTGAAACTTTGTACCTGTTGACCAGCACTTCCCTGTTTCCCCTCCTCCCAGCCCCTACAAACACGATTCTTTTCTCTTCCTATGTTTAACTATTTTAGATTCATTATATAAGAGAGATCATGCTGTAGTTTAAATACTAACTTACTGAATTGAGACCAAAGAGGATGTATTAGTGAGGCCAGATAGGATCAATGATTCAGGTTGTCTGGAACGCCGACTTCACCTTTCCTGCCTCTCTCTTTCCTTGTTACTAATAATAAGTCTGGAAAATATACAGAAATAACTACATTACAGCAAAACATTGGAGCGTAACTTGTTCTACGAGTGTTCCACAAGATGAGCAAACATTTCTAATAAATCTTAACTCGATACATGAGCAATGTCTTGACGCCAAACATCACATGATCACAACTGAGCCATTGGTTCTCTCTCTCTTTGTGTGTGTGTGTGTGTGTGTGTGTGCAGGATCATGGGTGATTGTCTCCCATGCTCAGATGCTCGGTCTCAAGCCATGGTGTTTGGCAGGAATCAGTGATTTTTCAGAACATTGGAAGGTGCTCACAACTGGCACTAGTGGGTTTTTGTCACTTCTGAGCATCTATGAACAGTCCTTTGCTTCTCCAGCCAAGAGTGAGGTTAGGAATGCTTTGTTTCATTCTAGGTCAGGCTGCCTGCAGATGGAGACCCTTTCCTCTGCTGCCTTATTGTCAGTTACGTTACATACAGTCTATGACACGAGTTTATTAAAACTGTGCTGTAGTCAACATCCGTGTGAGCATATACAATGGCCGCCATGCAGGAAAAGATTCCATTGAGCTGATAGCAGTGATTACGTTAGTGATGGTGAAAGTCATCCTATACAGTAACCACCTCTTTCGTCTCCCCCACACCAGCCACAAAGGTTTGCAAATATCAGTACAGGTTAATTTATCTATTTCTCTTTATATTTTGTATTTTCTTTGTTATTTTGTGTTATATTACAGCACTGTGATCATTTTTTTAAATGTTTTATTTATTTCTAGGAGAGAGAGAGAGAGACAGCATGAGCAGGGGAGGGTCAGAGAGAGAGTCACAGACTGAAACAGGCTCCAGGCTCTGAGCTGGCAGTCAGCACAGAGCCCGACGTGGGGCTCGAACCCACGAACCGCGAGATCATGACCTGAGCGAAAGTCGGACGCTTAACCGACTAAGCCACCCAGGCGCCCCTATTGTGATCATTTTTATGTGAATATTTCTTGGTTGTGGAACAAATCATCTGAATTTCCATTATTCCTCATGGGGGGAATTTGCTCTGATCCACAAGTGCTTTGGATTACAAGCATGTTTCCAGAATGAATTATGTTCACAAACCAAGGGTTTACTGTATATGGAAATGAACAATTTCTTTAGTATTTTGTGCCCCATAAACGGTAAAACAAGTGATGACTCTTACTAATTGTTTGGCATCCACTCAAGTGAGAAGTTCACCTATGGCTACACACTATTATCCAACTCCATGACAATCTGAAAAAGGCAATACTACGGAAGCAGTAGAAGGATCCGTGGTTGCCAGGGGTTGGGGGCAGGGGAGATGAGTAGGCAGAGCACAGAGGATCTTTAGGGCAGTGAAATTACTCTGTATGACACTGTAATGGTGGATGCCTGCCAATATACATTTGTCCAAACCCATATCACACACAACACCAAGAGAGAACCCTAACGCAAACTATGGACTTTGGGAAATAATGTATCGGTAGGTTCATCAGCTGTGACAAATGAACCTCTCTGGTGCAGACATTGGTCGTGGGGGTGGCTGTGAATGTACAGGTGGAGGGAGTATATGGAAAATCTCTGTCCCTTCCTCCCAATTTAGTTGTGAACTTAAAACTGCCTAAAAAAAACCAAACTCTTAAATAATAACAAAAAAACTTCATTGTAGTAGTTTGTGTGGCTCCCACCCAATGTATGTGTGTATGTTTGTGTGTTTAAAAATATCTCCCTGGGGCACCTGGGTGGCTCAGTCCGTTAAGCGTCTGACTCTTGGTTTCAGCTCAGGTCATGATCTTACGGTTTGTGGGTTCGAGCCCCATGTCTGGCTCTGTAGCTGACAACATGGAGCCTGCTTGAGATTTTCTCTCTCATCTCCCTGCCCCTCCCCTGCTCACACTGTCTCTGTCTCTCTCAAAATAAATAAATAAATAAACATAGAAAAATTTTAAAATATAAAAAAACTCCCTGTTTCAGAGGTCAATAACTCCTTGAGTGTTTGACCAAAGTCCTTTTTTAGGGACTATTAGATATGGAAATACAGAATCAGTAGGATTTTACCATCTACTGTATTCTGAAAACTGTAATGAGTGTTTCTCAGGATATAGTAGGTATTCAATAAATTCCCACTGAATGTATTTGCTTCTCTATACAAGGACCTTGGCCCATGGAATCATGCACTAAAGACATGTTTCAGGGGCCTATAATCTGGTGCATGGAACAGACCAGTAAGCAAATAGCCATGTGAGGTGACAGACCTGCCTAAGTGTTGTACCAGAAGCACAAGCACTAAGCTGGGAGTGAAAAGAGAGAGTAATAATGGGTAGTTGGTGAGGAAGCACAAGATTGGAGAAGCTTCATGAAGGCACCAGGTAAGCAGAAGTGAGTATGAGTATCACATGGCCTGATGGAACATGTGTGCCTGGGTGGTCAGTCCCAAGCAAGACTGTAACCTGTAACTGAAGGCCAGAAGTCATGTTACTGCCTCAGACTCTGGGCAGACAATTTGGACTTTGTTCTGTAGGCAAATGGGAGACATTGATGCTCCTTGAGAAGAAGAGAGTCTTCCTTTTTGCCCAGTGGTGAACAAGAAGTCACCTGCAAAGCAAAAATTATGTATTTATTGCTGAGATCAAGCTGCTCATTATCTCAGCTCCCTTTGTTTTTAGTAAGAGGAAGAACTGTCAGTCTAGAAATTACTCCACCAATTCTGAGTACCCTCCAGGATATTGTATTTTTCAACAAAATATGTCTGTGGAATCAATACAGCAGGAACAAGCTTGCCAGAAGTGGGAGCAAAGAAAGGGAGAATTCTTACCGTGATAGTCTCTTCATAGACCAATCAGTTGGTGTTACAGGGACTGGTTATTTGTTGTAAACCCTTTTGGACTTACATACAAGTCCCCGGAATGGTATGTCTGTAGACCCATTGCTCGGGAGCCCTTTCGAACTTTACCATCTGCCCCAGCAATGGCTTGTACCGGGTCATCTGGCCTCTCTAGGGTCCTACAGTATGCAATAACTTCCTTGCTTTCATGACCCTGATAGCTTGGAAGAGTATAGGCTAGTTATTTTTGTAGGCCACCCCTCACTTTGGATTTGTCTGACGTTTCCTCACAGTGAGACCCAGGCCACGCACTCTTGGCTGGAATGTCACAGAAGTGATGTGCTGTGTTCTCACTGCATCTTACCTGGCAGCACAGGGGGTAAGCTCTTGCCACAGCTGCTGACGTACCCATGCCCAACTCCTCCGCTGAAAAGTCACTTGTGCCCTCCATTGTCATCACCCAGCATTTTTTGGAGAGACACTCTGAGGGTAGGGAAAGCCTTCCTTTCTCCACATCTCCGGCCCTAGCTTTAGCACTCAGTGATTGTTCTCACCTGAATTAATTATTACCGTGTTGGGTGTCAAATGGCAATTTTCTAATTACAGCATTGTTATACCATGTTTATTAGGTGGCTTTTTACTAGGAGGAAGAGATTTGTTTCTTCTCCTCATTTATTCATGTATTTATCCACATGGTCACTTAGATGACTATTTTATCCAGTGGGATATATTCCATTTACTATTATTACTAAGTTTGACTCCCTGGAGATTCCAGGGAGCTTGGGTCAGTAGTAACACTTTGAAGCTCACTCCCCTGTCCCTTTGTCATATTCTTATCATTATTTGGGCAATTTCGTGCCTTCCAGCACAATAATTGATTCCAAGCTCATCTTGTTCTTTTCCTGCTCTAGTATCAGCCATCTCTCCAAGGAAACTTCTTACCTTTAGGGGAGAATATTATTTAATAACCAAGAACCAAGGGGCGCCTGGGTGGCTCAGTTGGTTAAGCGTCCGACTTTAACTCAGGTCATGATCCCATGGTTCCTGAATTTGAGCCCTGTGTTGGGCTCTGTGCTGACAGTCTGGAGCTTGGAGTCTGCTTCAGATTCTGTGTCTTCCTCTCTCTCCACCCCTCCTCTGCTATCTCTCTCTCTCTCTCTCAAAAATAATAAACAAAATGAACCCATTAAACAAAACAAAACACACACCAAGCACTAGCTGGTTAGCATAATCACCGCTGGGGTACATTATTGCCCTAGGTCCTCAAAGCTAGAGAATATCTGCATATCTGCACCTCCTTGTCCAACAGTCCAAGCACTGGCTCCTGTTACAGGGACATGAATGACATAAATGACTCAGATGGGCCCAGTATCCCACCCCTGCCTGCTGTTAACCCACATGATATTCTCCCAGGTGGCAGCCGCTGCTGTTGGCTGGTGTCTTCATATACCTCCCGAAACTGCATGGCTCACTTTTACCTGAAAATGGATGGAGGAAGAGAAGGAAGGCAGGAGATGGAAAAAGGTGGGTAGGTCGGTATCCCCAGAACTTTTCATCTCACAATACCCCACTTCCCAAGCTAGTAATCAAGGCAGTAGAAATAGCCTCCTTTGCTTCTATTGCTTCCCCCACAGAAGAATCACCTGTTGTCCACCTGACTTCAGTTCTGAACAGAAAGGTAGCCGGGGCTGAGCAGAGCTGGCCTATTTGTGTGTCTGGGCCTGGGAGTGCTTGCGTGTGTCTTGACAAATGGAAGCAGCAGGTGTTTGGACACCAGAGCGTAACTCTTCATAGAACACACTTCTGTAAATCCAGATTAAATATACAAGTTGAAGCCTGACCTTTCCGAGTAATTAAAGATTTCTACTTTATGGTTTTTATAGACATGGAACAGTAGAGGCAAGAAGAACCCCTTTAATGATTAAGGTGGATAGAGTGTGGAGTGTTTTTGCTGCATGGGATTTAAAGGGCCAAACGCTGGGCAGAAGGCAGGCTTGTGGCGGCGGTGGTTTGGGCGCCCATGGTCACAGTGGAGACAGAGCTTCAGTTCACAGGAGGGCAGCCCTGGGGAGGAGCCCGGAGCAGTTGCCTGGTTACAGAGTAGGAGGTGAACCAAGGCACTCATGGCTAACATGTCCGGCCAGAGCACAGCATGGCCCAAGCCTGTGATGTGCAGCAATGTGCTGGGGGCTGGGAGGCTGGAGGGCTGGGCTGGTACAATGGAGTGGCAGCCAGGAACCCCCTCCCCATAACCACGTGGCAGCCTTGAGACCTTCCAAAGTCCACCACCTCCTTTGTCTCTTCCCTTAACACCCTGGCTGGACACCGCAGCCATATTCTTCGTACTTTATGGATTTGGAAAATGCTTTGTGAATCAGCCAGCTGAGGCCAGGGGACATGTGCAGAAATGATGCCTCCAGGGCCACACGGGGGCAAGTCCAGTCAACGTGCTGCCAACCGGGTAGCTTTCTCCCTGGGTGCCTCAGTTTCCACATCAGTAAAATCCAGTGGTTGGATGAGGTCATCCTGAGTCATAACTCTGACATCCTAGGTTTTTCTGTGTTGGTGTGGACTAGACTTCGGTGGATCCTATCCAGGGGAGGCCTTCCATAAAGAGAAGAGATGCCAGTTTGCTGCAGGGTGGAGAAAACATTTGGTGAGTCAGGCCATGGTGACCACCTGTCCTGCGATTGCACAGGCACCCATGCTTCTTCCAGCTCAGCTCTGTCACCCCACTCCAGACCCAGGCCACACTCTCTGTCCTAGGAATATAGAACTGTGTCTGTGCTTCAGCCTGGAAACCCAAAGTCCCGTGGCCTCTGTGCCCCTCCTTCGACAGGAATTGTCTGTGCAGAGCTGCTCTGGCACCTTCCACGTCCACGGCCGTCCCGACTGCCATCACCCAGGAAGGCAGTGATGGATCCCGACATGGTGGAGCAGTGTTTGGGCGGGTCTATCATTCTTGCCCCACTGGGGTTATTCTCCCCCTTCCCTTTCAGTGCTCAAATGTTTCTCTCCCAGACCCACACCAGACAATTTTTTCTCAGGCCCAGAAATCAGTGGGTGGCCCAATTGTGTCATTTGGAATCAATGTGCTGTCTCTGCTTTACCTTTTATATCTGCCTATTGAGTACACGGTGGATTTGTTATGGGAAGAGCTAATCTCATTGTCTTGTAGACTTACAAGGCATCCTCACACACGCAGAAGTGGTACTATATGGACCAAGGTGCTCCTGGCCTCTGCACGGGCATGGGGAGTCTGTGCCTCACCTCTGTGTGGAGTCCAAGGCCAGCATAGACTTGTAGGGGGAAGATGCAGCATGATCTACACCGCCAAGACCTCTGGGGCTGAAGCCATGGGTTTCTAGATCTCTGCTGGGCTTTTTCTCTTCTTCCTGGGTGTCCACTCAGGAAGGGAAGCATCATGTCGGGCATCAGAGTGAGAGGGAGGAAGTGGGCATTTGAAAGCCCGTATCTGCTAGGTCAAGTCCTGTGATTGCTGCCATCAGTAACAATGAGGCCACTTTGTTAAGGAAGCCCTGTGGGTTCTGGAAGCTCCACCTTCATTAGCACCTCACAAAAGTGCACGGAAGCCCAATAAAGTTGGGGGTTCAGGCCGTGATCGTCACTTTGTGTTGCAGGATGATCCTATTTGAACGTGCATCTCATCAACTCACCCTTAACAAACTAGTGTTTTTAGTAGGACCATCGCTTCTTTGATCAGAAGATGAAGTGCATTTTACTTTGACATTCTCCTCGAAACCCTTTTCCAGAATAATCCTTCAGGAAGATCCGATTTACTCTCCAACAGGGAAATACAGACTGCAGATGAGGCAAATAAGAGATAGATAATGAGGACATAGTCAATCTGCATATACTTCAAAAGAAAAATACTGAATCACATGCCAGATTGTCATAGTTTCCTTCTTAAACTGAAATCAAGTCTTCTCAAGGTTCAGGCCCCAGTGTGGGAAATAGGCCTATTTAGTGCCCACCATGTCTTAAACTTCATTCTACCTTCTTAGGAACTTTTCCCAGTGGAAAAGGACTTCTCCCATGCCTCTCGCGCCTGAGTACGTTGATCCCTTTGCTGTCAATGACCCTATTTGGTAGCACATTATTTTAAACATCCATTACTATTAACATTAACTAATGGTTAATTACAACAGAATTCCTATCAAAGTGCATAAGAGAGTCATATGAATGCCAAATGAGTACATTAATGATTGGTGTTATCACAATGAATACGAAATGATTTCATAATGACTGGGGAGGTAATATATAATAAAAAAGGATTGCTCCCACTTTTCTACACTTATCACAGATTTAAAACCCATTCTTGGCCTCCATTCAGAAACCATGAGGTACCTGAGAGCTTTTCCCTGAAGATTTCTAGGAACCTGTATGTCTTCAATCAAAATCTAAACACTGTTACTCACCCAGGTGTTAAACTTTGAGGATAAATTTCATCGTGTTTCTCCTTACAAAGAGCTTCAGAGATGCTACTTCGTGGTCATAAGTAAATGCATTTCATTCATGTATTCATCCAATTAGTCAGTAAACATTTCTCAAACACATATGATGCTCTTGGCATTGTGCTAGATACAAGGGCTGGAAAGAGAGAATTCTTAACATTGAAAAACCCAAATGGGAGAAGATGTGCAAAAATATAATTACAATACTGTGTTTCCTGTGTAGTAATAGAGCGTGCAGAGTGCTGAGAAGGCAGAAGGAGCCACCGTGCACACTGCCAGGGCTTGGGCGGAAGAGTGTCACAGATAAGGAGACGTTTGAACTGGGCCTCAGTGAGACAGTAGAATATGAGCAAGTTGATAAAGGGTGGGGAGAAAGGTCATTTCTAGTGGAAATCACAGCAGAAGCAGAGAGACATGAACTTGTGCATCATGCTTGGAGGATGGGATGCAGGCGACATGAGGCAGGATGGTTGGAGGCAAAGCCACACGTACAGACGGAGCCTAAAATATTTGTCATGGTTTTCTGAAGAGTTCAGGAATCTTTGCATCTCAGATTTTATGTAAGCACATCAATTTACAAATCCAAGAAACTCAACAAACCTCAGGCAAGGTAATAGAGAAAACTGCAGCTGGTCCTGTCAAGTCATATCCAAACTTCTCAAACCTAAAGGTAGAGGGGATGAGTTGAAGCAGCTGCAAAAAACGGGGCATGACATACTGAAGAACAATGATCCAGAAATCTGACTCTCCAGGAAAGGCAACAAAGCCAGAAGGTGACAAAATAACTTAGTTAGAGTACTAGAGGAAAACACTGTTAGCCAGCATTCCATAGCGAGCTAAACTATCCCTCAAAATGAAGAGGAAAAAAAATTCATTTCAGATAATGAAAAATAGAGAATTCGTTACCAGGAGATCTGCTCAACAAAGAAGGTTGTCCTTTGGGCCAAAGGACATGACATCTGACAAAAACTGGGTATTCAGGAAAGAAAGAAGAGTGCCAGAACTAATGGTAAATGTGGGTGAAAATAGACATGCAGTATATATGCGTGTAGACGCATATACAGGTACAAATACATATGCATGGATACATGCTCTATGTTATTTCTTTTCTTAATTTGGTAAGATATATAATGTTTAAAGCAAGTTATAACATCATGTTGTAGGACTGAGAACACATATAGATGGATATTTGCAGCAACAGGATAGGCTAAACGTAATTCTGTTGCTAGGAACATGGGATTTTTGTGTATTTCTGAGCAATATTACCTCTGGTTAGATTGTGGTATATTAAAGGTGCATGTGCAATCCTTAGAACTCCTCCTAAAAATTCTGTGAGAAGTATGGCTGAAATGCCTATAGCAAAATTAAGATGCAATACTAAAAATATCAGATTAACCCAACACAAGACAGGGAAGGAAGACCAGATGAACCAAAAGAGATAGATGGTAGGAGATTAAAAACAAAAAACACCAAAAACCAAAACAGTGGACCTAAGCCTAATCATATGAATGGGGGCGGGGTGACGGCTTTGGCCATTGTTACCTCTGATTCTCTTTACTTTTCAGCTCCTAACTCACCTTTGTAACCAATTCCTGGCCTTAAATACCCTGTTTTAAATACATAGAGTGGTTTTGTTTTTCTATTTTGATCGTCACTGGTAGATACACGGTGCAAAGGGTTTGCTTAACTGAATAATGTGCTGATTATAACATGGTATGTCGTGTAGCAGTTACACCCCGGTGTAGGGAAATACAAAATGACCTGGGAAGCATCATGGTTGTAGCTAACAAAACAGTAGTCTCCTGGACAGTAATTTCTACTCTTAACACGTATTAATAGTAGCTAATTCTGTATGTGAAGATTACAAGGGATATTTGTTCTTATCCTTGCATCTTCTTTGTGTTTAGCTTTTTTTTTTCTTTTGAAAGGAATTACAATTGTAGCTAGATGAATGAAGAAAAGAGAAGAATCTGGTGAAGACTTTGATCCAAGGCAATGATCGTGGGCATGAAGCCTACTTCTGCAGCAGGGCTGAGGGGTCTTGTGAGCTTGTGGACATGAAGAAGGGACAGTGTGGCATCAAGGGTGGTTTCTACTTGGGAAACAGGATGATGGCTTTGGCACAGGTGAGGGGCCAGATGCCTGGAAAGTAATAGGAAAAGTGGTTGGTTCATGCAAGCTCCACACTTAGTGCAGACTTCCAGAAGGCAATGGCACAAGGTTCTGGCATTTGGGAGATAGGTCGGAACTGGAGATACAAAACCTGAAGTTATTAGCATCTAGAAATAGTTAATTAAAGCCAAAGGAGTGAATGTACTGTCTAGCAAAAGAATGTAGACCCAAGGGGATGCCTGGGTGACTCGGTCAGCTAAGCGTCTAACCCTTGATTTTGACTCAGGTTGTGATCTCATGGTTTGTGGGTTCGAGCCCTGCATCTTGCTCCTTGATGACATCATGGGTCATCTTGGGATTCTCTCTCTCCCTTCCTCGCTCTCTTTCTCAAAATAAATAAATAAACGTAAAAAAAAAGTATAGACCCAAAACAAAAGACCAGAAAAGCACCCTTCTGTTTCATGGCAAAATGCCAAGATTTAAGGAGTGGGTGAAGGAGAAGAATCCAGCCCAAGAGACAAGAGCAGAAGATTCAGAATGATAACAGAAAAGGTAGAATCTTCCAGACTGTCTTCTAACGCTCATGTTTGACAACTTTCAAAGCTCTCCTATCATGTCTTATGCTCTCTGTGCACTAGGATTTGGGAAGACTGGAAATTGAGCCGGTCAAATGGTGTGTCTATGTTTATTTTTGAGTGTAGGATCACCAGAGAATCTCGGGTTCCTTGTGCCATTGACGATTGTACAAATATTCCACTGTTTACATGTCCCGCCTTGGCAAATAGAAGGCAAATAGTAAATGTGATTTTTGCAAGTGACCTTTGTTTGAGGGAAGAAGACACAACTTGAAGAAGTGCCTTGCTCCTGGGAAGTGTCTGTAAGGTCAGTTACTGGGAAATTAAAGCCATCGAAGCCAAGGACCACCCCCACAGAGTAGGGCGAGAGAGACCCCCCTGAGGGCGGCAGGCTGGGTGGGCCCCAGGGTCAAGTCTGGTGGGCAGTGGAAGGCTGAGGAGAACATGTGCCAGGCTTCATAGGGCATCTGAGGGAGCACGTTCAGGAGTTGCTGGCCCATTGTTACTGAACCCTCTTTGTGTGAGAGGTGGTGGGGGGCTTCCTAAATTATGGTTTTGTATCCCAGAAATGTGACACTTGCTCGTGGCCATGGGCAGGGCTGAGCTTGTCGGCGCAGGAATCGGGTATTGTGTCAGACTCTGAGGGACCGACCATGAGGGTCCCAAATCGATGCCTGTAGCTTCCTCCCAAAGCCCCTTGTCTCCAATAACCACTGGGCCTAAGCATTCCGGAAGCCAGCCTGCCTCAAGGACAGGAAGGTCAAGGGACTGTCTGTTTCTCCGCAAAGATTCACTATCCTGGTTACACTTAAAGGAAGTAGAAGCTTTAACTACTCTCAGAATTTGGATGTGATCAGGAAGGAATCAACTATACATTCATATATAATGCCACTCCAGATAACAACAGCTTACCCAGACCTCTCCTGGGGACCCAGAGAGGGTGTAAAGAACCCAACATGATGTGGAAAGAAGCTTCTCATATGTCAAGGTGGAGGACAGCACAGGCATTTTGTGGTGGCCATTTTGGAGTTAAACAAGCTGCAGAGGAGGGAGACAATTGGAGATTTTAAGCACCAGGAAACATCTGCGTGGGCTGTTCTATAGCCTCCCGAAGAGATGGAAGGGATGGTCTCAAAGTGGCCCCTCCCATCCTATAGACCGCCCTCCGGGCAGAGGGCAGGAGAGCTGCCCAGGGGAGGCAAGTTCCAGGCCCCGGTGAGTGAGGGGAGGCACCTTCCAGTCTGGGCCCTTCACACTGAGGATATCACTCCTCGTCCAGGTAAAGCCCCAGTAGAAGGGGGAGGTTCTTCAAAGAGAACCTGAAATGTGGCCCTTACCGCTGAGTGCCCCGTGACCACACAGCAATTGAACCTTTTGGCTACCACTGCGGTAGTTAATAAAGAACCTCTTTTATAGGATGGAGCCAACAGACTGGTTTTAATGGCTGAGACTTTTTTTTCTTTTAACATTCCTGCAGCATTCCCTGGAGTGAGACTCGGGACAATATTAAATCCAATGAATCACCCAGCCTTCAGGAGGGCAGGGCTGCAGCCTCATGGCCGCCTCGAATGATGGCTCAGCCGGGTGTCCCTGGTGGCCGCGGCTGCGCGGCCAGGCGCCTGGCTCTCGTTCCACAGAGATGCTGGTTAGTGAGGGTGGCCGCCTGGGCCAAACCGTCTTCCCTCTTTATCTCATTTTTGGGGGCTCGCGTAATTCTCCTTGGCAGTTCAGGACACCACCATCAGTTTTTTTTTTTTTTATGCAGAAGTGTTTGGACAAGCAATTGCCAAGCTGTTGCCACGATCGACGCCCGATTTCTTGATTTGAACATTACCCTCCAGGACTGTATCTTCTTTTCGCATCAGGCTCGACCAGTATGGAAGGGGTTGGACAGCCAGGGCAGGGCCCAGGGGCCTGCAGGGGTTTGCTCTGACTGTACTGTGCTGGCCTGGGCCCGGCTCGATCCCGTCCTTCATCTCCAGGGGAGATCGGCTCTGCTCCTCACCACCTGCTGGTCTGCCCAGAAGTGGGCCTTGAGTCCGGAGCCGGCCGAGGGGCCTGGTGCCCTGGGTGTTTTCCAGAGGACTTTGACTCCATTTGCCTTCTCTGGGCTGGTGCGTTGCTCATAGGACTTAATGTGATTGTCCTGCTAGGATTCAGTCAGTACGCCCGCCCTACTGATAAGGACCCAGGGAGAAGGGACAGCAGATTTACGGTCTTGCTGTTCCAAGAGTGGTTCATGGGCTGGCAGCCAGGAGCACAGCCGATCAGGCATGTACGGCCGCTGGCCCCACCCTGACCTATGAATCAGAATCCCCATGTAAGTAGGTGATTCCTCTGCACATTCAAGTTGGAGAAGCGTTGCCTTCAGTGGCTTGTCCGGGGTGGGTGGGGAGCTGAGCACCCCGGACCGGATTCATGGTGTGTGCCTGCAGTGGGGGACTTTCTCACTCCCCCAGATGCACGGACTTTCTACAGAGACCACACAACCCACACTTGTTGTCCACACACTTTTCCAGCTGTGACTCATCTGTATGCAAGCCTTTGAGGGATGAATCATCATTTATAACCCCTTCAGGAAGAGTCATCAAAGTCGGATGATGCCACACATGCAGCCCAAGGGGCTGATTCATGGCTGATGCAGAAGGATGAGTCCCAGTCTTTCCGATGTGAGCAGCACATGAGCTGGCTTCACAGAGCTTTGTGTTGACAGAGCTGAGTCTCTCCATGCCAAGTTCCCGTGGGCCAGTTCAGGTGACAAAGAGGTTCAGCCTCGGCACGACCTCTGGGTGTGAGCAGAACATGCACGGGAGGGATGAGGATTTAGACCTGAAATTGTCTGCAATGTCCTTGTTGGTGCTGCTACTTCTGGACGCCTCCCTGGCGGTGGGGGCCCGCACCCCAGCATCTTATCTCCTACTTGCCAACAAAGGAGCCTGCCATGCTTTGGTTTGGTGTCCTTGCCACCTCTGTGTAAGGAGAAGGATGCTGCAGGGACAAATGAGGTGAAAAATGGCTCCCGAGAATTTAATGCAAGACAATGGTACCTCGTGCCCTCCCCTAAGCTCGTGGCCCACCTAGCGGTTGTGGGCCATGGTCTCCCGTTTGCATCTGAACGTGACTCTAGGGAAGAAAAGAGAAGACAAACTTCTTCATCAGCCATGAGAACTGTGTGTGTGTGTGAGTGCACATGAGCGTGTGTGCACGTGTGTGTGCTCACTCAGCATTGTCCTTATAGTCTTGGGCTCTGAAACTCACACTTGTGGGCTGTGGGAGAGGCACATCCCTGGACCCTCTGCCTTGTCCCCGAGCCCTGCGGGCTGCTCACGTGGGCTCCGGTGCGCCTGCTCTGGTGTCCTCAGCCCCAGACATCCCGAACCCTGCTCATCCAGCCACAGGCAAGACGGACAAACAGCCGCGGCGGCCAGAGGGCTGGCAATGGACTTGGCGCCAACTGAACTTTGAGTGTCCTTGCCTCTGTCAGGAGGTGTCACAACCTTCGACGTAGCTCGTGTGGGTGTTAATTATTTCCTTTTCATTTCCAGCTGGCGCAGAGCGTTAGCACCTTAAGTGGCTCAATTTGATCCCTGCTCTCGGGAACAAGGTAATTAAGTGAGCTGCGACTTAAGGAAAGGCCCTGCCTCGACTTGTCGCCCGTCTTCAGACAGCGCTCCATCCTAAATCATTTGATAATGTAAGAGGCTCAGTGCAGTTCTCTACTTGACTGAGGGTGAGTTCATTAGGTCACAAATCAGTAATTGATTCTCCGTGTGTCTCTGCTGGTTTTATTACAGTAATGAGGACTATCTTTTTTTCTCATCTCCTCTAATATGTTTCCCAAACCATCAGTTTCTCAGTTTGGTGTCAGGATGACTTTGACAGGTTGTTAGCAACTATATGAAGTACAGAACATCACAGAAATGTCTCAAACTGTGTTGCTGTGTACTGCTCGGAGCCTTAGGTGGTCCCGAAATAAGTGAAAGCACTTGCAAGGAAAAAAGTTACAGCAGCGATTGAAAATATGACTACGGGCTTGATGTCCTAATGAAGTTCTTTGCACCGTTGGATACGTTTCACTCACAGGGCAGGGCTGGGTGGCACCGGCAGCTCTCCTCCGGAATGTTCCTGAGCAGAAAAGCAGCAAAGTGAAGTTGAAGAGCAAAGCAGACACTCTTACGGCAAAAGTTACAGACTCTTCTTTCTCTCCTTGGGGCTCTTTTTAAAAAGTGAGCGACAATTTGCTAATCTCTATATGATCTGATTTCCCCCTGCAGTTCTGTGTATTGTAGGAAACGAAAACTCATCGTATGATGTTCAATGGGAGAGAAATACAGTGTTATTTATTGTAATTCTCCTGCAGTCTGAGGAGACTTCAAACTTAGAGAGTTACACAGACAAAAGGGAGAAAAACCACATTTGTATGATTTAATCAAAACACCAGAACATTTATTTATTTATTTATTTATTTTAAAATGTTTATTTATTTATTGAGAGATGCTGAGAGCGAGTGAGCAGGGGAGGGGCAGAGGGAGAAAGGGAGAGAGAATCTTAAGCAGGCTCCACACTCAGCGCAGTGCCTGATGTGGGGCTCAGTCTCACAACCGATCATGGCCTGAGCCAAAATAAATACTCTGATGCTCCTCTGACCGAGCCACCCAGGCACCGCATGGTAGAAGAAAATTTAATGTTTATTTTTATCCAACAAATGCTTTCTAGAACTTGAACTTTCCAGATTTTTCCATTTGTTTGTTTGTGTATTCATGTATTTATTTAGAGGTTGAGGATTTGGCTCATGAGAGTTAGCACTATTTGATGTTATCAGGAATTTCAAGTGCTGGATACCTAGGAGTCTTGGAATCATTCTCTAGCAAGGCCAGACCCTAAAACCACAGGCCACAAAAATAGTGATGTCTCATGGACTGGTTCTTGCAGCCCATCGTTGTCCTGAATGGAGGATGCAGGTCAAAGTCAAGTGTACGTGAAATTAACAATACTTATGGACCTTTACAAAGATTCAGCATGAAAACAATAGACCCATGTTCTCCTTAAAATCGGAACTCATGCAACTGTTGGGTAAGGAACAGACAGCCTGGAGGTGTGCTGTTCGGCCTCAAGAGTGACTTGTTTACACAGCGAAAAGTCTTGCTGATTGAGTCACAAATGAAGAGAGGAGCTGACCCTGTGAGATGAATCCAAACTGCAGATTCGCATGCACTAAAAACATTTTTTCCCGCTCCACACTTGGCATAGAGGGACTGAGCGCCTGGTGACCGGCTTAGTCTCTCTGATGTTGGGTGACATCCATGGGTGACACTGTGAGCTGGCTCCTGCATGTTGGAGTCACATCCAGAACTCTCCATTTTTCCCGCGTTTGCAGCCCGAGATTATGAAAAGCTTTTATCAACGCTAAAAATAATATTTAGCAAGCCTCATCGATCCTTCTTTAAATAAAGCACCTATTTTAGGTGAGGTTAGCAATTTTATTCAGAGGATTAATTTCATCCCACAAACTGCTGTACAATGTCTGACAAAAGATCTGTTTATAAATTCAACATTGGAAAATAAGTCACAATCCCATCTGCTCCCTTCATTTCTCTCCACTCTGTAGAAGAAACTCCACAATACAAGGTCTCCTACAGACTGAGGCAGGTGGAACCAGTATTAATAAATCACCACAAATGTATAGATGAAGGTGACAGTGGCTATAAGAAATCGAATCATTACACGTGTCCTGCTGCTCGGGGCTGAGTGACTGGTTTGGGGCACAGAACTTGGACACCAGAGCATTTGAATGGGCTTCCGAAGGGCCGCAGTCCCAAGGCCTTCTGGGCTTCCAGGTTCAACATCGCTCTGTCTCTCTTCTCTCCAACAGGTGAAGCCCAAATCCCCCAAGAGACGGCAAGCACATCTGAAAACAGTGTTTAGAAGGATTCTCAGTGTCCTTATTCTGAGTTTCTGCAACAGTTGAGTGCAGGCAACTTTGCTATAAAAGGAAGGAGGGAAGGGAAAACACTGGCAAATTAAAAGTAAGCCCTTAAGTAAAATAGCAAATTGCTATGTGAAACCTAAGTTGAGCAAGATCTCTATTTGCCAGCCTTTAACTGGGTTTTGAAGGAAAGGGAATCCCCACGGCACGTACTAAGAATATTTTGCTGCCTGCTGCTTTTTCTGGCAAGATCTTTCTGGTTTGTGCAAAGACTGTTGGACTCTGCTGGGAATCGGGTGGCACTTTTAGCGTGGTGACCGTCCTCTGAGAAGGCACAGACATACAGTTGCTCATGTTGCTCTAACACCAAAAGGCAAAAAATCGTCCTGTCCACACCGACCCCCCCCCCCACCGGGGGCCACAAAGCTGGTCCCCTAGAGACAGTGGCTCATTGTGGCACATGAGGCCCAAGGGTCTCAGGAACACTAATCATAGGCTTACAGGAGCCTCAACTTGGAAATGCTTCATCCAACTACTGGACAGATTCCTAATAATATCTATTCGCTGATCAGAAATCAGTTTTGATGAGTCCCTTTTTCCTCCAGGCTCAACGCTGTTCTTTCTATCTAGAATGTCACCTCGCCTGTACTTTTATTCAAATCCCAACTAGTTTTCAAATCCGGTACGGTCTAACCATCTTAGCCGTCTGGGGCCTGCGTTAACGAAACAGCACAGACTTGGGCGCTTATACAACAAACAGTTATTTTTCATGGTTTTGGAGGCTGGAAGCTCAAAATCAAGGTGCTGGCGGATTTTGTTCCTGGTGAGACCCGATTCTTGGCTTGCAGGCAACTATCTACTGGCTGTGTCCTTGCATGGCCCCGCGAGGAAGGGGGAGGGGGAGAGGCAGAGGGGGTTGAAGAGAGAGGCAGGGAGAGAGAGAGAGGAGAGAGAGCTCTGGTCTTTGCCCCTTACAATAGGGGCACTGGCCCTCTCATAGGCCACATTCAAGACTCCATCTAAATCCAGTCACCTCCCAAAGGCCCCATCTTTAGGTGCTATCACATTGGAGGCTACAGCTGCAACGTATGAATTTGCAGGACACGTATTCAGTCAATATCACTAGCTATGTCCATAAGCCATTTGGTTCAGATGAAGCCTGTCTGTTCTCCCCATCCTGGGTTTCCTCTTGTCTGGACTCTGGGACACACTAGGATTGGTAATTCGTGATGTCTGGGCTCCAGACGGTCACAGTTGGCGCTGCTTGGCTACTCTACCCAGGGAAGTGTCCCTTGGAGACCCTAGGTTCAAGAAGTATGAGATGGAATCCAATCCCCCTTCCCTCTGAAATACTCCTTCTATTCTCACCTTCACCTCTGAAACCCCAGCCAGTGTCAGACACCTGTTCGTCCCCACTTCTCTCTCTGCACCAACCCCAGCCCATCCCCCAGGTCCTGACACTGCAAATTCTGAATACCTTCGACTCTGCTTTTATCTCTGCTTGTGATGTGCTCTGAAACTACCCTACTTGCGTTGACCTGTGTATTAGAGAGACACTTGGCTATCGGCCTGCCTCTGATCCTGCCCCTTCAATTAACCTCCAAGTTGCTCCTGAGACTTCTTCCTAGAGCCAGCGTGCGGAGCGGGGATCCATTGTGCCTCAAGTATTCTCAACCCTTCAGTATCTCCCAGTGCTCTCAGGATGGGGCCAGACACATACAGCCATTTATGGTGTGGTCTGGTGTGTTTACCCTTCCGAATTCATTTCTCAGCATCTCCTGCCTCCATCCTCTCCCACCCCACCCCTGCTTGCAATGGACATTCCAGACTGAACAGAGCACATTGCGCAGCTTCTAGGATATGCCAGGCTCCCTCTGGTTTCAGGAGCTTTATATAAGGTCTTTTCTTGATTTTGGATTTCTCCTTTCCCTTAGTGCCATCCTCAAACACCTGCCTACAGCAATACATTCTCCTCCTCTCCTGGAACAGGGATGCGTGAACAGTAGACACTCCAAATACATTTAATGAATTAATGAAACAAACTCAACACATAGACATTCAGATGAGTGCTGTGTTCTTCATACTATTTCCTTTAGGAAACAAACAAAAGATTTTTTATTTTTCAAAGAACCAAATTCCTGACCTGCTTAGGATGATAACTTCTAAGAGACTCTCTCTCACTGTCTCTCTGTCTCTGTCTCTGTCTCTGTCTCTGTCTCTCTCTCTCACACACACACACACACACACACACTCACAGGTATTTTTCTAGCATGACTATCTGCATTTATTCTCTGATGGGTTCAATTATAGAAATAAAATTATAGCAATAAAATTAATTACCAAAGAATGAAAATATGTTAGCACTAAGGAAACATACACATGGCGTCTTGGTCTCAAAAAAGTGTTTCCTTTTATATTAAGAGTTATCTTTCTATTTATTGAACAAGGCTTCATTGGCTGGGCGCTTGCCATGTGCGGAGCACTGTGTTGGGGCCTGAGGCTACAAGAAGGAATGAAACAGAACACCCGCCCTGGGGGCCTTTGCTGACAACAGGCTCTGATGTGCCTGCTTCTGCTCCGGTGCTACTTCCCCATGAGAAGAAGAAGGGAGAAGAAGGGGGGTCTGAGGGTAGGGGTCAAGAGAAGAGAGCTCAGGTGGCCACTGAGGCTGGGGACTGTTTTGGGGAACAGAAATAGGTGATAAGAACTTGTCAGGTCACTTTCCAGGAGGTGAGATGGAGACCCTCTGGCTTCCCGGTGCTGAGATGGGCGAGGGCTCCTCATTGCCATCTGGTCCCTGTTGTTGAAGGCAGTGAGACTAGGAAGATGGTGGACCATGACGTGCGATGTAGGCCAAGGCAGAGGCCAGTTATTTTAACGTCCTAACCAAACTTCCACATGTAATGGTTAATGTAATGGTGACACTACATTCATTTAACCATTCTCCTACTGATGGAAACTTGGTTGTATCCAGGTTTAATGGGAATATGGCATTCTGTTTTATGAATCTATCATAATTTATTAAGCCATTCTCACACTGGTAGATATTTCGGCTGTGGACAATGTTTCTTATTACAAATAACACTCAGTCAGCCTCTCTGTGCATGTATCTTTATGTTTTTATTTTTTGAAAGAACCATGAAAGTGAGCTTCTCTGGCCAAAGGGCATGCAAAGGTCATATTTTATTGATAATGCCAAGTTGATCCCCCAAAGTCTGTACCAGTTGGTTGTTCCTGCCACAAGTTAAGACGATGCCTGTTTCATCATATCCTCAGTAGCAACAGATGATTGCAAATTCTGATTTGGGAAAAGCGTGTCTTATTGTGATATACTTCCATATTCCTAATCAGAAGTGTGGTGGAGCATCTTTTCATAGACATTTACCATTCAAGCCACTTCTCGCCTATGTGTATTCTTTGTCCCTTTGAGAGAACTGTTTGTCATTTTCTTTTGATCTGCTGAGTTTATTTGAATACGAGATTTTAATACTTAGATGTAAATGTTTCCCCTCACAGTCTGTCACTTGTCCCTTGATTTTGTTTAGTCTGGATTTCATTGGGAGAAAGCTTATAGTATTTTGTAGCCAAATAGGTCATTTTGTTCATTGTTTCATTTTATTCACTCTCATGGCAAGATTACACAGATATTCTCTCATATTTTATTTCAATGCTCCTTTGGTTCTTATTTTTTTATACTAGGTCTTTGATTTAGCAAGAATATGTTTTTGTTTGAGGTATAAAGTAGGAATCGTCTCCCCCGCCCCAAATGGGTAGTCAATTGTTCTCATTCTAAGTATTTTTAAAATTTTTTAATGTTTATTTTTGAGAGAGAGAGAGAGACAGAGAGACAGAGAGACAGAGAGAGACAGAGCACTNTGTCTCCCCCGCCCCAAATGGGTAGTCAATTGTTCTCATTCTAAGTCTTTTTAAAATTTTTTAATGTTTATTTTTGAGAGAGAGAGAGACAGAGAGACAGAGAGACAGAGAGAGACAGAGCACTAGCAGGGGAGGGGCAGAGAGAGAGGGAGACACAGAATCTGAAGCAGGCTCCAGGCTCTGAGCTGTCAGCACAGAGCCCGATGCAGGGCTCGAATTCACAAACCGTGAGATCATGACCTGAGCCAAAGTCTGATGCTCAACCAAGTGAGCCACCCCGGTGTCCCCCATTCTAAGTATTTTCTTAAAACTCTTTCTGCACTAATTTGAAATAACCCCTTTATCCTACACTGCTGATGTAAATATACTTGAACTGGTTTCTGAGCTATCTTTTTGTTCTACTCGTGGATTTGCCTGGTTCTGGACCCGTGTAATCCCAGCATCCTTATTTGAGGTTGGGAGCCTTGTCAGCCCTTCTGTTCCTCAGGAGAGAGAGCTCCCTGCAGTGCTTTTGTTAGGAGACAATGCAGATTCTCGCACATTCTGGAGGAAATGATTATACTAATTAAGTGAAACTCCAGGTTAGGAAATCACTCCTAATGGGCCAGAAAGGTCTCCCAGAATTTAAGTTCTCCTTGGTGCCCCTCATTTGCATTTCTGTGCACACAGCATCCTCTTTGGAGAGGGGAAGAAGCCAGGCTTGGAATGGCTTCATTTACTGTTCTGTTTCTCCTCCCAGAGAAGGGAGCTTCTGCTCCTGTTAAATCTTCAGATCTTACAGGGCAGTGGGAAACTTCACATTCTCGCAGCGGGAGAGCAGAAACTGGAGTGTGGGTGTAAATCTCAGGCAGCTGATTGTTGGAACCCACAAGCTCTATCTTGTAAATAATTCACTCCAGTGCAGGAAATCTGCATATGAGGATGAAATGTCATTTATAACTCATAGGATATCGGCTTGGCTGGGAATGACTTTCCAATCCCTTCAACTCATTAAGCCCTGCTAAGGAAGAGAGAACACAGATGATATAGAATAAACTCCCCACAGTAAGCCTGTGGCTGGTACAGACTAGTTAGCAATACTCAACCTGAAAATAAAACCTGAGGATGTGCCTGATATGCACTCAACCCTCCATAAACCCAGCGCCCCTGGGGTGTGCTTGGCTCTCCCTGCTTCCCCACGGAGCCCCCAGGCCTGGCCTGCTCTAAAGTCTCTGTGAGAACCAGGAGGTTTGGCTGAGGTGTGTTCTTGGGAAGGGACGCGTGCTCACTGGCTGCAAAGAGAATATATAATGTTCCAATTAAGAACTCGGCTCCCTGAAATTCTGGAACTCACATTGATGACTTATGGAGAAACAAGACGGTCTTGGTAATGAGATCCTTTTCTCTCTTTATTAAATATTGATTGAATATGGAAGAAATTCAATTTCCAATGGAGTTGAAATCTTATTTCTAGGGTGTTGGTAATAAGACTTTTATTTTTTCATTTGTTTGTTTGTTTCAGTTTTGATGCCAAGACTATGAACATCTGTAGAGCAGAACTATGGAAGAGCTTTGCTCTGTCCTTGCTGCTGGTGCTGAGATGTGGCTGCCCACGTGATTGAGTGCTGTTGTGGGTTTTTAATTTTAATCTTAATTTTTTGAGTGAGGCTGGGTGCACTACAAAACACAACAAGCTTGCAGTGGGAGGAGGAAGGAATTTTTATCTATGGAAGAAAAAATCAAATTAGTACTGCCCCTTCCTCCCCCAAGTTTGACTCTAAGCCTCTGAAAACATTTCCAGCTAACTGTGCACCTATCTGATACACAGAGACCTTAATTAAGCATGACAGTAATCACTCTAGAAATAAACTCAGAGAAGGGCTGAGGTTTCTTGGCCTTCTTCCCAAGAGACTTATTTACTAAAGGACCAGGAGGGACTCATTATGAAATGGTTTACCTATTAGAAGGTCCCATGTCACTGGCTCTGAGAGGCAATTAGAGCTCCGTCGGGCCTAGTCGAGGGCACACCGGCCGTCTCCAGGAGAACCCGGGTGGAAGGAAGCCACTCACTGCAGTCTCTGTGTCCATTCCATTCATCCGTGTGGCCCGATGCCCCGTCAGGGAAGGGTCTTAACTTCTTCCAGCCCAGTTTCCTTTTTACAAAATGATTTGATGCTCAGTATCCCTACTCTAGTAGGCAGCTGCAAATTGATTGCTCAATGAATGTTCTAGAATCAGTTTTTGCATTTGCTAAGATTAGCCTTTACCCTCTTTTAACAGGGGTGCAGAGGCTACGTTTATCCTTTCCCGATCTCCAAACACCCCTCGCATTCTCCTCTGATTCCTCAGCAGGAACAGTCATGTAGAAGAGACCCAAGAAGGTGAGGACACATGAATATGGCGTTCATTTTCCAAACTTGAAAAAGAAGATAATTGCAGGTACTGTTTACAACATCTGGCTTTAAAGGTCCATAGTACAAGTGACTCTTTGTTAAAATAAATAATGAGTTTATTTATTTAAGGTCATGCTTCAGAAAGAAAAGTAAAAATAAGATCAGCTTTTACTGAATCATAAAATGAGCTGAGGAAAAGGTAATGCATCTAAAATAACTCTGAGACCCTAACATGCAGGGCTTTAAGTATCAGTGTAAATGAAAGGCAGGTTCACAGAAAATCCTATGAAACAGAACTCCTCATTAAGTTGAGGGCACTGTATTGGATTGTTTCTCAGGCTTAGTCAAAGCCTAAATGAGTTATCAAAGAGAACTGTGATCAGGCCAGCTTTAGGGCTCCAACATGATTTTAGTATATAGATCACCAACTGAATTTTTTAGTTTTCAGAAATATACCTGACATTGTACCATGAGAACTCTCCCAGATCATACCATATGGTCATTAGTTTAGGGGAAGTTACAACTCATGTATAAGAAGTCTTGTGCATTTGATGCTGAATTTCATGGGCTCCTAAAAAAGCAGATTGACTGATAATTAGCTGAAGGGCCATAAACAAAACATTCTGTCCATGGAAGTCAGTCTAGTCGGGGCCACAGCCCCTGGGGTGATAGGAGCCCAAGAATGAGGTTTCATTTAGCAGAAAGAGTAAGAGAAATAAACAGCAAGTTAAATATGGGGCCTCCGAAGCAACTTTTCCTGACTCTTCTCCAGCAAAAAAATTTCAAATGCATTTTCAAGAAGTAGGAAAATGAAAGAAAATGATTTTCTTAAAAGGAACTGACGAATGAGAAAATAGTTCATATGGAGTTTTATTCTTCCTGTGGCTGATGGCTCTCTCCGGTAGCAGATTATGTGCGTAAGGAAGGACATTACTTCTTTGATGTTATTAGGGGCGCCGAGCTATGGAAAAGAGAACTCACTATTGCTTGCTACTAACGAGAAAAGCCAATGTATCATTCGTTTTAGAGGCCCCCACCCCTCCATGTCCATCTGCATGGGATGCCAGGGCCATGCATCATGAAGTAATTCATGGTGCTGCTTCTCATAGGCAGAGAGCACCCGTTCTTAGGAGCAATGCTCGACTGATTATGGGGGGACTGTACAGAATGCATCAGCCATCCTGTTTCAGAGATGGCACTACTTGGGTAAACTTCCATCTTTATTTTAACAATCCAACTGCTGCTAGTAGGCCTCCGGCCTTGAGACAGTCAAGTACTGAGGCAAAAGGAAAAGGTGAGATTTCTTAACACTGCTAACATCTTCTCTCTAGTTATAAGAAGACGGGACTGGGGGGCGCCTGGGTGGCTCAGTGGGTTAAGCGTCTGACTTCGGCTCAGGTCATGATCTCATGGTTTGTGAGTTGGAGCCCCACATCGGGCTCTGTGCTGACAGCTCAGAGACTGGAGCCTGCTCTGGATTCCGGCTTCCTCTCTCTCTGTCCCTTCCCCACTCTCACCCTGTCTCTCTCTCAAAAATAAATAAACATTAAAAAAAATCTTGAAGGAAGATGGGATTGGCAATTTCATTATTGTTGAGATATGTGTCATTGAGTCTTAACAAAGGCCATTCAGAGATACTGGGACTCAGTGTGCACCCAAGTACTATCTGCAAACACAAGTTTCTAAACCTTCCAGAAGCATAGTACCTCACAAGAAGTTAAGCATGAATTTCTGAGCAGAAACATGGTCCTTGAATCAGCGAGCATTGATCAAAAGAAAAAAAAAGGTCCTGTTACACTGCCTGGAATGTTGTTATCATTCCACGCCCAAGCCCGGCTTTAGAGGCACGGTGATCACTGGTGTCTATGCAGCATGATCCATGAAATAGCGGGGATTATGCATACCCCCACATCTTCCCGCTGGCTGCGGAGCTTACCGTCGTGTGATTTATTATTAAGTGCTGTTTTACTTGCCAGCATTTTGTGGTTTAACAGCCCACCTGAGTGTGAATTAGTTTATCAACTGGCTTTCTTATGAAAAGACAGATGAGACTACATGAAAATGCTTAGCACATGGGTAGGAAGCAGCTGATGAAAACAGAAGAAAGGCCCAGAAGACAAACTCCCTTGCCTTTGAAACTTTGCCTGGCTCTGATTGTTCAAATAATTCAATAGTTCCTAATACAGAAGAGTCTCTTCATCCTCAGGTGAACCTTGGCCTTGAAAAACAATGGAAGAATGAGGAGTGTGGGAAGGAGGGAATTGAGTGAGGGGCGCTGCCTCCTTTATCTCAGGAGCCTCACGGCTCCTATAGCACCTGGAAGAGCAGGTGTGTCGCAGAGTGTGGGGTGCAGCACCTCCCCCATTGCAGACCCTTTCCCACCTTTGCGGAGGCCTGAACACTAACCCGGTGAACATCGGCCGATGGGCATTCATAACCCATCCATTTACCTAGGCTCCCACTTACTTAGGTGCTGGCTGATAAAATTTGTGGTGTTACAGGGACTTCAGTCCCCTCTCAACTATTATCTATGAAACGCACAAACCTTTTAGACCTTGTATGAGTAGAAACTAACTACACTTTATTTAGGACCAGAGTACTTTAGGGTCTTTACCTTTACAATGTGAGAAGGAAAAGCAATGGAGAGCAAGACAGAGGAAGGAGATAAGACTTCCTGCGGCCTTCAGATCTTTCTCTGGTCGGAAACTGCACAAAGGCCTCGTGCTGCAGGAGCACGGAACAGGAATATGCGTATTTTGCAGTTGATGGGTTACAGGGGGTGTTTTGCAGAAATTTTGTCTTAGGACTTCAAACTTATTGATATATCACTGGTTATAAGGTTCCCTTTCAGAAACTATTGGTCACACTCATTGTCTTTGCCAACAGAATGCCCATATGATGGAGTCTCTAGCCAGAATGAGCTGTTCATCGATGAATGTGGATTAATAACTGTAGACATCTGTGGCAATGTTTACTCTGCCCTGTGGTGAGGAGGAAGAAACTCTCTTCCAAGAGTGCAGCTTAAGTTTCTCTGAGCGGGTTGAGCATTTGGATGTAACAGCTGCCCCTGGATGGCATCTTCACTGGACTTTGCAGAGTCAGATGTGTGGGAGAGGGTGCTCTAGGAGGCAGGGGCCAAGGAAGGGTCTGCAGGTTTAGGGCTAGACAGGCGGATATCTCTGCCATGAGCCAATGTCAAGGCCCATACACTAAATGTGGTGACCAGTTCACCCACATGGATGCTTCCTTTGTGTATATTTCCATTTGGGTACCCAGCCCCTCCTGCAGAGTCAAGTTCAGATGTCCCAGCTGCTCTCAGCTGCTCTGTTGGGGGTGGGGATCTGTGTGCATACTTCGGTCTGCGTGGTGGCCATAGCAGTGACCAGTGAGAGATCTCCCTGACCTCACCCTGAGGATACAAGAGCTGGGGTCATGGCATCCAGCTTCCCGTCCTTCTGGGGTTTTACTCTCTGTTGCCAGCCTTGGATGATCCAGGTACCATTTTATGAGAATAGATGGAATCTTCTTGCCTTAGTCCCTTTGGGTTGCAGTAACAAAAAAGCCCAGGCTGTGTGGCTTATAAACAACAGGAATGTATTTCTCACAGTTCAGGAGACTGTAAGTCTGAGATCAGGATGCCAATGTGGTCGTGTTCTGGTCACAGCCTTCTTCCAGAAAAGGGATTTTGACTTCTCATGGTGTCCTCACAAGGTAGAAGGGTTGAGGAATCTCTTAGAACCTTCTTTTATAAGCCAGAAATCCCATTCATGAGGAGATCCCTTATGATCTACTGGCCTCTTAAAGGTCTCATCTCCTGATACCTTCACATCTATTGTTAGGATTTAACATAGGAATTTTAGGGGAACACAAATGTTCAGACCGTAGCGCTTCCCAAACACACGGAGATCTGAGGTTCATGGCATTGTTCTCCGATCCAGTGATGCCACATGAGAGTGTGTAACCTTGTCTCCATAACACAAGCTTGAGTCTGATGGCCAGAGGATTTTGTGAACTTCTTCTTGAATAAAAACAAATACTACCACATATACTTCAATGAAAGCAAATAATCTAGAATTTTTCTTTGGCCCTAGACAATGCATGAATTTCTTTCTCCATCAGATTTTTGAATAAGTTCTCTTTAGCCTAATGAAACACTCCATAGGAGTCCAACATTTTGTTCACTGAATTTCAAATCTGGGCTTCCTGGGTTGTTCATATAATTTGTTAAAGTAAGAGAGGCTCAGATGGAGGAAGAATATCAAGGAGCTGTGAGACCCAAGGCTGAATGAGCGAGGCTGCTTCAGACCTAACTTAGGAGAAAGCCCTGGTGCCAAGACTCAGGGAGGAAACAGTAACCATTAGACACACACAGTGGCCTCTTGCAGTTCTTATAAAACCTTATGTAAATTTTCATGTGAATTTCATGGAAAATGGCACTTAATGTATACACCAAATGTTGGCAACATCCCCTCCACAGTGTGTGTATGTGTGTGTATATATATATGTATAAATTTTTTTCTTAAAGATACCTACCAAAGACAGAGTCATACACAGTCCTAACCTGTAGAAGCTTATGATGAACATATAACAGTGCTGGGTGTTGAGCAAAAGTGTCCAGAATAATGCTTACTATGCCACACACACAGCAGGTGCCTAATAAAGTAATTGTTATCAAACAAACAGTGAACACGTGTATTAAATAAAATTAATAGCTCAATAGCTCAGGCATGTGCCAGGGCACAGAAATGAGCAACGTGGTCTTGCCCTCAGTGATTTCCACATCTAATTGGAACACAAGTCTCATTCCCCAGAGAGGGGTGAACCAGGTAAGCACAGTCACATCAATGCCACGGACAAAGAACGAGGGCAGGTGGCGAGTGACATCCTGAGAAAGAGAAAGTGCTAGTAGATCCTAAGTTCTGACTGCTGACAGGAGCACACATGTGCAGGATGACACCTAGAATTCTCAACCTTTCCTTTCCAGAGTTGATGATCTAGAGAAAAGAAAGAAAACAGCTAAAAATTAACCCTAATTTCTGCTAGGTCCTCCAACCTTCAGCTGCTCAAAGATGGTGGTGGTCATATTGGTAGGAGGGACTAGATCCAATTTTATGAAGGATGTGGTCACATCTGCCATGATTGGGATCAGTGCTGAGGAAGGATGAATTTGCTCTCTGTCAAGAAGGCTTAGAGGAAGAAAAGCCTAAGTCAAATTTTGATGAAGATCATATGCCAATCAGCTGACTGATAGAAAAACTATTCCGTGTGTGTGTGTGTGTGTGTGTGTGTGTGTGTAAAACAACAGGAAGTTTAAAGTCATGAACAAGATGAAAAAAAGGATATAATTTTCCAGTTTTCCAAAAAGTTTGGACTTTATACCAAGACACATGTAGGCACTGTTTTGGCATTTCTACCTCTTTGTACACTCTGCAGTCCTAGGAAAGAATCCATGATGATCTGAAGACAGAGTGAAGGTGGTATTAAGTCCTGGCCCCACGATTAGTTGCCTCATGACCTTGGGCAGCTCACCTAACCTCTCTGGGCCCAAGTTTTCATTCCTGCAAACTGGGCAGGATTGCGGAGAGGCCCAAGTGAGATGACTAGATGGGAACTTGCATTGTAAGGTAATAAGCACTGTTCACCGGGAAAAGCTTGGTGTTTCATGATGAATCCTTGAGCCTGGCTCTTTGTGGATTAACCGTGGAAAGCTGGGCTTCAATTCTGGACAATTAGAATGCCAGACCGAAGCAAAGTGACCCAGTTCGGCAGATTTTAGGTAGTTAATTTCAAACAATTAGAAATTGTACTGAAATATTTGTCTGACGGTGTCTTGCACATCTTCTGAAAATTCTTTTTGGAAAACTTAACCCACATGGTGTTAAGGCAGGCCTGCCCTCCAGCCAGAGGAATGTACTGATGTAACGTGGGCTGCTGAGGCGAGACCATGTGCGACACACTCTGAGAATGGCCTTCAGTGTTCTACAGCTTCCACGCATCCATTCTCCTCCTTCCTCCCTCCTGGTGTTGCGGGTTTGGGTGTCTGTGGCCCTTACCCTCCTACGGCTCCAGGATCTTCACCAAAGCATTTGCAGCCAGACAGAGCTGGAGGAGTTACACAGCGAAGCGAGCATCGGAACAATCACTCCCCCAGCATTGGCTGTACTTAGGGCAGCACCATAACCATATGTAGGTGTTTAAAAATGCCACTCGGCGATTTTTATTATGTCATGCTACAATCTTCCTATGTCAGTTGGGCTCCTCCCACGTCTATTATGAGGCATGAGAATGAAAGATCCCACAATTTATGAGCCGAGTAGCAGTGGAGGATTAATAATCAGGGGCCTTTCATTAGAGCCTCAGTTAGATTAACCCCTCTTTTCTCTATGGGTCTTCTCTATGGGGAGGAATCATTGTGGTGAAGACAGTCCAGGTTTTTCTGTTCACCTGCTAGGTTGGAGAATACTGTTGCCATATTTAGGGATTTGTGATACTGCAAAGATGTTTGCTTTCAACTTCCTCTTCTCCTTTTTTATCCCTTAAAAACAAAGCATAAACTTGTGAGAGAAAGTTTTTCTCTAATCTGTCATAGCGGAGGGACTCTTCAAGCACAATGGGGTTAGGCCCGCTTCAGCGTTGTGAGGGGGGGAGTGGGCTGCGGGGTGCATCTTCCCGGCGATGGGCCAGCCGTGTCCCCGGTGCTGCAGAGAACGGCAGAACTGGTTTAACGCTTCTGAGGCACAAGGACTTGGTCCCTGGGAAGGTAGATCCTTGATTGATGGGGATTATCCCCAAACTCTAAGTGGGTGTGTGTCAGAAACCAGAGGGGGTCTTTTAGGGACGGGGCTCAGTCGGTCAGGAAGACGAGGGGACAGCTCACCTGATCCCGCTGTGCTGGACACAGTCCGCGGTGCGTACTTTGTCTTCGAGTCACTCACTGGCTTTCAGACTCTTCAGCCAGGTTTACTCACGACTCCTGCTCCCGGTTTATCTTTCTAGACTCTCACTGCACTTCGGTTGTCTGGTCGTTCTCTGGACCTCCTGCCAGATTCTATTTTCTGAGTTAATTTGTCCCATCGCAGCTGTAGGTCCCCAGGCGCCCGAGCAGGTCCTGCACACATGTGCATGCACGCGCACGCGCACACACACACACACGCATGCACACACACGCACGCACGCACGCACACTAACTGCTGGGGAGGACTGGGCCCTGGCTCCCTGCAGCAGCGGTGTGGTCCTCCGGATCCTCACCCACATCAGCGTCCTACACTCCAAGATTCCTCTACCTGGACCCTCCCTCTAGACCATGACTATGTTTATGGGGCCTCACTTTGGTTATTTTGTCTTTGCATTTCCTTCTCTTATTCCTGGACATCCCCAACCTAGATGGTTCCGGGAGCTGTCCTTCACTGCCCACTTCCTTCTGCATGTTCATTCACTCCCGTCTGACACGGGATCGTTTCTCTGCAGACCACATGCAAAGCTCCTCCTGGTGAGCCACGGAGCCACTGACCCCCCAACCCTGCTGTTCTGAACATGCCATTTGCATGTCTTTCAGTGGCTTCCCTGTTTCTATTAACGGCACCTCCAGCCTTTCGGTCAGCCGGTCATTGCTTCTCACTCATCTTCCTCCCCTGCACTCCCCCTGTTGTAACTTCATAACGCTCTCTGCATCCTTTCTTACCCCTACTTCCAATCCCACTGCTCTGCCCTCCTTGAGACCCTCAATACTGCCTGAGGGATCCATGAATACAATGGTTACTCCAGTCTCTCCATCAGACCAACAATTTCTCCAGCATTACCTGATAGCTGTTTCTAAATCACGTGGCACTTACACTCTGACAGCCCTCATACTTTCAGGGACTGGCTGTTCATTGGTTACAAGAGTAGGCCTAAATATGTTAAATTATGGGCCATTCCTTATATATCTGGTCCAAATCTACTTTGTCGCCATGTCAAACTTCACTCACCTTCATATAACCTCCCTCTGGTCCCGGGGGGGGGGGGGGGCTGTCTTTTCAGTGTTTCTCCTATGGTGCTCTTTGCTTATGAGTATTTCTGCCTGGAACAATCAGCTCTTCTACCTGAACCCCAACTCAAACACAACCTGCTCGGAGAGCCTTTCTTGGTCTCTGTAGAGACTCTTCCCCTGGGCTTCCTGAGCCCGCTGCTGGCTGTCTCCTAGACATACTGGCCAGTGTCTATGTGCCCTGAAGCTATTGGTGTTCTTAGATGCCTCATTTTCTTTTTTCTTTTTTAAACTTTTTAAAATGTTTTCTTTATTTCTGAGAGAGAGAGTGAGTGAGTGAGTGAGTGAGAGAGAGACAGCATAAGCAGGGGAGGGTCAGAGAGAGAGGAAGATACAGAATCTGAAACAGGCTCCAGGCTCTGAGCTAGCTGTCAGCACAGAGCCCAAAGCGGGGCTCAAACCCACAAACCGTGAGATCATGACCTGAACCAAAGTCGGACGCTCAACCGACTGAGCCACCCGGGTGCCCCTAGATGCCTCGTTTTCTTTTCAACTCAAATATCATTGCATCAAAGACCTTTTCTTCATGATGTGTCTTTCATTTACTGTGAGAACCTCCTTCACTATGGTGAGCCCTGAAAAATGGTTTGTTTCTTTCTCTTGGGAGAAAGAACAGAAGCCTTTCTAGGGTCTCCTTGGCTTCCAAAAGAGGCATTTTATGCATCCATTGCACTGTGAAATCCTTGTAAGAGTTTTCGTCTCATTTAGGTGAGACTCCAGTCTATGAATTAGAAATAGGGGGTCACATGAAAAATCTGCAAAATAGGATTCTTCTTTGGGTATAATTTTTTGAACCATTAAAAAAAATTCCATGTCCATTTCTTTTGGCATTTTTAAACTTGACCTGGGGTAAACTTTTGGCACTTTCTTTAAGGAGAAAAGAGAAACACATAAACTTGAGAATTTGTGGCCGCTAAAATGTTTCTAATATGTACGTTAACACAATTAATTCAAGAGCAATTATAAAAATCTTAAGTATTTGGTAGTTAAATACAATTTGCATAATTCCAGAATGGAATAGTTTGAGCTTTCAGAAAAAAAAAACTAAAAAGATCAGCATTTATTGTTTTACTTTTTGATTGCTTCTGAAAACTTGTATGGTGTTGCTTTGTATGAATAGGTCTCCATGAGTAAATTATGATCAAAATTCAAAGCCGTCATAAATTAAATGTGTTTTTTTCCTGCTTTCGTATACAAGACTTTCCATTAAGCTAGCCCCATATAATATACCTTGGATGTGTTCAAGAAAGCCCTGTAAATTATAGTAAGTATTTAAAATGGTAAGTAGACATTGGAAAAGGCCACATTAGGATTAATGAATGAAGGGGTTGATACTGAAAATGCACTTGTAAATAAATAACATGAAAAGTAAAGATGACACATTGTTAGGTTAGAGTTACAAGTAGGGATGACCATAAATTGTAGGGTGGCAACAGAGCATTCAGGGAACTTCAGTTTCTGGGGCGAAGCACGTCTAGTTTCTTTCTCGTGATGACTTCCCAGTTCCTTCTGGTCTGTGCTCAACCCTGAGGTTTTCCTGTACCTTCTCTTCAGATGTGGGAAGTACCTGAGATTTCTCTGCTAACCAGTCTAGTCCCTTCCCACCAGCACTCAGTGAATTACTCACCCACTAGTTGAAGACGAGTAGGAGTGGAGCTGGCTTTGTGTAGGAGATTGCGTTCTCTCAGCACCAGGAAGGAAGCAGACCCTCGATGCACGCCACTCCCAACAGAAATGAGAACATGGAGCACACACAGGCAGGGTATGCTTTAAACACACGTACTTGTTTGTCTCAAGGAAGGTTTGGGGAAGTGAACAGCACTTTGAGGAGAGAGTTAAATAGGACAGTGTATACTTCGACTGTTTTTTTTTTTTTTTAAATTTGTGTGGCTTTGACAGAATAGAGTGGAGACACTTGGAAAAGTATCGTGGGTATATTTAAAGTTATGGCACAGCACGGACTTTAACAGTCTCCTTAGGCATATAACTATGCAGCTATCTGAACTCTGGTTTCCTAAATTATCCATACATATACATGAATATGCATGTGTTATATGATGAAAGGAGAGAGATTTCCTTCTGAGATGTTCATTTTCTCCACCACCCAAGTTTGTATAGCTCCAATTATGTGATTTGCATACCTATTAGATTTCTCATTTGCTAAAGAAGGCAACTTCAACCCAAACCAACAGAAATGCTCTTAAAGAATTTATGCCCAGGTGCTTCACTCGTGTAAGTCATAAGAATAAGTAGAAGAGTAAAGCCTGGATTCTATAGCATAGAAAGAAAAATAAATGGAAATGGAAAGTGTACAGTGTCATGAAGAGAACTGACAGGAAGCCTAAAGCTCTAAGAGACTATGAAAGCTTATAGAATTTAAAATGAAGGGGCACCTGGGTGGCTCAGTAGGTTAAGTGTCTGATTTTGGCTCAGTTCAGATCTTATGGTTTGTGGGTTCGAGCCCTGCATCAGTCTCTGTGCTGAAAGCTAGCTCAGAGCCTAGAGCCTGCTTCAGATTCTGTCTGCTTCTCTCTCTGCCCCTCCCCCACTCATGCTCTGTCTCTGTCTCAAAAATAAACTGTAAAAAAATTAAAAAATAAAATAAAATGATAAGGAGTACTTGGATGGCTCAGTTGGTTAAACATCTGACTCTTGACTTCTCAGTTTGTGAGACTGAGCCTTGCACTGGGCTCTGTGCTGTCAGCACGAGGAGCCTGCTTGGGATTCTCTCTCTTCCTCTTTCTCTGTTCCTTCGTGGCTCATGCTTGCACTCTCTCTCTCTCTCTGTGTGTGTGTGTGTGTGTCAAAAAATATATATAAACCTTTAAAGAAATAAATTAAAATGATTATTAGGTAAATTCAATTTCTTTGTTTTTTATTTATTTTTGTTTTTTTTTTTTTTAGAGAGAGAGCGAGAGAGAGCATGAACAAGGGAGAGGGGCAGAATAAGAGAGACAGAATCTTTAGCAGGCTCATGCTCAGTGTGGATCCTACCACGGGGCTTGATCTCATGACCCTGGGATCGTGACCTGAGCCAAAATGAAGAGTTAGACACTCAACTGACTGAACCACTCAGGGGCCTTGAGAGATTCTATTTCTGACTGCAATGGTATAGCTTATACCAGAATAACTTTTCCACAGGTAACAAAATATAAAAACTCTCTCAGTTTTTCTCTTTACTGAGTAAAGACAGTAAAAGCAATAAAAAGCAGGCAGAAACTGGAGGAAGTATTGACTGAGATACTCCCAAATCTGCACAGGGAAACATGGATTGAACTCAGGGAGAAGTTCGTACCTTAATTGGCTTAAGAAGTCATCAGGCATAGTTTGGTCTGGTAGCTGCTGGAAAGTGAAGGGAGAATTCCAGAAATCAGGAAACCACAGAAGAGGTAAGCCCCAATCTGTGTATAAACTCTTTAGTCATGGTTGACTAATGAACTGAACATGCATAGGGGAGACCACATGATTTCCAGGGAAAAGCAACAGCTGTAAGATAAGAAAGACTGAAGAGTGTCCACTATAGCCCATATTGAGGAAGACAGAGTTTGGAGTTTGAGTTCAGTCAAGTTAATTGACTAGTAGAACAAAAATCAGTGTACTTTTGAGGAATGTAACATAATCCCAAATCTCTAGATAGGGCATCCACAATGTCATACTAGACTTGCACAGAAACCATAAAATTTCACTCCAAGTCAACAGACATTAATACCAATAAGATCTAGATGGATTTTGCAATCCAGGACCTGAAAACAACATTTGTAAATATGTTTAAGGATGTAAAGGAAAATATGATTTTAATAAGTGAACAGATCAGGAATCTCAGCAGAGAAATAAAAGCAGTAAAAAGAAATGGAAATTCTAAAATGAAACGTGTAATTCCTGAAATTAAAAATAAATTGCTGAGTGGATAGAACAGTGATGAAATTAGAAATCAACCATAGATGCTACAAGTAGTTGGTGAAAGTTAGATGAGGAATAAGTGTTTCTATAGTCTCAAAATATCCCCCAAAATTACTTATTAATTACAAATGGAGAAATAGTAACTACAGTTAAAAAACCTAGTAAATTCTGTTTTATACAAGTGATCAAAGCCAACACCACTAATATTGGAACAGAGCAATGTCATATAATGTGATGAGGACACAGCCATTCTGTGGAATTTCTGCCAAAAGGGTGTAACCTGAATCCAATTACAGGGAGACACCCACAAACTCAAATTCAGGGACATCTATGAAGCAACTGGCCTATACTCTTCTAAACATTAAGGTAAAGAAAGACACAGGTCCAGCAACAGCTCCTGAGGAAAAAAAAAATCCCTAACTAGACATGAAAACAAAATGCATTATGAGATCTTGGACTAGTTTCTGGCCTAAGGATGAGATATTTAAAGAACAACATTGGGATAATTGATGCAATTCGAATACAAACTATGGTTTAGATAATAGAATTGTTTCAAGTTAAAATTTGTGAATTTGATAACTGTGCTATAGTCATGTAAGAGAAAGTCTTACTTCTTAGGGAATATACATTTAAGCATTTAGGGGGAAATGGTACCAATGTTGCCGAATTATTCCCAAATGGTTTAGAAAAAATGTGTAGCAGATGAAAGCAGAGAGGTAGCGAGTGTAGAGATGAGCTCATGTAGCACTTATGGGTCACAGAGACATTTGCTTTTTACTTTGGATGAAATGGAAAGACATTGGAGCTTTCTAAGCTGAGGAATGACATGATCTCATATATGTATAAAATTGGTTCACTCTGGAAATTCTTGAAAGAAAATAAGAGAGGTGCACGGTAGAAAGTGACTGCAATGACCCAGGCAGGCCAAGATATTGGTGGCTTGGTGCAGGGTGGGAAAAAAGGAAGTGGCTAGTTTCTGGGCATATTTGGCAGGAAGACCAAACAAGATTTGCTGATTTACCCCATGTGGATCAGAAGTGAAGGAGGCCCCCAGGGTGGTGACAAGGTGTTTGAACTGAGTAAGCAGATGAATAGAGTTGCCATTAATGGTGAGAGGGAAAATGTAAGAGAGGATATGAGGAGCTCAGTACGGGACATGTTAAGTTTGAGACAGCTGTTAAATATGCAAGTGAGGATGTCAAGTGAGGATTAGAGTTTAAAATCTGGAGTTGAGGGCAGGTGTTCAGGCTGAAAATACAAATTTGGGCGTCATTGGCACATGGCTGTTCTTTAAAAGCAGGACACAGACTGTAGGAGATGCCAAGAGACTGAGTCTAAGTGGAAGGAAGACAGTCAAAGATAGAGCCCTGGGCAGACCAACCAAGGTCATGATTCACACTTAGCAGCAGCGTTCATGATACCAGCTGGGGGACAATTTGGGGAAGAGGCAGGAAACTCGATTGACTGGCTTTTACTGAGACTGGCTCCATCCTGACTGAAGGTACCCAGAAAGAATTTGCAAGGTCTCTCCTACCCCAAGGACTCCTCTCCAAACTTTGGAGTCAACAATGATTAGCTAATCTCCACTGTTGCATTTCTAAATAAAGGTCTTTCTTGGGCAGGTGGAGCCATCTGAGGCAAGAGACGACACTTGAGTTGTCAATAAGAGATCCCATCATTGTCTACAGTCCCCAACCAGGGCTCTCTGAGGGTCACAGAGGCCAACCCCAGTGGCTGGAAGTCTTCACTTGAGTCATCTGAGCTGACCAGTACAGGATTCCCCTGAGGACTCACCAACTGTGAGGATAACTGTAGAGTTCGTGGTTTTCGCACACATCTTCTTGGAAGGCTGGATGCTGGTTCACAATTCTGCCCTGCGAATATCTATCTGCAGATGTTCACCTGTCTCCCTCGTCCTTCAAAATGAAGCAAATATATACGGATACAAGATTCAATAAGAAGTATTGAGCAAATCAAGTTAAAAAATGCCCCCTAACACTCCAGAGGCCCAGACACTAAACATATTTTTCCATTTAAGCAGGTTTTTGTGCTGAGTTATTAGGAGAAATGCACTAAACATTTACTTCACCTTCAGCGTCACCTTCATTCTGTCCCCATTGAACTAGGCTAGTATTTATCTCATCAGGGAACTGGGTAAAATAAGTAAGTAGGCAAGGAGGGGGAGATGAAATTCAGGGTTGAGCACCGTCGGCTTATTGATGGCATTGAGTCCCCAGTGTCCCATTATCCCTTGGAGTAGACTCGCTCACATGCTAAATAGGAGAAGTGGTTATCCTGGGGGGTAATGTATGATCCCCTGGGGCTTTCTCCACAAGAAAATTGACCTTATATGGGCATCCACTGGCTCTCAAGAGGCACTGTATCTTATTCATTTTCCCCTGGCGGAAGGCTGGGCGCCAATGAGAACCCAGCCACCCAACCCAGAATGAAAGCCCTTTGTCAGTTCTGTTCTCTGCTGCTGATACCTGGGGTTTGGCTTTTTGGGAACCTCCCCTCCAATGATGACCTTGATCGGTTTAGGTTCAGGTTAGCTTCGTTGGTTTTTGCTGATGAGGCTAATTTTTTCCATTCAAACCCAAGGCCATTTAGCTTTGGTCTATCCTACGGGCAACATCTCTACCCTGTGCGAACTTGTTAAAACTTGTGGGTCCCTGGTCGCAGGAGTACAGGGACAGAAATGGCAACAGTAGTCCTTTAACACTCTCCGTATCAGAGGTATATGCCTCACCTTGGAAGCTGAGGAGGAGTGGCATCCCTGCGTGGAGAGCAGCCTGTTGATTCTGCGGAAAGCTCTACCAGAACTCCTTGGAAATCTTTCTGCAGGGGCGTGGTGCCGATAGCGATGGGGACACCGGTACCTTTGACTGAAGCCTGACACCAGGGCTTTTTTTAAAGGCGGTCACTCACTCTTTCCAATAGGTTATTGCTGATTTGTCTGGTGGTTAAACCTATATCCACATCTCTTCCATTTATCCTGAAGAGTCATCCATCCAAGTGGCAAATCCTTCCATAGGTCTGTGACTTTTTAAGTAATTCAGAAAGCAGCCTTGGCAAGAGATTTAGTGGGAAATCACCATTCCCCCAAACCTTTAGGAATCTCAAGGTAGGAAGAGCCAGTGAGCAATAGACCTGATTAGGTAAAACTGGACCTTGCTCAGCTCACTATGTGCTCGGGGCTTGTCTGACCGGGGAGGAGACTGGCTGGGCAGGTCCCGCTGAATCCCAGGGGCTCCCCTCCAGTCCAGCAACCCTCCTCCTCCTTTGCTTCATGCCTGATCTCAGGGCGTTTTCTGGCCTCTTCTTAACCATTGCTCCAAATACCTTAACAGGGTAGTCTTTCCTCTTTCTTTGGTGTTCCAAAGTGTGGAGCAGATAGTTCTAAGGAAATTCAAGTCACCACCAGAAATCTTAAGTGATTTTAGAAAGATATATAGTACTCCTAAATGATGACATATTTCCAGAAGATCGGTAAAACATTTCTGAGTGATAAATGGCTGGGCAGTTGTGTCTGTGCTGTGATCCTGAGGGGGAACATCCAGTGAGGACAGTATTTTATGACCATTACCAGTCATGTCTTTTTGTTTTTCATCAGCCAAAATTGCAACCAAAGAGGCTGGCCACACAGAAAGTTGGCCTATGTTATGCCAGTTCTGGCTGGGAAAAGCGCTGGCGTTTTTGATTTGCCACCGGCACAAAAGGTTGGTGGGGGACTTGGTGCGTGTGAGGAAGGGGAAGAAGTCCCATGTCTGAGAAATAGGTGACAGTGTCTGAGGGCGGTTCCAGCACTTAAAAGTAATTATGGGGTGTTGGGGGGCCCTGGATTTATCCACAAAGCCTGTTCTGTACATTAACTAAATTTGTGACTTTAATCGCTGATAGGAAAGGGAAGAAAACAATCTGCACACACACAGAGCTGCAAAACACTCAGCACGGCGTGCCTTCTCCATCAGCCCCCAGAGCCCTTTATCCCCGAGTGCTGGCCTGGGAAGGAGGCTCCTGGACTTGCGGCCCCTGATAACCAAAGTCCGCTGGGTTCGCAACACTGTGGTGATAGGTGAGCTCGTTAAGATTACGCGTCTATCTGCCCTCCAGGGCTGAGTCTAGAAAGGAGAGGAGGGAGGTTCTCCTGGTCACGCTGATGGAGATGAAAAGGGAAGAATGTTTTCTCCCCTGCACTGGGAGCTAATGGGGCGTGCCCGGCTCCCTGGAGCCTAACCCGGGACTGTGCACAGCACATCTGGCAAAGCGACTGTGAAGCATGTTATACCCACACAACCGCGCGTGGACCTTCAGAAACAGCATTCTGAAAATACGGGGTGTTGTGGCTAACATGCACGCTGTTGCAAAGGTTCTGATAAGTTGCAGAAGCCTCCATAATTATGGATCCAGTTTATAAAACCACAGCTGTATGGAGCATCTCCGTATATCTTGTGGTGAGTTATCTGCTTTTGCAATTCGGTAACCAGCTCTTCACAGCCACGGTGGCCCCAGCACAAACGAGCTGCACCCTATGAAAAAAACATGATCAAGAACAAACCCAAGAGGGAAGTTGTCGAGAGTGGGTTATGGTATGCCAAAAATAGAAAAATGATCTTCCAGAAAGCCACGTAAGAAATTCTTCACAAATCGTAAAGGTCTATCAGTACGTACCCTGAGTTCAAACACCGGTGCAATTAGATTTGTTGCTTGTGACTTTGCTACTCAGCTATTGTATGCACTCTACCAGAGTCATTTGCCACAGGGAAAGGCTGAGTCATTATTACCATCTACTTTCCCAGAGTGAAATAGCACGAAAGTCGTGTTCTTAGATATATCAGGTGGAACTCCTTGGGCGCTCGGACTAAGTCTCTGAAGCAGGACCAGAGATGCACTGGATGATGTCGAGTGTGAAGTCTGGTACGTGTAGATATGGGAGCTGTGAGGAGAATTCTGAGGCTAGGTATTTCAAATGTCTCAGGCATCCTGGATCAATATTGTTCAAAAACAAATGGCTTATTACTAATCTTTAAATTTCTTTTAATGTTTATTTGTTTTTGAGAGACAGAGAGAGAGTGAGCAGGGGAGGGGCAGAGAGAGAGGGAGACACAGAATGTGAAGCAGGCTCCAGGCTCTGAGCTGGCAGTCAGCACAGAGCCCGACGTGGGGCTCGAACCCATGAACCGTGAGATCATGACCTGAGCTGAAGTCGGACACTTAACCGACTGAGCCACCCAGGAGCCCCAATAAATCTTATATGTAAATTGAGAATTCTCAACCACCAAGATTTTTCTGCCATCTCCCTCACATGATGGATCTCCCACACTTACAGAGCCAGTCCTGATGCGTCTGTTAGTCACCCTGAGAACCAGAGACTAGCACTGAACCTTTGGTGTCTATTCCCGATTAGTCCACACTTTCCCTAAGTTAACTGGCTCTAACTAGAGAATAATGATAATGATGACAATTGAATGAACCCGTCCCTTCTACAGGAACCAAGGGAAACCAAGTGAAGTGTGGTGGTGTCTGCTTCCTGAGGCCATGGGCTGGTTTGGGGTCTCATGAAAATTATACATCTACTTCCTACTTCAGAGCTGTGGGGAGAAGGGAGGTCACCCAGTGGGACACAGGGTTAGGGCTTTTGGTAGAAATGCATAATTGTAGAGCTAAATGTAGTTCCCAGGAAAATCACACCCCTACACACATCAGAGGTTCAGAGAAGTTTTTCTGCAATTTAGCTGCATCACACACAGGTTTTCTGAATCTCCATTCAGCTGTTTCAAATGCTGGCTTTAAAGGGTCCCCTGAGTCCTATAGCAAACCCGTGATTATAAAAATATTTAAAGCCACAGAAAGAATATATAGCTGTGTAGACACATGTGTTGATTTATTGTGTCCCATGGTTTGATACACTGGAAGGCAAGGTTTCAGGCTGACAAAAAGCATCAGAGTAGCAGGCTTCAATCCATATATTATGGTACCAGCCCCAGAAAGGGAGCAGGGTCCAAAACAAGCCTATAATATAGGGTTTCTGAAAACTCCTCTACATAAGCAGGAGACAACATAAAAAGTTACATGACTATTTATGTGACACAGAGTCATATTCGCAGTGATATGACCACATAAATAGTATTGTGAATTTTTGGAATATGGAAATTAAAGAAAAATATTTCAAACCCAAACCATATATTATGAAAAATAACAAATCTTCCCAAATGCTGTCAAAGAGAAAGAGATGAGGTGGGAGAAGGGACAAAGTTCTAGAAATATCAATGAGTTTTTCTTTATTGATGGAAACTTCATTATCTAAAGAAAGAGAAAACAAAAACAAAACAAGGGTGCCTGAGTGGCTCAGGTGGTTAAGCATCTGATTCTTAATTTCTGGTTCAGGTCATGATCTCACAGTTGTGGGATCGAGCCCTGAGTCGGGCTCCCTGCTAAGCACGGAGACTGTTTGGGATTCTCTCTCTCGCAATCTCTCTCTTTCTATCTCTCTCAATCAATAAGAATTAAAAAATAAAAATAACAAAACTCAAGATTTTATATACAGTAAATGTATTATGAGAGATGAGCTTCGTTTTTTTTTAAGTCTTCCACAATTTAGTGCTAATGTTGAAATCTTACACGGTATGGGAGTCTGTCCCTTAGAGTAGGTGTTCAGCTGTGTCTGCTGTTCCCCGCAGGGAGCCTTGGTTCAGGGGACCCTCCATGGACCCCATGGCCCATTCCTCACCTTCCTTCTTGCCCCGTCTGACTTTGTTTGCTAATGTCCAGCCCCCCGGATCTTCTTCCTGTTTCTGACACCAGCCAATCCCATTAGGTTGAGGACTCTGTACTTCCCGTCTCTTAGTCTGGAACATTCTGAGCTCAGAGCCCTATAACCCTCAGCCTTCCCTTCTATCTCCCTGGAATTTTTCTAAGAAGCAACCAGCAAACACCTTCTTCCTCATGATTCTAAGGCATCCAGGCTGCCTTTCTCAAGTGAGCTTCTTCCCAAAAGGACAATGCCGAGGTACAGGAGGGCAGAGGTAGGGACCGAGGGAATGATCGATGACCAGAGGACGGCTATGACATTTGAATTATTTTAGCAATAACCCAAGAACAGTGCTGCACACATAGAAGATATACGGTACACGTGTGGGTTATGAGTTAACAAATTAATGAAGTTATAAAATAAATGAATGAACATGTTCTGCTGATATGAAGTACAAGGACTGCATTGTGGAGAGTATCTAGTAGCCTATTCTTATTAAAATCAATCATGAATAGCCAAAATACAATATGCTCAGAACAGAAAATAAAGACTTATTTTATGAGATGTAACTGCGCTTTAATGTTCCTCTCACCATATTTAAAACCTTCAGAAATCTTGAATTTGTAAACAGTGATCACAAATTGATATTATATATATTTATGAGCAGTGTTCAAAAAGTGTAGCAGGTTAATTACTGATACATTACACAGAGTTCGATATTTTCATTAGTAGTATAATATCTGGTTGAGAGTAAGTAAGTAACACAAAATCAATCCATTGTTAACTATTTGTGAACTAGTACACTCTGAGATTTGAATGTCTGACGATTCTATACAAAGCCTGAGAAGTGATTTTGGAACATTAAAAAAAGGTTCCATTCCCCAAATCCATTGCCGGTGGTTAAAGTTTGTGGAGAAGAGATTATGAATGGCAAAGTGTAGTGGAAGCAGTTTATGCCCTTTTCCTCTTATTATAATAAGATTATCTAATCAAACATCATGTGAACAAAGTAAAGTTACAGTTTCTATTAAAAATAGGTTGAAATATTTTTTAAAGACTCTAAAGTCAACTGATAAGAAATTACCAATGACCTAGGTGTGGACAAGAAAGCTACTTATTTTTGAAAAAAAAAAAATTAAAAGTCTAAGATTCTGCACTGAGATTGCTTGGCAAGTTTTTGCCTTCTCTTTCCATTTTAAAGAAATGTATAAAAGGAAACATAGGGTATGGTTTATATAAAAAACAAAAAACAAAAACCCAGTGATTAATCTAACTTGAAAAAATGACTTGGCCTTCATTGGTGAGTGAATGTAGGTTGATAAATTTTAGTTAAAATTTAAAAAAAGTGAGATGAGAGTTTTAAGAATTTTCTCCATCACTGTCTCTAAGACTTCAGCTATATTTGGCTAGACGGAGTCACAGACGATAAAAAGTATTCCCGCCTGTCTTCCCACAGGTAAATGCAGGAAGGTATTTTGGTAATAAAACAGGAAAGACAGTTTGCCATTTCTTTTCTATTTATGCCGTTCAGTTGTTAAGGCAAGTAATTCGTTCAAGTTGTCTTACTTTGATAAAACTTCCAACGGCAAATGGTAAGAAGACGATGACTTGGAACAGGTTTCTTGAAAAAAATCAAATTGAAATCAGATTACCTTATTAGTGTCACCAGATACTAAGTGGCAATGACAGTATCTTCAAAATTCTGAAGGAAGAAAATTTGAACTTAATATTTCAGGCCAGTAAAATGGCAATTAAGCACGTGAATAAAAAAAAACTCCTCGGTTATAAAAGACTTGTAACATTTACTTTACCTAGAAAGGTCACTCTGGGGAAGCTACCCCCAAACTGGAAATGGAGGGGAACATTCACAGGGAAGAACTGGATAATCTCTAAAATCTACAAATCAGTATTTCATACACTTTGGTACTGGTTAGTATTATAATCATGTTTAGGCATTATTTGTATAATAATATTTAATTTCATAAAAATGTTCTAAAGTACGGTGACGTATTTAAGTGGTGCTTTAGGGCCTACAGGGAAGTCACACCTGCAAAGTTACTTTTAGCTTTTCCTAATCTATCATTCCAAGAGATGAATAAAATAGAAGAAAGAATAAGAATGCTCATAAGAGACCTGCGAACTTTAGGATCCTATTTTAAAATGTTTACCCATAGGGGCTCCTAGGTGGCTCAGTCGATTGAGTGTCCAAATCTTGATTTCCGCTCAAGTCATGATCTCATGGTTATTGCGATCAAGCCCCGCTTCCAGCTCTATGCCGAGTGTGCGGAGCCTGCTTGGGATTCTCTCTTTCCTTCTGTCTCTGCTCCTCCCCTGCCTGTGCTCTCTCTCTCTCTCTCTCAAAATAAATAAATAAACTTAAAAAGAATATCTACTTATAGAATTTTTTTTTTTTTGGAAAATGCTTGTAATAAGACACTTAAAATTCTTCAGCTTCATGTTTCAGTTTAGTAACAATTTCAAGGCCAACTTTAAGGAAAAAGAACACAAAATTATGAAAGCTTAATTAGGCACCGAAGGCAACACTTAGGATAAGAAAGGAAATCACAAAAATTACAAAGTTATAAAACCTTGCAAATATCACAGACTCCAACAAATGCATTGTAATTACATAGTATGTTCTTAATCAAGTGTGTGCTGTGGTTTCTGAATTGCAGTTGGAGATATCAGTATGAGCTTGTGGTTTTAAATATAGATCCAGCTAGATAGGTATAAAAATAAATACATATGTGTTAATACACATACATGTATTTCCCATGTCTGTCTGCTGAGGGCGCTGGGGAGAAATTACAACTTACAGCAATGAACACCCACAGCCTGCATCTTGCTTTCTGAATACCATCTCCAACAAAAGGCACTACGGCTTTCTGGGAAAGTGGTTGATTCCAGACGTGCGGCAAGGAACATACCACATGAGCCTGCCACGTCTTGTGGATCTGGAAAATAAAGAATAGCTGGGAAAATGGTAGGGTTGTGTCAAAAGGTCACAGGAACAAACATGAAGAAGTCCCCAATGGCTAGAGTTGAAACAACTTGAGCAACAAAATAAAAAAGTATTAGATTTTAACCCATAGAATAAAATTAATATTCATGAGTCTACACTGATATAAGAAAATGAATAAATGAATAAATGGGAGAGAAGTGACAAATCTTCCCTACAGAATAATTCAAATTAATAAATGTAAAAGAAATGAGGGAGATGCAAAATCACCCATAGGCAAAGCCCGCAGTAATAATTAATGCAGGAAGATCCACTGATGGCCCCCAAACTCAATGGGCAACGCTTGTAAGAGAATCGGAATGTATGCATGTACTCGAAGGCTCTTCCCCAAGGTATTTACGAGTGACAAAGGAGAAATTATGATTATACAATGGAGAAACACCTTAACCAAGTGATGGAGATTAACACCCCCAAGTAATACGAGATTTTGGCAACATAGTCCCCCTGGTAGGAAGCACTGACGAGAACACTACATCGCTTCTACGGTATTCTTGTCCCAAATCGTAATCTCAATCTAATCCTACGCAAACGTCAGACAAGCCAAATCAAGACACATTCCACAAATGAACTGAGCAGGTCTCGCCAAATGAATCAAGGTCATGAAAGACAAGGAAAGTGAAGAACCATCGCTGAGCAGAGTTGTTTAGGGAGGTACAACATACACACGGTGTGGATTCTTGGATTGGCTCCTGGAACAGAAAATGGACACTAGGGGAAATTTGCATGAGATTTGTATTTTAGTTAATAGCATTACACCACTGTTAATGTCCTGGTTTTGATAGCAGTATAATGCTTACAGAAGTTGCTAGTGTTGGAGTAGACCTTTGAACCAAGGGCGATCTTGGCAATGTCAGGAGACCCTGTGATTCTCGGCACTGGGGGAGGACTGTTACTGACGACAGGTGGGTGGAGGCCACTGGATGCTACTGGGGAATCTGGGGGAGGGAGGGGAAGGGAATACCCGAACTCTCCCACCATTTTGGCAACTTTTCTGCAAATCTAAGTTATTGCAAAAGGGAAAGTTAATATCTTAAAAAAAGGGATTCAGCAAATGCCTTGAGGGGAAATTCTCCAGATAGTGAGTGTTTTATTCTGAACCTTCCTTTTCTAAAGTATCTGAACTTGTTAAGTTTTCACTGTCTTAGAAGTTCCAAAGTCCAGTTTTTCTCTCCACAGCATTGTGAGATTACCAAAGGTGGGCTGAAAATAGAAGTCCCCTGGCTATCTTATTTAACAACTCTACTGACTTGTCTTTACATACCATCCAATTCACCTAAGCATACAATTCAGAAATTTGTCTATATTCACTAAATCGTGTGACCATCGTCACCACGATCTGGTGTTAGAATTTTTCTTCACCCCCATATATTTTTTCATGTCCTTTACAGTTAACCTCTATTCCCACCACTCCCCCAGACAACCATTAATTTTTGTTCAATCTCTACAGATTTGCCTTTTCTAGACTTTTCATATATATGCAATCATGCAACGTACAGTGCTTTGTGTCTGGGTTCTTTTGCTTAGCATAATGCTTTTGGGTTCTTCCGTGTTGTAGCATGTAGCGGTACATCGTTTCTTTTTATTGCCAAATAGTGTTTGTTGCATCAGTACTCAAGATTTCATTTCTCCATTCATCAGTTGATAGGTACTTGGATTGTTTCCACTTTTGGTTATGAATTATGCCTCTATGAACATTTGTATACAAGTCTTTGTGGGAACATATGTTTTCATTTTCCTAGTAATAGAATTACTGGGTCATAAGACACATTTATGTCTAATTTGCTCAGAGACTACTGCACTGTTTTCTAGAGCAGCTCTGCCATTTTACCTTCGCACCAGCAATGTATATAGGGACCAATTTTCCACGTCTTTACCCAAACTTAGTGTTGTGAAACACTTCGATTACAGCAATCCTAGTCTGTGTGTGAGGTGGTATCTTATTGTGGCTCTTAGTTATGTTTACTCAGTAATTGATAGTATTGGAACATCTTTTCACGTGCTTATTGGCCATTTTGTGCATCTCGTTGGGAACATTTTTATTTGAACCTCTTGCCTATTTTTGAACTATTTACCTTCTTAGCATTGAATTACAAGAGTTCTTTATATACTCTGGATACAAATCTTTTTTAGGACCTAAAATTTGCAAATAGTTCATCCTGGTCTGTGGCTTACCTTTTTTACTTTATTAATGGTATGTTTTGAAGTGAAAAGCTTTTAAATTTTGATTACATTCAGCTTGTCAATTTTTTCTTTTATCAAAAGTATACTTCTGATGTTTTCTCTAAGAATTCTTAGCCTAACTCAATGTCACAAAGATGTTGTATTTCTTTGAAGAATTTTATAGCTTTAACTCTTACATCCGGGTGCTTATTCATTTTGAATTAATACTTGTGTATGGTTGAATGAAGTGTGTAGCTAAATAATTTTTTTTCCATGTAGATACCCAGTTCCAATACTATTTGTTAAAAGGTCTATCCTTTCCTCAATTGAATTGGCCCCACTGACTTCCTTAAGTTGGATTTTTACTTCTTCCTTTGCTCATTTGTTGTCCTCACAGAAAGAGGGTACCTACTGATTTTTATTTAACTTGTAGTTAGTCACTTTAATGAACAATCTAATTTGATTCTTTTTCTATGTAGTAAAAATCATCTTCGACTGATGATAATTTCATGTTTTCCTTTCCAATAATTTTCTTCTGAATATATTTTTATCTTATTGCATCGATTTGGAATTCCAAAGTGATGTTGGGGAAAAATACAGTTAGTTGTTCTTATCATATTTTGACTTCACTGAAATATTTCTAATGTTTCTCGCTTACTATAAAATATTTGCTGTGAGTTTTGGAAGATATATTTCCCAGCCTGCTTGAGAACTTTCTATCCTAATTTATTATATATTATTAAAAAACAGGAACAGCTGTTAAATTCTATTCAGTGTCCCTCTGTTTCTTTTTCTTTCTGCGTCTAATGAAATGCTTTGGTAATTTTTTTTAACAATTAATGCAATAAATCCTGTTAATAGATTTCCTATATTTGAATTATGGAATGGGATAAACTTGCTTCTGTGTACTGTGTTATCATTTTTTGTTGTTGTTGGATTCACTAGGTTAATACTTAGAATTTCTTAAACCGATATGAATAAATGAGTTGAAACTATATTTTTTAGTTTTTCTTATGTTTACCTGGCTCTGTTTTTCCTGTTACCTTCATAAATTTGTCTGGGAAGTTCTCCATGGTTTTTCAAGCTATAAGATAGTCTAACTGACAGAAGGAATTATTGAGTCCCTTGAAAGCTGATAAATAATTTGGTGTCTGAAAACTTCTCGTGGTGGATATTTGAGAATCTTTTAAATGCCTTTTAAAATTATTAGTGTAATAGGGTTTTTTTTGTTTTACCATCTCTCCCTTTTGAAAGATAATTTTGGTAACATGTTTCCATACCATTTCATTTGCTTTGTACGTCCAAATGGTTGGAATGACTCTGTGAGCACACTATTTTGTTCGTCATTTAAAATCTTTTATGTTTATCTGTTTACTCTCCCCTTTTCCCGCATCGGTGTTGGTAATATATATTTATATTCCCTCTCACTCTCTCTCATTTTACTTTGTCTGTTTTATTGGCCCTTTCAAAGAACTTCTGTTTTGCTTTCCATCAATTTCTGGTACTTATTAACCTTTATATCTCTACTTTCTAGCACACAGCACTTGCTCAGAAGAAGTTTGCTGAAAAGCATGTTTTCACAACAGAGAAAATGGTAGAAGCAGAAAAAGATGTGTTGAGAATCCTGTATTTCTCAGACATTGACTTTTGTATCTAATCTTTCAGTAAACATTTAACTGTCCTCTTTTGCCAAGCAGAGTATATTCTTATGACTTAAAAAGCAGGCCCGGCATCTGTTGAGGTGTTTATGTTGCCTTTGTTTGGGGGAGTCTCCACTGAAATCGTCATTCGTAAGTAGGGTTCCTTGGAAAGCTTTTGGACTGTTGGCGAAACTCCCAAGACTTCTATACTCTGGGTATCCAGACTTCAGAATTTAAAGGACTTTAGAACTTAAAGCTACAGGAAGAGCTCTGCCCTCTTTAACGCACATGGGAAATGGAGTCACAGGTGATAATAGACAGGGTCCCGTGGAGCAGGTGCCTGGTCGCTTCTTCACCACGGGACAGCTGACTGGCCCACAGGCAGTGCTCTCACATCTCTTCCCAGTCTAGGGTGCCCCTCAGAAGCTCGCCCGGCTGCTCTTGGCTTCTTCTAGACCAGCCTTCTCAGCTGTCGCCCTGACCGCGGGATGGGGACGGGAGAAGGGCTTCTCCCAGCCATCCTGCCGGAGAACGGGGAAGACGGCATGCTCTGTAACCCCGGCACTGCGACAGGCTCACCGACGGGGACATTCTGAGAAGAGGTCGGCCAGCTCCTGGCTCCCCTGCTCTCTGCAGACATGAAGCCACACAGCTTAGCTTGGTCTCCATTTCCAGGGAGGGCCGGGAGCAGGTGGGTCTGCCAAGCTGACCGTGCTGTGGCCTGAAGGGTGAGGGCAGCGAGGCCCTGAAGCCAGGAGGGCTCCTGAGACAGGCGGGGTCCCCACCTCCGTGTTTTCTGCCATGGGGCGGGGGGCGGCAAAGGGCCCCCAGGATGCCCCACCTCAGCGGCAGGAGGAGAATTTCAGGACTGTGTTCCTTCCCACTGCTTTGCTTTCGACATCANTTTTGTTAGCTCCGGGGATCAGACACCAGTTGGACACAACAAGACTCTCCGGTCAGCTTGCCGCCAGCCTCTCCCTCCGACATTTCTAGCGTGGTCATTAGAGCTCGCTTGCAACACCCCCGCGGGGGGCAGAGAGGGGCCTTTGGCTCCCCCCACAGAAGCAAACCGTCTTTCCCTGCGCAGGCCACGCCACCACCGGATGACCTCTCCCGGCAGGTCCGTAAATAAGGAAAGGCGCCCGGAACGCTGCTTCCCAGCTGCGGGCCCCACGTGGTGCCGGCCCGGGCCGTGCAGGGCGGGCGCGGGAGGGGGCGCCCACATCTGCTGCGGGGGTCCCGCAGCTGCCCAGGCCGCGGGCCCANGGCCCCAGCGGGGCGCCCCGGCTTCTGCAGCCGCGCGGCTCTTCTGTGCCCGGGACCCTGCAGGCTTCGGCAAGAGAGGGGCGGCTGGGCGTCAGAGCCCCTTCCTGTAGAAGGCGGGAGGGGTGGTGTGCGGAGAAGTTAAGGGTCTCTCCTCCCCAGTGCTCGCTGGCCTGGCCAGACAGACCCCGGGCCCCCTGGCGGCTTCCCCTGCCCCGGCCACGCTGCGGCCTGACCTCAGGGCTGCTGCTCGGGCCCTTCGCCCCGAAGACCTGCCCCAGCACAGGCTTCCCGTGGCTCTCCCTGACTCTACAACAGGAAACGCAGGGAGCAGAGCTTGTTCTCACAGATGCTTTCCTGCAGGGGCGAAGGGAAAAGACTGAGAGCTCTGTTAGCCCAGAAGGCCAGATGGAGTGAGAGCAGGGCAGGGGCTGTCACGTCAGCTGGCCAGCAGCCTGCCGCCTCCTGAGAGCCTCCAGGCGAGGGTGGGAGGGCCTGGGGTGGAGGCCCTGGGAAGATTCTAGAGCCCAAGAGGTAGAGCCTTCAGGAACCCCTGGGCCCCATAGGAGAGCGCTGTGTCCAATTCCTTACGGATTCTAGGAGAGGAGAGTTTAGAATAGGAATAAAACCATTACTATGTAGTTACTTGTTGAACATAACTGATAAATGTATTGATGTATATTGATTCTGACAGGCTGCCTTAAACTATTAACAACACCTGGATTCTGGATTCTAGTGCCATTTCGTAATTTAGTATCATACATGTGAGTATATATCCATCTTTATAAGGTCTCAAGTTATGACAATATTTCCAGTTATTTTATACTTGGTTTGCTCTGTTATAACCCTTGTGAATTTAGGGATATTGCAGATTTAATTAATTCTGAGAATGGATAAAACTCGTGAAATAGTTGGACTCTATCTCAAGACAGATTGAATACTTAACAATTTGACACAGGCATAAAATATAGCTTTATATTTCTATGTTCATGTGTTACATGCCAGCTCAAATGCATGGAAGAATTATAAACTTCATTCATTGAGTAATGTTTTTAAAATAATCATTTGTTTTGGATTGAATTCTGTCCCCCTTCCCAAAAGGTAAATTAAGGTCCTAATCTCTGGCACTATGAAGGTAACCTTATTTGGAAATAGGGTCAGTGTGTGTGTAGTTTGTTAAGGTGAGGCCATGCTAGAGTAGGGTGGGCCTTAATCCAATATGGCAGGTGTCCTTATAAGCAAGGGGAGAGACAGAGAGAGAGGATGGCCATGAGATGAAATGTCCTAGGAGAGATTGGAGTGATGAATCTACAAACCAAAGAACTCCAAGGATTTTCTGCAGACACTAGAAGTTAGAAGATGCAGGAAGAATTTTCATATAGATTTCAGAGGGAGCATGGTACCCTCTACATCTTGATTTCAGCCTTCTGGCTTCCAGAACTGTGAGGGAGAATATTCCTGTTGTTTTAAGCCACGCTGTTTGTGGTACTTTGCTACAGAAACCACAGGAAACCCTATAAACCTCTAAGGAAGGGATATGATTATCTCACACTTCCCAGATATAACAGACTCTACAACCTCTTTGCTTCCTACAGCATATCTTGGGAGGGTTTGACCAACCCAATGTGGCCACCCCTGCCTGCTTGGACAGACTTTTGTCTCCATTTGGTTCCTGCATACCTTAAAAGCAGCATGATTCACAGACCAGTGGCTTGGACAGGGCACAGACCGGAGATGCCCCGGTCCTGCTCCGGGGCCTGTGACTATGTAGGTTACATGGCGAAGAGGAGGTAAAGCCACAGATGGAGTCAAAGCCACTAGGCCGCTCACTTTACAACAGGGAGATTATCTGGGTGGGCCTAGTGTGATTGTGAGGATGCTCAACAGTGGAAGACGAGTAAGAAAGAGCCAGAGAGACAGCAGTATGGGAAGGGAGCAGCCGGGGAAGGGGCCACAAGCCTAGGGATGTGGGTTGGTCCCTGAAAGCTGGAAAAGACAAGGGAGGGTGGATTCTCCCCTGGAGCTTCCACAAAGGGACACACCTGCCCACCTCCCCATTATAGTCCTGTGAGATCTATGTGGGACGTGATGGGCAGGACAACGAGATGGTAAGTCTGTGCTGTTGTCAGCCAGTAAGTTTGGGGTAATTTGTCGTGTCAACAATAGAAAATGAACACAAGCCATCAGTCAAAAAGTTCTTTCTTGATTTTTTTTTTTTTTTTTTTAGAAAATTTGGCTTTTGGAGTGAAGTTGAATTTTAGGTTTTTTAGAATCTTACTCCAGAATATTATGTATATGTGCATGAATTCATCTCATCTGCTACTCAAGAACAGACTATCTGCATGACTGTTTGCAATGGGACCAGCATAATATAGTGTAAAACCATTTCCCCCTGTGGCTTTGTGCTTTTCCTGGAAAAGGTTTTATCCACTAGCAGGATGCTGTAATGTTCCTGTTTTAGATCAACATTTGTGTTCATGTTGCTATTTTCAGGAGCTTGAGATCATTTAAATCATTTAATGTGATTGGAAGTGTAATGATGAAAACATGGCTCCTAATTTATCATAAATTTGCTGCATTATCAGGTTAGAACCTTGGCTGTCTTCCTTCTGTTTCCCACCTCCCTCGCCTCTGTTCCAGGTTCTTCGTTATTGGGGCTTCTGGGTCTCGTGATGCACACACACTTCAGTGCGTCTGTGTGCCCGTGACCGGCCATAGGTGCTTCACAGGGTCCATCTGTGACGATGTGGTACTGGGCCAGGAAGCCGCCTGCTCAGTAGGCCTGGGCTGTAGGACGGGCCACCAGATCGCTTAGATACACCTCCTAGAGTTGGGTTTGACAGACCTAATACAAATATCAGGTTGGTTTTTTTTTTTTTTAATATTTATTTTATTTTTGAGAGACTGAGAGAGACAGATTGTGAATAGGGGAGGGTCAGAGAGAGAGACAGACAGAATCCAAAGCAGGCTCCAGGCTCTGAGCTGACTGTCAGCACAGAGCCCGATGCGGGGCTTGAACCCACGAACCATGAGATCATGACCTGAGCCGAAGTCAGGCGCTTAACTGACTGAGCCTCCCAGGCACCCCACGTATCGGGTTTTTAAAGCCAGTGTCGGAAAGCTGCAACAGGTGTTTGTCAACTTCCTTCTCGAGGACAATGAGGTCGGAAGCGAACGGCTCAGCCCTAAATGCAGCTGAGTTTCTCAGATAATGGAAGGGAGGAAGGAGGATGCCCTGATGTTACCACCGATGGCCCCTCACCTCCTTCTCTTTCCGTCCCTCCCCCCCACCTTTGTCTTGCACCAGAGACACCTCCTGGCAAAGGGGAGGGAGCACTTGCTCAGGGTCCACAGGCCGGATGCGGATTTCAGGACGGAACTTCCGGTCTGGCCAGGTCAGGAGCCCGGCTCCCCATCCCAGCGTGCCCGTGGCCATTTTAACAGGAAAGTGAAGATTCCAGGAACCCATCAGCGAAGTTGCTTCTCCTCCATGTGGTCTGCCCTGTGGATCCTGGGGCTTCGCTGCCATCTCAGTGACAGCTCATCTCCAGAGGAACCGTCACAGGTGCCCAGCAAGCGCGCAGTTGAGTTCACTGAGAAAATACCCGAGAAGTAGACGTGCGCACACAACATACACGTGTGAGCGACTCACACACAATACACACATGGGTGCACACGGTACACAGGCAGACGGACCACACAGGCACACACAACACGCATGCCTACTTGCACACATCCGTGCACACATCCGCACACGCACACCACACATGCACACATACACCGTGACTCCTCTGGATGGTGGAGCATCTACACTCTACACCTGAGAAGCCCAAGAGGAACGTTTATTCTGCAGATGAGACGAAGATTTAAACGAAGCTTCCATCCTCGTGAGGACCTGGGGGTGGCTACACCACGCTCACGTGGCAGCCACGGCCACGTTTCCGTAGTGACTCCACGGCTTCTCCTTGGTCCTTCCTCCCACCTGCCTGCACCTAGTCTTGGGGGGTTTGGGGGGAGGCCACCACTTCCTAGACTGGAGGCGCTGTGGCCGCTGGATTAGCCGGTGAGTTTTGGGTGCGCACAGAGTGACACATCAGTAAGGTGTGCTCAAAGGTTATTCAAATATTTCAAATAGAGCATATTTGAGCATGGAAAGGCCCGGGAACATTAATCAAATGTCAGCACCAGGACACTTTGTAGGCTCTTTTTGTTATGCGTTTGCTGAGCAGGGGCCTGGCTCTGGCTCCATGGCCCATGGGCCAGCCCCGCGTGAGGACACACACCGAGAATCATGCCTGTTGGCTCCAGGGGCCTGGGGAACACACGACTGCGGCCCCCCTGATGGGAGGCGCCCTTAAAGAGGCCAAAGTATCATGTCTGAAACGGATACAAAGGGCTGCACAGCCGGCTTGACTGACAAGGCCGGAGTCTGTCCCCATTCCTGTCCCTCTTGGGAACTTAGATTAAAAGAGAGAAATATTTTGCATAGAGATGGTTTTCCCAGAGCTACGACTGAAATGATAATATACCGGCGATGGGCATCCATCACGGTGGGGGAATCTGGGCCGGCAGGACTCGTGCGACTGGCCGCTTGGCCCTGAAGAGCGTGGCCGCTGGGTGGCCCCAGGACCCTCCTCGTCCGCCCCCCAGGCGGCCTTCCGGGAAAGCCACCCCAGCGGCTGCCGCTCCTTCAGCTACTATCAAAACAGCACAGCAGCCCAGTCACCAACTCAAGAGTCTTTTGACAGCAGCAATTAAGCAACTTAATTAATGAGTGAATAAAAATGATAATATTTACTGAATGGGAGCATTCTGTTTTGCATTTTTATTCAAGCTCTGCACCTGAAAACCACCACTGAGGGAAGTTCCCCCAACCCTGTGTTGTCGCCCAGGCTTGCAACCCTCTCGGCCTCTCTCTGTCTCTCTGTCTCTGTCTCTCTCTGTCTCTCAGTCTCTTTCCCTCCCTCTCTTTCTCTGTCTCTGTCTTTCCCTCTCTGTTTCCTCCTCCCCATCTTCTACTTCATTTAGTTTTGGTCTTATAAACTCCCCAGGGGAGCCCGCACAGTGTAGGGTGCGTGTGCAGGGCTGGTCCCTTTCTTGCCTCCAAGGGGAATAAACTTCTGTCTTCATCACAGTCTTTGTTCATCCCCTAAAAACCTCATTCATACATGAAGGACAATTTCATGATACTTTTCTGAGGCTGAACTTTACATCAAAGTGGGTGATTAATTACTGATAAGGGTATAATAAAACATTAATGCATTTTGTAATTAACCAGCTTAGGAATGACATCCTCCATTTCTTCCTGAGTGACATGCTCACAGGCACGCACACACATGCGCGTGCATACACACACACACACACAGTCACAGAAAACTTTTTTTTTTAATCTTTATTTGGCTATTAATCTCAGTAGTGCCCTCAATGCATTACATTCTTTTTAAAAGTCACATATATTTTCCTCAATGAAATATATAATCCATCTCAAGCGTAAGAAAAGCCCCATACATAATTATTTCATCGTGACAGACAGTGAGGTTTTTAGCTATTATTTTTGACGGTGCTGTCATGGATGCCAAATGCATATTGTGGTGGGAGCCAGCCAAAGTCAGGAACACCCACCTGGAGAGAAGCCTCCTTTCTTCTCTCGGGAAAGGTTCCCCAAGTCTGACAGGCCCACCATTCTGGTTAAGCTTAATTAGTCAAGAGAGAAAAATAACTGACTTCAGAGTGTTACGTTTGGGGCTCCCCGCTTTTTTCCCCTTTCCACTCAAAATGTGACATTCTTTGGAGAAGATAAAGTTCCAAATGGGAACTGTGTTCCGTGCTTTCCGAGCCGCTCAACGTCCTCGTGCGGGACCCTCTTCTCAGAGCACTGTCCTTGTCTGCCTCGTGCCCGCTCGCCCGGCGGCCCCGGCGTCTGCATTGGCGGAAGTGATGTCAAAATGTCACTTTGGGACGAATTGATTTATTTCAAGTGAAGTGGTTGAAACAGAAGCACACAGCATTGGGGCTGGTTGCAAGAAGACATCAAGCCAACAGTGGAGTGTGGTAGTGATTGCGTTCCCAGCCCCCATGTCCCCGCCTCTGTGTGTCCACCCCTGGCCAGTGCCTTGTGACGCTGACGCTGGCCGCGGCCGGGTGACCTGTCCTGGTCAATGGGACCAACGTGATACAGGATGAGTTAAAAAATGTGCTTCTGTGTTTCCACATCCTTTCTTGGACACCTACTGCCACCATGGGAATGTAGGCCTGCTAGGGACATGGGGGGCACATTGGGCATCTGGGCCGTCCCAGTTGATACCACAGCCACCAGTGAGTCCCCAGCCCAGCCACCAGCCCCCATCATCACAACTGCACACCCGACTCGAAGACTTGTAATAAATAGCAAATTACCATTTCCAATGTCAAGCCTCCGAGTTTTGAGTTAGTTAATGGTGCACTAGTAGTAGCTTAAGGCTCTTCAGTACAAAAGTGTTGAGTTGAGCCCCTACTGAATGCACAACCCTGTGCTGGGCATGGTCGGGTATACAGAGAGAGCATAACAGAGAGAGCATTCCAGAGACTCACACTGACCAAGCACTGGTGACTAGGACAAGACAGAATGCGCCAGAATATTTAAGCCTGTGCTGTTGAAGTAAGGCTGGAGACTCCTAGACCAAGTTTTTTCTCTTTCATGTGTTTCTTCTACATTTTTGATCTTTTTTTTTTTAATCTTTAAATGTTTTATTTATTTCTGAGAGAGAGACAGCATGAGCAAGGGAGGGTCAGAGAGAGAGGGAGACACAGAATCTGAAACAGGTTACAGGCTCTGAGCTGGCTGTCAGCACAGAGCTCGACGTGGGGCTTGAACCCACGAACTGTGAGATTATGACCTGAGCCGAAGTCAGACGCTTAACCGACTGAGCCATCCAGACATCCCTCTACATTTTCGATCTTAAATGTCCTCAGGCATCACTGGACTTACAGATGGTAAGTGCCCTGAGGGTCTCCATCCTGGTCTTTCTGTGGCCCCGCAGGTGGCCGGCACCTGCTCCCCACTGCGTTTGCTGCTCCTGGAAAGAGAGCTGGAGCTGAGCACACATGAGAGGGGAGGGCTTGGCTGAGGTGCTGAATCTTCCCAGGAGACGGAGAGAGCAGTGGCCACACAGATGCCCGAGACCCCACAGAGGTTGCCCTCTGGCTACGCGGGTTGAATCATGGTTCACCTTACTGAACCTCCTGCATTCGTTTTTGTTTAAAAAGTTAACTCCTTTTAAAATGTTTATTTAGTTTTGAGGGAAAGAGAGAGAGAGAGAGAGAGAGAGCGGGGGGGGGGGGGTCAGAGAGAGAGGGAGACACAGAATCCAAAACAGGCTCCAGGCTCTGAGCTGTCAGCACAGAGCCCGATGCGGGGCTTGAACCCACAAACTGTAAGATCATGACCTGAGCCGAAGTCAGACGCTTAACCAACTGAGCCACCCAGGATCCCCCTAAATGTTAACTCTTCTTAACATAGCGTGGGTCCCAAGCCAGGACTCTGTCGTGGTGAGCATTAAAGAGAACACACCAGCTGACAGCTGGGGGTAAAAGGTCGCCCGTCTGCAGGATCCGTGAGGGGCCCAAGAGAGCGGTGGAGCAGAGGGCCGCTTGGGCGTGGGGACCTCCATCTCCAGCTGCAGGGAGACGGACGAGCACCACACTTCAGAGCTTTGGATCTAAAATCAGACACAGCTTAACGCACATTCCGCCTCTGTCAGCTTGTCCGTGCTCCAAGCCCTGTTTCCTTATTTGTCAAAGGTCATTATAAGGATTAAATGTAGGAATACGGCTACTGATCTCACATCAGCCCATTGGCACAGGGAATATTCCTTGTAGAGCCGTTGGCCTTATTTTTGTTTTTAATATTATGCCGGCATCCCCTCGTTTGCCTGAGAAACTCTTTTTTGAAAATGTTTATTTATTTTGAGGGAGACAGAGAGCAGGGGAAGAGCAGAGAGAGGGAGAGAGAGAATCCCAAGCAGGTGCCACACTCAGCTCAGAGCCGGATGCAGGGCCCCATCTCACAACTCAGAGATTGTGACCTGAGCTGTTACCAAAAGTCAGATGCTTAACAGACCGAGACGTCCAGGTGCCCTCTGAGAAACTCTTGGGTACTTGGGAGTGTCAGGATGGATGGCTCAGGATAGAAAGATGCATCCGACAGGGCACATCAGAGCTTATGGAAGGGCTCACCAAGGGACGAGTGTAGCAGTGTGCGACCTTTCCATGGCAAGGCCCTGGAGGCTCTTCTCTCTTGCCATTGCCTGGATATCACTGTTGAATGAAACCATCCTCAGTAGGGATGGCTTTGACGCCATCCCTCAGAGCTTATAAGTCATTAGATTTTAAAATGAAAAAAAAATGACACCAAACAACCACAATAGGTGTTGATGATTTTGAAACCGCAACCTTGAGTGATTGAGAGAGTGCTGGACACCAGCCCCTGGGCCTTGGAATACTGGGTCTGGGCGAACCACCAAACAGCCCTGAGATCTGAAGTCCTTCCCCCGACAAACCACTTCTCTGTCCATCTCTCTTTGCATTTCTTTCCCTGCATCTCTCTCTCAGGACTAAGATGAGCAGCAAGTATGAAAATGTTCCTGAAAATGATCTGAAATCTCTGAAAGGGTAGGCAAATATAAAGCACATTCTACTCATAATGTTTTAATAACTCACATGTACGGGGATGCACGCACTGGTGCGTCACTGTCCCTACATGGTATATGTAGTCTGTCCCTTCATTTTCACAACAATCTTGTGCGAAATCTTGTGCATACACTTCTTATCCCAGGGGCTGAATGACACCTGACCTCACAGTGTCATTCATTATCTGTTGTGTCTCATGCCTCAAGGTTGGGTCATCTCTACCCCCAGCACCGGGTCAACGAGGCATTAATCCAGTTACTCTGGCTCTGTCAACGGCTGGTTTGGGTCACTCTCTCAGGTCTCGCTGATCAGCCTGGGGACAATGGGCCACTGATGCGATCCGAGGAACCAACTGGCAGCAAAACTGGTGGGTGAGTGTAACCAGGGCCTAACCTGGCAGTGAGTGTCTCGCTCTCCCCCAAAGAGATCACATTCTTTTTTTTTTCTTAAACTTTTTATTTATTTCTGAGAGAGAGAGAGAGAGAGAGAGAGACAGTGTGAGCAGGGGAGGGTCAGAGAGAGAGGGAGACACAGAATCTGAAGCAGCTCCAGGCTGCGAGCTGTCAGCACAGAGCCCGACGCGGGGCTCGAACCCACAGACTGTGAGATCATGACCTGAGCCGAAGTCAGCCGCTTAACCGCCTGAGCCCCCCAGGCGCCCCAAAGAGATCACATTCTTGATGACATGCTGACATGCTGCTCGCTCCTGCCGTTCCCGCACACTTGACAAGAGGCTTTCAGTCTCACCCCAGCCATTCGGATTCAGCGATTGCAGATGCACATGCCTTCCTCCACCCTGAGGCCAGGCCTTCACACACTGAGCCCCTGCCGCCTCTGTGTGCGGTGAGCCTTGTTGGGTCGGTCTGGCAGGACTCAAGATTACTGCTTTTACGCGCCCCTTTGATTGCACTGTGTCACCGTCACCCCCCGCACTGAGCACCACCCCAGCTCGTCACATTCTCCTTCTGTGCTGCCGCGTGCGGTTCAGGATTTCCCCTGGGCTTCCAGGCCAGGATGCCTCCTTGTTTCAGGGGGCCCTAAATGTGACAGCTGGGCTTCTGGGTACGGCCTCGTCCGTGGGGCGCCTCGCTCCTGCACGGCGCGGCCCCAGCTCCGTCAACATTGCAGCCCGATTTCCCCAGGATCAGCCCCTGCAGACAAGCGTGAGCTCGGATGTCACCCCTACACGCCGGTGTGGCCGTGGAGGCACGCGCGTCGCCCCAGGTGCTCCCCGAGAGGCTCTCGCAGGCCCTGAGTCGAGCCCCCGCCCGGCACCCTCCCCTGGTCTGCGCTGCAAGGTCCGCAGGAAACGGAAGCGCTGAATACGGTTCTTCCCTCTCAGCCACCTGCTAGCTAATGAGTGACATCATCTCACACTGTTTTGAAAAGAGAGATTTCAAGTTGTTTTGAAAACTGAAGGAAAAATACAAATGTTTGAGTGTTAAACATTTTGCCCAAATACTAAAATGTTAATGTCTTTTTATTATGACAAGTTTCACAGGAAAGAGAGCGTCAGCAAGCTTGCGGTTGTCAATGAAAATCTTAGCACTGAGTTTGGTAAACACGACGGCAGTAGACAGGCGGCTTGAAAATAAAGTTTAAAGAAAAGAGATGAGCGGTGTTCAGTTTTCTTCAGATTCCCCCAAATTCACTCAACACTTTACTTTCTTTTTTTAGTCCTTTAGTGAAAAAATTTTAAAAATCTCAAATTTTATCTGTATGTACTCTATAATTGCTATTTGTTCTCTATGATTAAAATATATGATTTCAAAAACAATATGTGATTTCAGTAGGACATTTGAAACACAAGTGTATGAAGAATAAAATAAAAATCACCCCAAACTCCAAACCTTAGGAATAATCATATCTGTATTTATATTATCTGAAGTACATACATTATTCTCCAAATGTTTAAAAACAAAATTTGGGCAACGCCTTAAATAGAAGATTATATTCTGATTTTGCCTTTTAAAATTATACTTTTTGAAGAAGAGGTTTACTATTTTATTTTTTTTATTTTGCAAGCATAGATATTCTTTTTAATAAAAATAAAAATATAAATATAGATGCCTACTACTGTCTTGCCAGATACATTTTGAATGAAAATAGTATAATTATATATGCACACTTATAACTTCGTAACAAAGCAAGTTAATTTTATAATAAATAGTATTATATAACTTGTGAATTATAATCTATATAATTATCAATATTAGCTGCATAATGTTCCATGGTTAAATAGTTCATTTAATAAATAAACTGTTATCAGACATTGAAGGTTGTTACGTTTCTGTGATTTAAAATGAAGCTACAAACATAACTTGTAGCTAAACATTTATGGGTGTTTATTTTATTTCTGAAATAATATATGGCAGTAGAATTTTAGGGTCAAAGAATGAAAACAAAGTTTTGTTGTGTTCATCAGACTCCCTACCCTGTCGTATAGCTCTATAATAATTTACTTATTTTCCCATCTTTTAACACTTGATACACTGCAATGAATATCCTTGTAGCAAATGTTTGTACTGATGAGAGATCGTGAGGGTAGTTTACTTGAAGGGGATTATAGGCCCCGAGAAGGTGAAGAAATCAAAGGTTAAAATGGAAATTGCCAGATTGCTTACCTGTAGAATCTGGGTCTGATAAAGTAGAAATAAATGATCTCAGAATTTCCCCATTTTTTTTCTATTTTAGTGAGAGGAACTAGCTGTCAAAGAAACCTAGTATTAATCCTAATAATCATGAAATATGGGACATATGGTTCAGAAAGTACCTGGTGGATAAAGGTCCATGGAAGAGGAAAGAGATGGAAAAATGGGTTCCGGGTGGAAAAGGATGAGCCAATAGAAGCGATTCCACTCAGACTCTTCAGTTAGTTGTCATAGTAATGAGGCTTTCTGGAGCCCCAGACCCCTGGCATCAGCATCTTTAGATAATGCCCTCATTGGAACTATGCACATATAGGCTTCTATGTGGGGACAGTGTCCCAACCATTAACAACGGAATCTCTGACTCTTGCTTCCTTCCTTCCTTTTTATCATCCACTCATCTGGCTTACTTGGATGGGGACTGTGGACATTCAATGGAATAATCTAAGCGTTTTGCAGGATAGTAATGATCTCCATAGTAAAAGTTTGGTATTTTAATAAATGATATCACAAAAGGTGATAAGCTAAAAAAATGCTAATTATCCCACAATACAGAACTTTCTGGATCTTTGGCTTTCTTCTCTTTCTCGCCCCAGATGAGGCATCCTCAAAACAAGTCATTCAAGTGCAGAAACAGTTGTTGTGGCAGGCACTGCTCTAGGATGTTGGCTAGATGGAGATGCTGAGAGCCAAAGTCAAGGGGCTTGACCTCAAGAACCTCACCATTTAGTAGGGAGATAGACATGGAAACTGATGATCGTACTACCATATGACACGTACCATATAAGGTTTAGCTACTTTTCTGACATCTGGAAAAATCATATGGAAGGGCAAACACTGCAATTCCCTTGAAGACATTTGGAATTTGCCAAAGTTGGTTCTGTGGGCTTTCTCTGAAGGTTCAGACTCTACCCCTGGGTCCCCGCCATTGACCTGTAGCATGACTCACAGAAGAGAGTGCTTAGGGAAAATGAGAGAAATCAGGAGCCTGGCATAGAGTTTTAAACTCTGCAAAAGGAGGGACAGACCCTGTTCTTGCCTTTCACCACTGTGTGCCTGAGTGGGGCCGGGGGACATGCTGTAAGACAAAGTGACTCCGTCCTTTGCCCAGGTAGCTTCACTGGGGCAGAAGCATCACACCCCGCCCTTTTCACCACACCTCACTGTCCACAATTACTCATCATCTCTACCTAGACAGCCCCGGAGAAGATCATCAATTGCCAATGAAATTCAGCAGATACACTTCATAAATTTTAATTACATTCCCACTGAAAATGAATGGTCAGAAAATATAAAACATCTGCCATCCAGATCATTTACATTTTTCATACAATAAATCATCAACAACATCCAAAACCATGGCTTAAATCATGTGAGTGTGGTATAGGTCACGAGGAAGGAGCGCCATCCATCGTGGGATAACCGTTTGGATCCCAGCCTTCCTGCGGGGTGTGGGAATCAGGACAAGAAGCCCGGGGGACAACCCGCCAGCCTACAGATGTGGTGGGCGGCACTCTGGCCTGGTCCTCACAAATGCAAGTTCCCAAGTCTTATCTAGAACCTGCTAACTGATCTATTTACTACTATTTTGTCTACAGTAAAACAAGAGCTTGTGTAAGTAAAAGAGTATTTGGCTGATTATGACTGGGAAAAGCAGGCATTTATCACTCAAGTGGCTTGTTTATCTACCCTGCAGGTAGTATGAAGAGGCAGCTTCATTTTCAGAGATCAATTTTTATTAACATTATATTCATAAAACTCCCATTTGCCTCTGAGCATCTTCCGTGTCGTAAAGCACGAGGTGGAGGCGTTCCCGTAGAGGCGGGCCTCCTTGGCAATCCCTTGGCAGGCAGGGGCTCTACTGCTAATGAGAGGTCTCAGGGAACTGGCAGCCCCACTAAGGCATCCTAATTACCCTGCCGCAGATAGAAGATGGCCTGAAACGGAACCCCGTGGAAGCTTTGAAGGGAAGGTCTGTACAGCTGCCTGATGCACCCCCAAAGCCTTTTCTATTCCTCTGTGACTTTTCCTTTTTATGTCTTTCTTCCAAACACTTCCTCCTCTATAGGATGGGAGTGAGTGGTCATGGGAAGCACTCATTCTCCTCGTAGCAGAGAAGACTTTCCTGGCTCTGGGGGAAAGCTGCCCGGCCTGCAACTTCCATGCAAGTGTGGACAGCGGAAAGGAAATGGACGTTGAGCCAGGGGTTGAATTTAAGGTTGAATCACAGGTGCGCGTGACAGGAAGATGCTGGTTCTCTGTGATTCCAGATACTCAATCCAGCAGGAGTGGTCGGTGGCCAGTACGTTTTGTTTGTTTGTTTTGTTTAATTTTTTTAATGTTTGTTTATTTTGAGAGAGAGACAGAGTGCGGGTGAGGGAAGGGCAGAGAGTGAGAGAGACACAGAATCCAAAGCAGGCTCCATGCTCTGAGCTGGCAGCCCAGAGCCTAAGGCGGGGCCTGAACCCACAAATCATGAGATGATGACCTGAGCTGACATCGGATGCTTAACCAACTGAGCCACCCAAGTGCCCCAACTGGTACATTTTTAAAAGTCAAAGAGACGTTGGAGTATTAACTCAGTGTCTTTGCTTTGCAGTTGAGGACAAGGGGCCACAGAGGCACAATGGCCCTTCCTGTCCTGCTGCAGTAACTAGGACTCTGTCCCCAGGCTCTGGGTGTCCCCACAGCCAGTTGAATGCACATCTGCTCATGCTCCCCTTCTGTATTCACTGATCCCTCTTGTAGGCCTTTCTGACTTAAACATATGCCTTTAAAACAACGCATTCACATGTGTGTGAATATATGAAGATTGGAAGACATAAAGAGACTCGTATAAAAATGGCCCACTCCGCAGTAAAACAACCTAAAACCGGTCTCTGGAATCGTAGATGACAGCATGACGTGACCTGTGAAGAGGACAAATACAGTGACACTGGTGAGCACTATTCTGGGTGCAGGGTGCCAGCCCAGCTACAAGGAAGGATGAATACGTGCTGCATGTGTTCCTTCCGGACTGCCAGCCGGCCCACCCTGGCCTTGCTCGGACACTGAGGGTGCTACCAACATGCGCCCCTTCACTATTGCCTTGCCCACTTTGGGCCAGCCACTACAAAACTGAGCACACAATTTAACTCCCTTCCTGTCACCAAAAGGGCTCTGTATCCAGATTCTGGTTGGGATTTCTTCCTCTGCGTGGTTTATCTCCTTTGACATGGTCGTGGGGACACCCAGGCAGGAGTCCAGGTGACCCCGGGACTGCACCTGCGGACAGGTGAGACCTGGCACCTCCCTTGGGGCTGCTTGGAACTCCAAACTGACTCTGACACGGGATTTGACACCTTGCTTTTGCTTTTCTCACTAAAGTGAGCTGGGATGCCCAGTAATCTCAAACTATAATTTCATATACATGAAAGCCCGAAAAAACCATTAGAGGGTGTCATTCAAAATTAATGGCAATTTTTTTCCTCTAGTATAGTCATTGTTTGGGTAGGCTTTATTTTTTTAAAATAAAATTCTAAAGTTTACTGAACTTTCTCTTTTTCTTTTTTCTTTTTTTCTTTTCTTTCTTTTTTTTTCTTTTTGCCTATTCTATTTTGAGTGAGGATGTTCTGGCTAACATTCTCTTTTCAGATTCAATTGGAAATGGTTCTCCTCTGTTTCTTGGCTTTAATTGTAGTGGAATGTGCCTACGGCTGCTACGTCCTTGTGAAGGGCAGCTGCTTTTGAAAGTCTTACTCTGGATAGCCTCATTGAAAGTGAACTAGAAGTTGCCATATTTGTCTAGATAATTAAAAATGAGATGTGGTAAAAACGGGTCTGAATTTCAGATGGGTGCTTTCTATCCTGCCTGAATGTAACTTGAAAGTATGCAGTTGGTTTGGCATTAGCATATTTCTGCTTCCCAGGGGGGAAAATATTTTTCATTGTAACCATTTTTGACAGGTCTAGAATTCTCTAGAAGCCTGAGACTCCTATCTGCCTAACAGGGAAATATTCCACGTACCTGTAGAATTTAATATTGAAGGCGGGTAATATCTTCCTTCCTATTCAGTTTGGTGGATGCTTCTGGCCGTGGACAATTATGAATCTTTAATTTTTGCTCATAATTTTCTAAAATCAAAATTTTTAAAAAGAAAAAAACCCTAAAAATATTTATGGGATACGTTCTTTCAATGTCTCTCAAAACTTTATTTTTGGAAACTCATAAGACAAATTTATTTAGCTTCAATATGCACAAAAGTCCAAACTTTAACAGTCTGTAAGCAAATGAGATAAATTTTGGCTAAAAGGAAAACATTAACTATTAAGAGTTTTCCTGGCCTAGGCTTCAATGAGAAAAGTTCTTGGGGGAGATTTGAAAGCACAAAACAATAAATTTTTTTAATGTTTATTTATTTTTGAGAGAGAGACAGAGCGTGAGCAGGGGAGGGTCAGAGAGAGAGGGAGACACAGAATCTGTAACAGGCTTCAGGCTCTGAGCTGTCAGCACAGAGCCCAATGCGGGGCTCGAACTCATGAACTGCAAGATCATGACCCGGGCCAAAGTCGGGTGCTTAACTGACTGAGCCACCCAGGCGCCCCCAAAACAATGAATTTTAAGAGAAGGAAAATGATACGCGCACAGTGGAACAGGCCGGCTGCGGAAGCCAGAAGCTGCTTACCCCTCCCCAGTGCTCCACAGATTTGGCGTCTGGTTGGAGGGTAGTTCTGGGTTTGTGCTGAACTTGTACTTTATACGTGCAAACAAAGCCATCCAAATACAGCCGGTCACAATGTTCTACCCAGACAATGTTATGTCCACCATCACGCCAAAAAAGAACTCACGGAGGACTGCCTGTTAGAAACTCTCACATGTTGGGAAATATTAGTCGGGGACACCTGTCACCCAATAAGTAACTTCATCTGGGGACCAAGAATTGCATCAGAGAAGAGCAGGGCCAGACACATGGAGAGTTATTTTAAAACACTGTAAAAACCTGTTACGTGGTTTTCTAAGATTTGCTGACAAATGTGCTTAGTAAAATGATAAGTGAAGAAAAATGAATGAATAAGCTGAGATTTACTTATATTTTAATAATAAAGTAATAGTGTACACTGTGTCCAATGAATACAATATCAGTATAGATGCTCCTGATATCAGAGTCAACAGAGTCTTTCTGAAGGACACGTGACAATAGCGTCCCACACTTTCTGTGTCAGACGAAACTGTGCTTACACATAAATGGTCTTTCATTTACACTCCTCCTCATGTTGGCTTGGCTCATCAGAGCAGGAAACTACTGCCAAAGGAGTAAAGGCCCAGTGGATGGGGTCATCTGGACATGCCCCCTCTTCTGTTTCAATCCTAGGATAAAGTCCTCACGCCTTCAAATAAAATGTAACTATGTGAACAGGTAATTAAGTCATTTACACCTAGACAATGTCCTACCCATGTGTTGACAATTAAAAAAATCAGGGTTAGTCTTTTATTTCTTTTGACCATATAGTCCTATGCTTATTGCTTCTTGAAATTCCCTAATGTCTTTATGGATTATTATTTTTTTAACTATGAACTGATGACATAAGGGATTGTCTCTGCTGTCCTTTGGTCAACCTGCTTTATCATGTGGCTTTCCTCTTATTTTCCAAGTATCTGTAGAGCTTCAAGCCGAGCCCCTGCGGCTTTGGTCCAGTTAATCAGCCTCTTTCGTGGTAAGAATCTTTTCCAGTCACTCTGCTAATACTGTTCTCCAGTCATGAACGTCAGCCAGCTTCCTAATGCAGCCTTACACAGCCTGTTCAACTTTCCTTGGTCGCAATTTGTTTTCTTGAATTTTGTACATCTTTCAAATCTTCCACGTTAGTGAGGCTTTCTTCAGCCAGGATGCATCTGTGTCTAGAGCAGAGTGGGTGGTTTCTGGAAGACTCGCACGTCCCAGCCCTGGGCTGGAGGAACACAAGTCGCTGTCCCAATTCTCACGGAATCCACGTTTCCTACTGGAAATAGGGTCTTGAAGATTTTGAGGGTTTTTTTTTTTTTTACCAGTAGGAGAAATTAATATCTCTTAACACTTAACCTGCCCCAATACTTTGACCTTGACACCAATGACTTCCAATTATTAAGTCAGCTTTTTTTTGCTGACATTACAAGCTACGTGCTTCTTTCACACTCTTGCCCTGACCAGGAAATGCACTGCCTTTTCTGGTTATTGCTTTAAACCATAATGAAGATGATAGTTGTGTCTCCACACGCAGCCACGGTGTGGTGAGTTTACCTTATCATCTGAGCCCAGTTGTCCTGGAGGAAAAGATTTCTCATATTCAAGAAACCACTTTGGTGCATCCTCCGGTCTCAGCTCTAGATGCCCTTGTAATTGTTCCTGATTTGGATAAACAGTCTGGAATAGACATCTTCCCTCTCCCTAGCCTCTGCTTATATTTATCTAACTTCCAAGTGCTTCCAAACATAGATTAGTGCAGCAAGAAAACAAAACAAAACAAAAAAACCCTCAAAAGACAAAAAATAAAAATAAAACAATCCCTTGCCACCCATCACGTGAATTAACTTTGTTTTCTAGGAGTGATTAATTTTATATTATCCAATGAGTCTGTGAAGATAATACATAAATCCATGACTATTCCTGGGTTTTAGGGAAAATCATAGCTAAAATGACAATTTAAAACTGTAAAATAATCCTGATGCATCAGTAAATGATTTGCTACATCACTTAAAATTTTGAAGACAAGTGTGCGTTATGTGTACATTGTGTGAGTGTGGAGTGGTTTCTTATTTCCCTTTCCTCCCTCTCGGTCACTCTGAATCACAGGTAACAAGGGCGGCTGGCCATATGCGTGGTTTGATCATCTTTCTTGGAGCCCGTGCTTGTGAACAGCAAGTCAGTGTATTTTGGTTCTGATGAAATAGGCAGATCATGCATCGACTGAACAAATGTTAATTTTGACTAGGAACTCTGCCATTTTGTGAATTCATAAGAAATAAAGAGATGTACAGTTAGCCTAGGGATGTACCTGTTTTCTTTAAAACAAAACAAAAAGCCATTGATAAAATGTGCCTAAAAGACTACTTCTTACCACTTTATGTTCTTCCATAGTTTTATGTGAGGGTAGATGAATTGGGTATTTACTACAAGGTCTCTGACCTTCTGAACATCTTTTACGCAGTAATTTGTTACTGGTTATCGATACAATTGATGCTATAGAAGTGAGGTGCTGATGGAAAGACTGCTCCTCTAGGCTTCTGCTGCCTGAGTTTTGCGGTGTACCCACGGCGGGTCTTCCCTTGACTAAGTCGTGACTGAGTCTGTTCTACCTTCTCTGGCTGCTCCCTCCTGTGCTAATTTTCCTTTTCTCATTTGAGCTGATCAAAAGCATTTCTACCAAGGTGTTTTTCTTAGAATTTTGATTTGATGAGGTCATATGCATTTTATCATTTTACTTGCAGTGCTCTTTTTCTTAGACTATTTGCATTTTATATTCTTCATTTTATATTCTCCATGTCCCTGTGCCCTCCCCTAGCATATTCGCATTCTGCCGGCTTAGGCATTTTCAGCTTCCAAGACACAAAGTCCACCTCTGGCTGACTCAGGTAGTAGGGGTCTACTGTAAGGACATCAAGGGAAAGAGTGGCCATGTAAGATACTGTTCCTGTCAAATCAGAGCTCTTCTGAGAGCAAAAGGAGGCACTAGTAACTACGCCATGCCACATATGAAACTGGAACTATTCTGGCTAGACTGAAACGGGGCTTTCTTTCCTCCCTCTTCTTTACCCCTCTCCCTTCCTTCTCCTCCTCCTCCACCACTCCCTTCTTAACCTCCTAATTCCTGTTCATAGGGGAAATATATCATTCTTCTCTCTGTGTCTCTCTTATCTATCTATCTATCTATCTATCTATCTATCTATCTATCTATCTATCTATCATCTATCTGTCTCTATTTATCTCCCAAATATTGGATCACCAGTCAGTAAGTCTCTGTATAAATTTTTGATACTAGAACAATCTAATGCTGGGCTCACTTGCTAAACTCTTAGATAAATCCACATGGAAAACAATAGACTTTTAGGGATTTGTTAGGATATAGATTAAACTATGGAGACAGAACACAAAATAATAGTGGTCTAAACACTGCATTCCCCTCTGATATAAAGATCTAAGCCGGCATGATGGTTCTTCTTGGTAAAGTTGTAAAGTGCTCAAGCTCCTTCTATTTAACTGCTTCACTCCAGGGATTTTGACCTCTCCACATGATCTGAAATGACTCATTTTCATATCCACTTTCCTGCCAGGGTAGGTGTGAGCGTGCTCCATTCCCTAATGTGTCCTTTACCATTTGTGGCCCTTCAGCTCATATCACTTGACTTCCATTCATATCCTGTATGCTAGAAAGTAGTCACCTGCCTTCTACTGGCTGCAAGGAAGCCTAAAAATTGGAGTTTCTCCTCTGAGGAACCAAAAATTTGTTAATTCCATTATTAGAGAGAAGAGGAGCAAATAGGTCCTTGGGCCAATCCGTGGTTTCTGCCACATTTAGCAATATGATGTTGGAGGATGTTTTCACATTGAGACAGAAAATTCTTGCTGTTGTTGCCTCTTGGTAATTATGCTTTGTATTTTGTGGCCTTCAATTTACCATATTGTGATACTTACCATGTAGCATCTGTAAGAGCATTGTTGCTTTAACTCAGAAGTTATCATTAAGAATCAGACAAATCTCGCTTTCATTGTGATAGTATTATTTTCATAAATTACATGAAAAGCTTACTGGGTACACCATTCACTTCCTTACCATGACATCATTTCATTTAACTTAACAACATCTCAAATTGTTTTCAAGAGTCTAAGAGTTCTGGAAGCTTTTTTCATTTTGTGTATCCTGCATTATAATTTATGGCAGAAATCTACCTTTTTCAAAGTCTAAAAATCTATTAGTCTGAATTTATGTTTTTTCTAACCTTCCTAAACATTCCATAATATCAAGGAGATGATGATGCTCATTATGGCCATTACGATTCTGATACAATTAAGATGTATTCCACTTAAGTGATGGGGTGTGGTTCCTTCTCAGAATGGGACAAGTTTCTATAGGTTCACAACTTCTACATCCTCATCAATTTGCAAGGCTGTTTTAGGAAATACGTTCTTGACCCTGAATGAAGTATAGCTTCCAACTTTGAGCAAATCATTGCATTCATGCTCTTCAGATTAGAACATCCATTGAAAAAAATCCCTCGCCATTGTCCCCAGGAGAGTTTATAAAAGTGCTTCTGTGCTTTGTTTGTGGTCACTTAGATAATAGGAGAGCTCCCCCTACTGATTGACATTGGGGAATTATGGAGGAGGGGCTAATCTGAGGCCCTTTGCTCTTGATAACTTCACTAATGCTCTAGCACAGACCTAGATGAAAATCAAAAGAAACCTGTTTGACACTGGCTTTTGAAATACTTAAAAACATCAGCATTTGTCAGGTAGAAAGATTTTCATTTCAAAGTTCTAACAGGTGATTATTATTCCAAGCAATGGAGAGTTAAAAAAGGTTGAACAACTATAATAATGATGGTGTCTGAATGTGGAGAGTGATTAGGTTTTATTATTTGTTTGCATAAAACTGTATCGCTTAGCTTTGTTTGGGGTATGTTTAAGAGATGTAGGCTAATTAGACCATGCAAATCACTTTGTTTTCTGAAAATTAATTAAGCTTTCATGGCCTTACCAGGTTACAGGGCCAGGCTCACATCCCACACAGTTCCTCTGGAGTTACGTAGGAGGTGAGCCTGTCTCAGGGTGAACTCTCAGATGATTCCATCACCGAAAGAATGGAGTTTAGTAATGTGGCGTTTGAAAGCTTGTTCAAGTTGTAAAATGTTGGATTCTATTTTTATTAAATCACTTAAACTTTCAACATAGTGAAAAAGATTTATTTAACATACATTTCACAAGCCATTTTGAATGCATATTTTTGGGGAAAAATATAGCAGAGGACGTTTTTAAACCTGAGGTATTGTTCTGAAGGGAGAAGACGAATGAGTTAACCATTGAGGTCCTATTGTTTCATCAGACTGTCCATAAAAGTATTTAAGATTTTATACGTGTAGTGTTATGAGGAAGCCATATATATCTCCTTCAGATATATAGATGTAAATAGTCTTTATTATCGGGTAATATTGCGTATAATCTACATAAAGTTGTAGAGGCTGCCCAGAAACATTTTATTGTAAGGGCCCCCAAGTAGCAAAACTAAGGCAAGCACACAGAGGAGCATGTAACGTGGTAAGCTTGATAAAAATACCAGATCTATGGGAAGAAGGGCTGTTTTTAGTAATCTTACTGTATCTGAATTCTTTTTTTAATAACAGCTTTATTGAGATTGGATTCACATCACTTAAAATTCTCCCATTTAAAATATAGAGTTCAATGTGCTTCCTATATTTGCAGAATTGTGTAACGATCACCAGAATCTAGTTTTAGAAAATTTCACCATCTCCAGAAGAAACTGTATCCAGTAGGGATCAATCCCTATTACCCTCTCATTCCCCCAACCCCCACCCTGGCCCCAGCCAGTTACTGACCAATTTCTATCTCTATGGATTCACCTATTCTGGACATTTCAGATAAATGGAATAATATAATATTTGATCTTTTGTAACTGGCTTCTTTTCATGACAAAACGTTTGAAGTCTATCTTTGTAGTGCATATATGTACTTTATTCCTTTTATTTTTTTATATTGCCAAATAGTATTCCATTGTATGAGCATACCACATTTTGTGTTATGCATTTAACAGTTGATGGATATTTACGTTGTGTCCACTTTTTGGCTATTATGAATAATAACTGTTATGAACATTCATTTATGAGCCTTTGGGTGGACATAAGCTCTCATTTTCCTTGGGTAGTTACTAGGAGCGGAATTTGGGCACATCTGGTATCTGTATATTTTACGTTTTGAGGTCCTGCCAAACTATTTTCTAGTATGACTCTACCATTTGACATTCTCACCAGCAAGCTGGGTTCCAATCTCTCCACATCTTTGCCAACATTTGTTACTGGCCGTCTTTTTGATTTCAGTCATTCTACTGATGTCTAGTGGTATCTTATTGGCTTTGGAATGCATTTCCTTAATGAGTAATGACATTGAACATTTTTCCATATGCCTTTTCACCATTTATATACCTTCTTTGGAGAAATGTCTGTTCAAATCCTTTGCCCATTTTATATTTGGGTTATTCTTTTTTTAAAAAATAATTGAAGCATAGTTGACATACAATATTATACTTGTTTCAGGTCTACATTATAGTGATTCAATATTTATATGTATTACTAAATGTTCACCATGATAAGCGTAGTTACCATCTGTTACCATGGTTGGCTTATCCTTATGACATTTTAAGAGTTCTTTAAAACTGTATTCTGAATACAATGAAATCAAAACTAGGAAATCATTAGAGAAAATTTTAAAAAATTCCCAAAACCTGGTTCTTTGAAAAGATAAGTGAAATTGATAAGCCTCTACCAATGAAGAAAAAGAGGACATAAATTATTAGTATCAGAAATAAAGCAGAAGACATCACTTCAGATCCCATGACACTAAAAATATAATAAAGTGGGGAGTCTGAGTGGCTCAATTGGTTAAGCATTTGAATCCTAATTTCTCACGGTTCATGAGGTCAAGCCCTGTATCAGGCTTCGTGTTGACAGAATGAAGCCTGCTTCAGGATTCTCTCCTTCCCTGTCTTTCTGCCCCTCCCCTGCCTGCTCATGCTCTCTCTTGCCTGTGCATTCTCAGAATAAATAAATAAATATTTTTTAGAAGCCTTATAAAAATTAATAAAAAATATAATAAAGGAACCCTGTGATCAACTCTATGCCCACAAATTTGGTAATCTAGGTGAAATGGACCAATTCCTCACATGGCAAATTCTGCCAGAACTCAAATAAGGAAAAATGGGCCATCTGAATAGGCCTATAGATATTAAACACATTTAGTCAATAATTAATAACCTTCCCAAAGAAAAAGCACCAGGCTTAGATGAGTTCACTGGTAATTTCTACCAAATATTTAAGGAAGAAATGATATGAACTCTCTACAGTCTCAGAAGAGAGAAACAGAGGGAATAGTTCCTATCTCACTCTATGAAGTGAACACTACCCTAACATCAAAATCAGACAAACACAGAAAACAGCAGACAAATATATTGTATGAATAGATGCAAAAATCTTCCATCCCCCCAAATATCAGCAAATCAAATGCAATAATGTATAAAAAGAATCCTATACCATGACCAAATGGGATTTATCCCAGGTATTCAAGACTGGTTCAACATTAAAAAGCCAATTGATGCAATTAACCATATGAACAGACTAAATAAGAAAAATCACATCATTATACAATAGATGTAGGAAAAGCATTTGACAAAAATCCAACACCCATTCATGATCAAGAACACTGCAAACTAAGAATAAGGATACTTCCTTAGCTTGATAAAGAACATTTACAAAATCCTACAGCTAAATTCATATTTAATGGTCATTAACTAGAAGTTTTTCTGCTAAGATCAGGAACAAGGCAACATTTTATTAGAATTCTTAGCTATACAATACGGCAAGAGAAGGAAATAAAAATGATATAAAAATTGGGAAGAAAGAAAGAAAACCATTTTTGTTCAAAGATGACGTGATCACCTATATAGTAAATCTAAAGGAATCAGAAAGAAAACTCCTGTAACTAATAAGCAATTATAACGTGGTTGTAGGATACAAGATTAATATACAGCAATGAATTGCTTTTCAACATTACCAGGAGTGAACAAGTGAAATTTGAAATTTAAAACACAATACCATTCACATTAGCAACCTTCAGATGACACACTTAGGTGTAAATCTAACAAAATATGTAAAAAAATTATATGAGAAAACTACAAAACTTGGAACAAATAAGAATAATTAAATAAATGACAAGATATTCTATGTTTATGGATAAGAAGAATCAATACTGTTAAAATGTCAGTTCTTCCCAAGATGGCCTATAGATTCAATGTAATCCCAGCAAGTTATTTTGTGGATCTTGACAAACTGACTCTTAAGTTTATATGGCAAGACAGAAGACACAGGACAACCAACTCATTACTGAAGGAGAAAAACAAATTTGGAAGATTGACACTATGTGACTTCAAGGTTTAGTATAAAGCTACAGTAATCAAGGCAGCGTAGTATTGATGAAGGAACAGACAGATCAATAGAACAGAATAGTGAGCCCAGAAGTATGTCAGCTGACTTTGACAAAGAAACAGGTAACACGGTGAAGACAGGATAGTCTTTTCAACAAATGGAGCTGGAATTGGGCATCAACATGAAAAAAAAAAAAAAAAGGAATCTAGACAAGACCTTGTACCCATTAAAATAATTAGCTCAAAATGGACCATAGACTCAAATGTAAGATGGGAAACTATAAAACTCCTGGAGAGATCATGTAGGAGAAAGCCTACATAACCATGGGTGTGGCATGACTTTTTAGACACAAAACCAAAACGATGATCCATGAAAGAATGGAGAACTTAGACAAAATATTTATCTGATCTGATAAAGGACAGCCATTCAAATTATGAGAGAACTCTTAAAATTCAACAATATGAAAATGAACAACCCAATTTAGATATGGAGAAAAAATCTGAACTGTCACCTCACCAAAGAAGATACACAGTTGGCAAATAAGCATATTAAAAGATGTTCTACGTCATATGTTCTTAGAAGACTGGAGAGATTAAAACAATGAGCTAGCACTATAATTTATACACTGGGAGAATGGCCAAAATCCAAAACACTGGTGCCACCAAATGCTGGTAAGAATATGGAGCACCTGAAAGTCTCATTTACTTGATGGTAAGAATATAAAACGCTGGAGCTACTTTGGAAGACAACTTGGAAATTTCTTACTAAATTTAACATACTCTTACCATACAACCCAGAAATCATATTCTCTGGTATTTACCCAACGGATATGAAAATGTATCTACACAAAAATCTCCATATAGATATTTGTAGCTGCTTTATTCATAATTGCTAAAACTTGGAAGCAACCAAGATGTCTTCAGTAGGTGGTGGATAAATAAACTGTGGTCTGTCCCGACAATGGAGTATTATTCAGTGCTGAAAGGAAATGAGCCATCAAATCATGAAAAGACACGAAGGAACCTTCAATGCATATCACTAAGTGAAAAGATCGAATGTGAAGAAGTTACATAATATATAATTCCAACTATGACAGTCTGGAAAAGAAAAACTATGGAGACAGTAAAAGGATCAGTGGTCGCCAGGGGTCGGCGGCGCACCGAGGACTTTTAGGGCAGAGAGCCTACTCTGCATGATACTATAATTGCCAGGACAGGTCATTATACTTGAGCTCAAACCCATAGAATACAACATCAAGAGTGAACACTAATGTCAACCAACTGTGGATTTTGGGTGATAATGACATGTCAATATAGGGTCATTGACTGTAAAAAATGGCCCACTCTGCTGTGAGATGCTGATAGTTGGGGAGGACATGTGTGTGGGAGCAGGGAGTCTATGGAAAATCTCAATACCTTCCCCTTACTTTTGATGTGAACCGAAAAGTGCTCTAAAACTAAAGTCTATTAAAAGGAATTAAAATTGAAACATGATAGCTGAAAAAAAAATAATGGTTTTGGGCGTGAAGTACTTACCACTGAATGCATGCTGGCATTGAGGATTATGTCAGTCTCCCTCCCGGAAGTTGAGGCCATGCCTGAGGGCAGTTCCATTTCCCTATAACCCTGGGCAGAGAGAATTTGCACCAAGAATTAAGATGAAAAGCCTGATTTGGTAGCAATAAACCTCTTCTTTCATCCTACATTTCCCCTCCATGTCCCTTCTCATAATATATCAACTTAGACATATTTTTTTTTCTGTTATCTTTCCTACTTAATCAACCATTTCCCTAGATTCAGCCCACTGGAAATCGTTCCTATCAAAATTAATGACTATATATTTTAGCCATTTCAATGAACTCCCATTTTTGTGAGGTTTTTTTTCTTTTTGTCTGAGGATGTGAAAGCCCATATTAGCTATTATTTAATGGTGGAGGAAACCATCAGAAACTAATTTGCATGAATAAGGGCCCTGTGATGGAGTGGGGGTTGTTGACAAAAATTTATGTTGATTACCAACACAGAAATCACAATACCTGCATTTATTTCTGTTCCTGTCATTACTGACAATAATATTAGAGAGACCTTGCCATCATTTGTAGCCTTCAGTTTCTACAAACTTTAGGGTAAAAGCCTCTAATAGCTAACAGGAATATCCAAGAGGCCTATGACATTGATAGCTTATAGACTTGGATTCCATGCTCATTCTGGCCCGAGATGGTGGACAGAGGATAGGTAAGGAGGCCGAAGTAGTCATGCTGCTATCACGTGAGTCCAGGGCTTTCTGAGTCCAGAGCTTTCCTGCACTACCGCACCGAAGTTTGAGTACTGTGCTAATGGCACTGTCTCAATTCTTGTGGGTGGGTGACAATCCAGGGGAATGTGACATCTCAGCTCCTACCTGAGAGGGATGTCCATGAGGGCTAGCCCTGAGGAGGGAGGCGGGGGCTGCCAGCAATGCACTTGGGGGACCAAGGCCACCAGCCCTCCCCTTGCGTTGCTGAGACGCTGCGGTCCCTGCACACTTGTAGAGGTCCCCATCCAGGCAGGAGCCAAACAGGGCAGCACCCCCTCAGCCTCGCGATGCAGGGTGGCTGATTGATGAGTCACGTTGGTAAAGTTGGAGTTACTCACTTCTCTCCATCTCTTTTTCAGCTTTCATTTTGTGTCACTGTTGTTGTTTTTTTGCTGCTAAGTTGATTCACACTTTGTCAAGAAGCTCACACTCATTTAGGGCAAGAGACAAACATGAAGACAGTAACGTGAGGCACTTCCGGCTGGTGATGGTGGTGGTGTGGGAGCCTTGCACGCCTCCCCACAGCCTGCTGCTGCTCTTCCGGACACTTACTCCCGAGTGTGGGGTCAGTCGGGTGAACAAAGTCCTGTCCTTTTGGAAGATGTTTCCTCACTGTTATGTGAAGTGTACCTTTCTTTGCTCCCATCTTTCCATTTTGGTCAGTTTTGTGACTCTTGTGAGTGTGTGTGTGTGTGTGTGTGTGTGTGAGATGCAAGCTGCTGGAAATGGGTTAAGATTCCTGGTTTGCTGGTAAGAGAGAATTTTCGAAATCCCAACCTGGGCTCCAGGTAAAGGATGTTCTAATTCCTGATTATTTCCATATTGTGATCGTGACTCAGGAGTCCATCTCAATGAGTAAGAATTTAATGAGCTCACCTTTTGCATTGACCTTTTCTTGTCCAGGTACACATATATTTGGGATGGTTTTGTATAAACCGTTGGTTAAAATAAGACACCAGAACTACTGGTTAAATTCAACATTACATGTTCAAGTTGTTTAAGAAAAAAGTTTTCCTTTGAATCAACAGAAATATGATGTATCTGATACCAAATGGATTTCTTTTTTTTTTTTAAATGTTTTATTTATTTCTGAGAGAGATGAGCAGGGGAACAGCATGAGCAAGGGAGGGTCAGAGAGAGAGGGAGACAGAGAATCTGAAGCAGCTCCAGGCTCTGAGCTGGCTGTCAGCACAGAGCCTGACGTGGGGCTCGAACCCACGAACCGCAAGATCATGACCTGAGCCGAAGTCAGTGCTCAACCGACTGAGCCACCCAGGCACTCCCAAATAGATTTCTTTCTATAGTGTATAAATAGATTGTAAATTCTTTGAAGAAAGAGACCATGTCTGACTCTGTGCCTAATATCTAGCATAATGTACGTTTAATGGTATTTGCTTAGTGATTTCTGAATGACTGGGTTGTGGTAGCTGTAAAACTACTCTTACGCACTAATTTTGCTGTATGCATTATTCTCGTTGTTAATCAATGATAGTAAGGATACAGACTGGTAAAACATCAATTTAAATTTAATCATTAAAAATACACAAATTTATCTAAAATTAAATTGACCAATTCGGGATGAAATGTGTTGAGATCCTTTTTTAAAAATATGGTATTTATCTTGACAATAAGTGGATCTCAGTGTAGTCTAGCATATCAAGCTTGCACTTACATGGCTCCATTCTTTGCCATGTGGTTTGTCATTATCTATCTATCTATCTATCTGTCTATAACTTCAACATTATTTTGGTGGGAGAATTCTCTAGACTATTATCTTGGAAAATTTTGGAATCATGAAGTTTTAAAATGAGCATTCTGTAATCTCATTTTAAATAAAAACTATGATGAGTCATGTATTTCACAAAACAATAGACTGGGACTTCTAAACCCCTATTAAAATATTTACTAATATGCATCTGTGTCTGCCTATAGATCATGTTTTTGATTAGACACTACTCTTAAGTTCTTGTGCAATTATTTTTGGTTTTGATTAGCTCTAATACAAGTCTAAAGGTACTCATATAACTATCACTGAGAAAAGTGTATCAGAAGAGAGAAAAATAAAACCAAACTAAAAAAAGTTTACAAAAACAAACATTAAAAAATGAGAGAAACGAGTGTTCATTATTTTGGATTCCGTGTAGCTGAAATGGTGGGCAAGTAGGAGTTAGCGGAGGGAACGGCAGCAGGTGGAATGAAAAATAAGTTTCTCATGACTACCTTACGATGACTTCTTTTTGTACTCCTTTTTTAATTGATGCCAAATAAATAAGTATGTTATTTATAGGGAATCATGGAAACAGAGTCAAGAATATGTTCTATTACTTTTTAAAAATTATTCTAAGCACAAATGTCAGGTTTAGACTGGCATTTACTGGAATATCGTTCTGGAACATTAGACCTCAAACAAATTTGATGGTTTAAAATGCACATTAATAACAAACTTGTCTTCGTTTATTCAAGACAGCATTTCTCACACTTGTTTGCCTAAGGCTGTGTTTCCCCCACCACACCCTAAATATCCTACGGATCCAGTGTTCCAGAAACATGCTGTGTGGACTGAAGGCATGCAGGTGTATGCCTGACACAGACTCTTTTGCTTGGTAACGTACACACACGTACACAAACATCACACAAAGGTAGATTTGAGTCACATGTTAAATATTCTCAGGTAAATAATTTTCTCTGGCTCTTCTTTCTGGAACCTTCCTACAAATGTCCTCCAGAGTGTCCCCTACTGACGTTTCCATTCAGTTTGATTGCTTCCTAGTCACCCCACTGCGGAGAGAAGGACCCTCCACCCTACATAATATTGGATGGCCAAGTGCAGGATGCTCAGGACTGACATCAAACAGAAGTTTATTAATTGCCCAGACCCACAGCCCCCACAGAGCACACTGCATGCCACGCAAGGGGCTGCGCGAGGGAACAAGGGAACTGGCAGCGGCCGTGGGAAGAGGGCTTGATAGTAACAAAAGGTGAAGGTGCCTCCTGGTTCCTGCCAGAGGACGTCACAGTTTCTTGGAATAGTTTTGTTAGGCCGGCAGGGAGATGAACTGGTTAACTGTGGACTGGGGTGGGGGGTGTGTGTGGAGCTGGTTCAACAGAGAGGGGAAACTAGCCGGGTGGGGAGGCTCTCCTGCTGGGTGAAGGCAGGTGAGCTCGCGGTCAAGTTTCTGGTGCCCTGTGAGATTCAAAGATGTCAGAGCAGCACGGGAAACTTTAGGGGTCTAGTATGACCTCCCCAAGTGTGCCGAGGTCCATGCTCAGTGTTCTGGAAGTCTCTCCTTCCTTCTCCATGGCAGGATGCCTCTCACACGCTGTGAGCTTTCTAGGTACCAGATCACACTGCAGATTCACTTGGTATTCAAAGTCAGCCAGATTTTTATCCAATATAGTGTTCTGGCGATCCCCTGTGCCGCTCCTTGCTATCCCAATTGATGGTGGCCATTATACTTGATTCATTGCATGCCGTTGATCTTCGAAATTTTGATTAATGACAGGGAAACCTGAAAAGTTCAGGGTTTGGCTTTGGTTCAAATGAGCACCCAGAAGTTCAGATGCTTAATTCAAGCTGTCTAAGTCCCTTGGATAAGCAAATGTGGTTATGCAAAATTAGTCTGAAAAATCTCCTGGAAACAGCCCCTCTCTTGGAAATTTCTGGTATTTCCTGCTTCTACTTAGACTACAGACTATAAATACTACAAAGACATTATTTCTTTCTTTCATTTGTTCTGCTCATTTACTTCTGGCCAGAGCCCAGGTTTCTAGGATTTTGGGGACAGGTAGCAAATCATGGTGGGAAAGTTCAGGGTGGCATTGTTTGACTGTCGTATTACACCAGATGCACATACATTTTCCACGCACCTGGGCATCCAGAACATCCACTCCCAGGGTTCAGGGTAAAGAGTTATCTATTTATCCCTGGCAAACTGACTTCTCTTTCAGATCCATGAGAATGTGCTAGTACTGTGTGAATACTGAGGCATCATCTAGACAAAGCAGGAGGTTGATAAATGACAGCGGGAGGAATTCCCTCCAAAATGCACCGTTAACTCAGCTCAGCATTCCCCGGCTTAACTCAGACAGGCAGACCTATGGAGCAGATCATCTGCAGGCTGCATTCTCAAGGTAGAAAGGGATGCTCATAAGGAAGGACATTTGGGAAAACAGGCTCTTGAATGAGAATATTCAAGAAGCTTGTCTAATCCCTGCCTCTAAACACCCTCACTAAGTTCAAACCAAGGGTTCATTAGCCAAACGCCCTTGTTCATCTGAGTGGTTGATCTCGGCATGTGAAAAGTTTGAATTACCAGACTGAATATGGTGAAATATAATTCCATGGGGTTTAGCTGGCATTTGATGCCAATCTGTGTTTTGTTTGCCATAAGTGACCTATTTCAATTTCTTTCAGGCTAACCGATAATAATAATGTGCTAACCAACAGTAATAATGTGCACAATGAAGTGTGCTTTAGAATGAGAAATTCTAGGGACACCTGGGTGGCTCAGTCGGCTGAGCATCCGAGTTTGGCTCAGGTCATGATCTCACAGTTTGTAAGTCTGAACCCCATGCCAGGCTCTGTGCTGACAGCTCAGCTTTGGATTCTGTGTCTCCCTCTCTCTGCCTGTGCGCTCTCTCTCTCTCTCTCTCTTTCTCTGTCTCTCAAAAATAAATGGATAAACATTAAAAAATAAATTTAGAAAAAATTAAAAATATTTAGAATGAGAAATTCTATTAGGATTGGAATTATTCCAAAGTATTTGGGAAATAAATTAAACTCTCTGGGTTTGGAAATACACATGTTTCGTGTGTGTCGCAAATCTAAGGAAGCATTGAAACAGGCATTGACCATAACACTGCAACTCTGAATTCTGGCTGAGTCTTCACTTTCCTCTGTCTGTCTGCATGTAAACAACACCTCGTTGACACCTGGAGGTAGCACTGGAGAACTGGTCATTATCGATGCTTTCCCAGATTGCAAAAACAAAACCCAAAGTCTCCAGCTTCTGCTAAGTAAAAAAGGAGATCCCATTTGAAGGCTGAACATTTTTACCTACTTATAATATTGCTACATTATGCCCATGTCCTGGCTTAAATTTGTAAATTGAATGATAAAACATACGGTAGCGCTGGATTTTAGGTATATGTTCTCATAGAAGAGAATACACAGATCAATCACTCAACAACCAATTACTAAATTCCAAATGATTCTAGAAAGTTATGGAAGGGCAATAGAAAGGTTTGCATTGATTTTATTTAAAAATTTAGTTCGGGGCACCTGGGTGGTTCAGCTGGTTAAGTGTCCAACTTCAGCTTAGTTCACGATCTCACAGTTTGTGAATTTGGGCCCCTCATCAGGCTCTCTACTGTTAGTGCAGAACCTGCTTCAGATCCTCTGTCTCTCTGTCTCTCTCTCTCTCTCTCTCTCTCTCTCTCTCTTTCTCTCTGTCCCTATCCCACTCTCTCTCTCTCAAAAAAATTAGTTTTAATTATTTTGAAATTAAAAGTTAATACACAAGGACTGTGCGTTTCTAGTTTATTCTTGTAAACTTAAAATTTGAAATTTTATTCTTCTGTTTTGTATTAGCGTATAATTATTTTTTAATTATAAAAGCTTAGAAAGCTAATGCACTGGCAGAGATGTAAAGAGACATTTATGTACCACATATTTGGAGGGGTCCGTTCTATTACACTGATACTATATTTGTTTAATTTATTAGACTTGTACAATTCTTTTCCCCTCACGGTCTTTCTATGGTGAAATTTATTTAAGTAAATGGACTCTTGCTGGATTGGCATATAGCCATCTTTCACAGAGAATTCTATGATTAGGGTGTAAATATGGCCGGTGAATGATAAATGTTAATATTGTTGAAAACTCTTCTTTTTCTGTGGGCCTGGGCCCTTAAGATCAATCAGTGGCATTTGAGAATCTGTGATCTTATTGACTTCCTTCTGGAACCATCGTCTCCTTCCACAACATGACCTTATGGTGAGCTCATGGCGATCGCATGTAGGCCCATCCACAACAAGCACGGAAGTCCCCAGCTGGTCAGAGAAAGCCTGTTTTGTTTTATACAAAGGCAGGGCTCTGTTTTCAGCCAGATGCCCTTTGGCATTAACTTTCAAGCTTACTTTTCCAGGTACTGACCACGCAAGTGGTGAATGTGGAGGCAGAGAGACAGGGCGCTGGAAAATCACACAAGCAAACAACCTTCTGCTTAGAGGAAATATTACCAGAGGCCAACAACTTCTTTAAAATTGAAAACATGGCTTCTTTTATGTCATTTTTAGACTGAAATTAAGAAGTTGGGAAATAGATGTCTCATATCAACTACATCTCTGTTTCCAAGTTGTTTCTTGGAAATACGAATGGCTTAAAAAAAAAACAACGTATTTTTATTTTTGCCTCTGAAAAGTCACTTGTTATTCAGGTAATGTAGAGGAGTCATAAATTACGATTGGAAAAGAAAAATGAAACAAAAAAAAGGCATTTGTTTTTCCCTCAGCTGTTACAGCCAAATAAAGAGCGGCCATATGAATTTTCACAAGAGAGGAATCATCTTATTTTCACAAACATAATTACTATTTTTTAAAACAGCATCATATAGACCACCATCGCACTAAATCAATTGGAGTTTCTGAAACATATAATGGCTGGGTTTATAGCAGCTTCATTTGTGCGGTGACACACTGAGAGACCTATAACTCACACAGGTGAGCTCTTTCTACTTTCCTGAAGGGTCTCTGAAGAGAAGAAAAATGGAATTGATCACGCATTTGGTGTCCAAATATTTTCTCTCATTGTAGAAGCCAATATTCTTCACTTTGGTGATTCCATAAAAGCTTTGGGTGAACAGTTCTCCTGGAACTTTTGATTCCCCTCAGCCATGACTGTCGGAGGGGATTTAGCAGAAAGGCTCCCAGGAGCAGAAAGACGGCATGACAGGGCTGGGCCTCCCTCTGGTCCTGCTCTTCTGGCTTCTTACACCCCCTCCCCCTCCCATTCTACCTCCCACCCATCCTGCCATTTGAACTTAACGTCTGTTTGACACTTCCAGAGTTTGCTAAAATTTTAATCTTGGGTATCATTTCAAGGCTCAGAGGTTGTGCTTAATCACCGACTGTGGTACTGAGGCTCTGAGTTTGGATTAAGGTCAATAGGAGATGAATGAACAACATCTACAAACCTCATGGTCCTTGAAGGCCCTCAAAATACTCTTTTCTCTGATTATGTATGTCTAAGTGACCGTTTCTAATAAAATATCCACACCTCTCTGTATATTTCCCTGCTTTCCTTCCCAAAAGTTATGTTAGATATAAACCCCAAGTCTGCTTGACAGATGGTCACCTAGTGTGGAGTGAACACAAGGTAGTGTCATCTCCAGCATGGCGGACCTCCAGTCTCTATTGTCCACGGTTCTGAGAACTTGGTTTGTGCTGTGCATTTTTAATGTGATTTTAGTCCCACTTACCCTTACACAATGAGGTTGCTCCATGTTGTTTAGCATTAAAAGGTTTGGAGAGGGGGAAAGAATTTGGGCATTACCATAGACCTTGCCTTGATTTGCTCTCTGAATCTTCATACATCTTCCCAGAATTTCTTCTTTCTTTCTACTAATATATGGAAGTCTCTTTTTCCAGCATCACTGTGACAGTGAACTCTGCCACAGAATGATTTGCATAGGAATTAATACACTCAAACCTTGAAACAAAGCTGAGGGAGCTTAAAATATCACTCCCGGTACCTGCTGAATATCACATGTACATAATTAAACACCAAACATTCCTTTTTCTGTATCACTGGTAGAACAAAACAGCATAGTGTAAATTCATTTTGTTAGAAACCAAAGAAAATGGTCAGGCACCGCCATGTTCTATTTTTTCCACTCTGCTAGGAAAACCATAAAGGAAATAAATGTTAAATATGAAACACGACCTGGGTTAAAGAAATATAAGCTATTTCCAAAAATCATGTGGGCCCTGACATCCAGGAGCACATCTCGCCCAAGTTGATGACTCCCCATCTTCAAGGAAGAAATACCATTTTAGTGTACATTTCGTGCACCCTAACCTCTCCCAGACGACCCTAGGGTGAAGGATAATGGGGTAGCTTTGGAGAAACAGAATTTAGAAACATGAACACATGCCCAATTTTGAATAAGAAGTAAAGTGGTTTAGTTTTGAATGGAAATGTAATAAAAAAGATACCACAAAAACATCATACAGTTTGCTGGTTTCTCCAAGTGTAAAGTTTTCAGTGGGAGCGAAGGCTATTTCAGACATTCCACTGACTCTTCCAGTGCGTCCTATCCCTCCCCACCTGGAGCTTCCTGACCTCCTCAGAGCATCTCAGGGCCAAAAGGGACCGTGGAAGCCAGCACTCCACCCGACTCAGGGTCTGAATCCACTCAGCGATAATGCAGTTCAGATTGTTTATATAAGTTGTCTGAATTAATAGGTTATAAAAGGCATTAATAAGACATAAATACTGCACTCAGATCCCTGCTTACCTAGTAAATAGTGAAGCTTGGGTAGTTGTAAATTCTCTCAAAAAATAAATTGCATTACAAACGTGAATTTGAATGGCAAAACTGATTTATGGTGACTGTTGACTTGGAGCTTTTCTGTATTACTTGGTCCATCTGGCTGTTTTGTAGATTCGAAGTTTTATCTTACTTTGGTTTGTGTGAGCTACTTTATTCCTGGAAAATCAAATATAACACTGTAATCAAAAAGAAAGGAAAATAATACCATGTGATTTCTATATAAACAAAGGAAGAAAGAAAGAGAAGCATATTCATCAACATAAAAGCCAATACTGAGACAAAATTGGAACTTCCTGGCAGTCATGCATTTTAAGATGAAAAGGGAAGACTTTTAGAAAAAAAAGCAACTTTATGAAATAAATACATTTAAGAACATTAAAGAACTAATGAAATTTTACCAATGAATTGGAAAAAGTTTAAGGTTATGAAGAAAAATATACTGTGTTAAACTCAGATTAAGAAATAGAATGTGACATTGTTTACTTTTCTTGGTCTTTCAAACACTAAATTTTATATTGGTATTTATTTGCATAAGTTCAATATTTTAAATTATACCTTATTTTAAATTAATTTGTGTGTGTGTGCATGTGTGTGTGCATGTGTGTGTGTGTTGTGAGTAAAATGTGGGTATTGCCAAAGTTTAACAAATATGATTCATTTAGTGGCTTTGGAAGTTTGAGATTTATAGGTAGTTTGCTCCTTTAAAATTGAATATAAATCTTCCCTTGTTTGGTGCAGTCTGTACCTTTGGAAATAGTTTTCTCAGTAGGGTTGTAGTTGTTCAGAAAAGGAGGTATGCCATGTCACAGTTGAGTGTGTGTGGCTACAGGTTTTCATAATATATTGGTTTGATGTTTTGGATTCGTAAGATCAGTGAACACATTTTTAGCAAAATTATTTGCCTGCCCTTGGGTAACTGATTCTTAAAAACTGGGCCCTGATGGTAAGTTGTTTAATGGTTGTGGGAATAGAAAAAAATGTTAATGTTAGCATTTCTCTATGAAAATTCATTGCAAGTCACTTTGAAACAAAGGATGGAATAGTTAAATTTAATTGAGATGATGCTTCTATACCATGTTAATCATTATCATGTATCTGTATGCTCACAGATGACTCTCTAATGAATGGATTCTCAGTCTGACTGGTTTATGGATTTCAGATGTGTCTTTTGGGGAGCCCTGTGATTTGGTGACACTGGTGCCATTTTTCACAAGAAGGTATCAGTGCTTGAGTGCACTGACTTCTGGGGCTGTTCTCAACATAGGGCAGTCACCTGCTTCTTCTATCTAGTGAGTTACACACTGCTACTTCCAGAAAAGGTACTGTTGGGAGTACCTTTTGATTAGAAAACATTTCCTACCTGAAAAAAGCATAAGAAGAAGAAGGCAAGGAAGGACAGGGGGAGAAGAGATCTATAAAAGATTATCCTTGGTTTCCCGGGACATGTATTATATGTCCATTCTGCTGGGTGAGTGAAAATAGCTTTATTATGCAAGGCTGTTCATTCAATGTAGAGCTGCAGTTCTCTGAAAGGCGAAGGCCTGAGTAAGAAACCTCACAGGATGGAGGTCCCAGAGGTAAACAAACATCACAGAACCTCACAATCATGAAAGGAGCTTATCATGCTTTATTTAAACCATGCTTCCTTAAATATATTCTTCAGACATCCTTGCACATCCTATTCCTTCTGCAGTTGTGACTGCTTTCTTCTCTTCTGCATCTGGATCATTCCATCAAGGATTCGGTTGGAGGTGAGACCTTGGGGAGCACAGAGACATTTCATCCTTGCTGCACGATGGGTGGTCCATGAGGCAGTAGCATCAGCATCACCGGCTGGCGGCAGGGGCTGGTTAAAAACAAAGACTGGCAGATGGAGTCAGGACCTGCATTTTAACAGGATTCCTGGGTGACTCCTAAGCACATTCATGGTTGGAAGCGCTGACCTCACTTCCTCTCGCGTCTTCTCCAGCAAGGACGCATTGCATTCACCATTAGATTGGCATTAACAGGAGAATTTAATGGAGAAACCAAGTTGTCTGATTGGAGCGTTTAAGATGCACATGCCCCATTTCCAAGTCATGAGGTTGTTTTGTTATTTATGTGCAGCCATAAAACACAACAGCATTTTTAAAGTCTATTTATATGCATAAAGCTGGCATACATATTCACAAATCAATGCATTTATTTTCATTATCCTTGTTTGATAGCCAATAACCCATAAATCATCAATCCTGCCAATGCAGCTTTTGCAAACCTTAAAATTGGGTATAATGAACTTTCTAGGTGATTGAAATGATTACCCTAATAACTTAATTACTTTTATCTCTGGCTCTTGGATTACAACTGATCTGTCTCTCCCCGTAACTGGTAAGAAAATCATGCCTCTATGTGTACACACCAACGCCGGATCAGAGCCTGTCCCATCCACTAGATTATTTCAACTCTCTTGATAATAAATCTCAGATTCTGTGTCTATGCCATGTAACAATTTGTATGAATCATGAAGGTGATTTGGCTGAATCTGCTGGGATAGCAGAGACCCAGCCATGATGATGACTGGTGGGAATGCAAGCACATTGTTGTTGAAGGGGTTACTTTAGGCAATTTATTTTATTTTATTTTTGTTATGATTGTCAATTTTTATGAGCACAAATTTGTTGATGGGATAATAAGCATTTACATTTGCTGATCTTTTTTTCTTAAATAGTTTATTGTCAAGTTGGTTTCCGTATAACACCCAGTGCTCACCCCACAAGTGCCCTCCTCCATGCCCATCACTCCCCTTTCCCTTCCCCCACCACCATCGGTCATCAGTTTGTTCTCAGCATTCAAGGGTCTCTCATGGTTTGCCTCCCTTCCTCTCCCCCACTATTTCCCCTCTTCTTCTCCCCCACGGCCCTCCTTTAAGTTCCTCCTAATCCTCCTATATGTACAAACATATGGTATTTGTCCTTCTCTGCCTGACTTATTTCGCTCAGTATAACACCCTCAAGGTCCATCCATGTTGCTACACGACCAGATTTCATTCTTTCTCATTGCCATGTAGTATTCCATCGTATAGATAAACCACGCCTTCTTGATCCATTTGTCCGTTGATGGACACTTAGGCCCTTTCCATGTTTTAGCTACTGTGGAGAGTGCTGCTATGAACATTGAGGTCCACGTGCCCCTATGCATCAGCTCTCCTGTATCCCTTGGGTAAATTCCTAGCAGTGCTATTGCTGGGTCCTAGGGGAGTTCTATTGTTACTTTAGGCAATTTAAAGATGATTTAGGGATGGAGAAAAGATACCCACTATACTGCAAGACCAGCCAAAATTCCTACCAGTGGATGGTCTGAGAGATGGGATGAGCTGAATGCCACTGCCAGAAGTTCAAAGCTGAAAACACATGCTGGAGTTACAGAAAATGACCATCCACTGAGACAGCCCCCAGTCCCCATCATGTAGAGAGAGTGCATAGGAGCTAGGATGTGCTGGTGATGGCCAGCTGTCTTTCAGACTTGCCAAGTTCTTGTTCTCTGACATGGTTTGGACCCAAGTCTAAGTTAAATAAAAAATGGTGATCCAATTAAAGTACATAAGCTATCTCTCTATATTTTTTTCTTTCCTAAATTTCATCAACATAGTATCAAAATAATGAGTGGATAATTTCTTTAAACTTTTTTTTTTAATATTTTTTATTTATTTCTAGGAGAGAGAGAGAGAGAGAGACAGCGTGAGCAGGGGAGGGTCAGAGAGAGAGGGAGTCACAGGCTGAAACAGGCTCCAGGCTCTGAGCTGGCAGTCAGCACAGAGCCCGACGCGGGGCTCAAACCCACGAACCACGAGATCATGACCCAAGCGAAAGTCGGACGCTTAACCGACTAAGCCACCCAGGCGCCCCGATGAGTGGATAATTTCTTGCCGAAGCGGAGAAAGAGTAAGAGATTGATTGAGCATGGATTTTTTTCTGCTCCTAAAAGTGACCAATTGGGAGGCTAAGGTTGTAGGAGCAGTGGGAAAAAAAAGTGAATACTGTATAATTGTCTTCTTATTGTTTTCTTTTTAGTATTGAGCACACAGCTGACATTCAATAATTACTTATTAACTGGATTACACCTCTTAGCTTAATTCCTATTGTTGCTAAACAGGCACAGAGGTCCTCCGGAGGGAAAAGGCAATCAATGTGGGCCAGTGCCTAACCGTGCAGACTGTTCGCCTTCTTGGGTCCAAATGCTGCCATTCTTACTGTGGGGAGTGGAGGCCAACGACGTGATTCTCTAAGCCACATTTCTTTCTCATCTGTTAGATGGGGTTATGCTTTATAGCACAAGGAAATTTTAAGGCTTAAAAATTATATGTAAAAGCATTTCTGAGCATGGCCAGGGGTGTAGTTTGACTCTGCACAAAGTATCATTCTCTTATCACAGAGACAGCCTGGGTGAGGGCCTCCTAGCCATCATTCACTTGCATGTGCCCGGCAAGTATGGGTCAGCAAGGGAAACTCAATGTGAGCATGTGACTGTCTTCCTATGACCCCCGAGATGGGCCTCACACCCCCTCCCAGGAAGGTTTACTTGCAATGGTCAAATCCTGGCATCCTATTGATACAATTAAGAGTAAATTGTGTCATTGAAAGTTTTCTGGAGATTCAAAACTCTCAGGAATGTGCCCCAAAATCCAGTCCTGTCTTTGGGCATGGGAAAGAAAACTTCCCTGGTCAACTTTCAAGACCATTTTCCTAATTGGCCAAAATGAAGAAATTCATTTCGAAGAAAATAATTGGATGGATTGTTTACGAAGTGAGAAAGTTTACATGGAAGGAGGAAAGGAAAGAAGCATGTTTACTGCTGTCAGAGGAGCACATGACCTTTGTTTCAATCACCCCGAAAAGCAGAGCTTATCCATCAACCACCAAAGATGCCACTCGGCGAGGCAGTTCCGTCCCTCTTCCTTGGTTTAGAATGTGGCCTCAAACTACAATTGTGTGTAGTTTGAACTCCAGGGTCTGCATGCGTGGCCCTCAGAATGGTCTTCGGTATATCAGGAAACTTTTATGCATCGCCCTGTCACCAAACCATCTTGAATTGTGGAGATAATTCCAGCCTTGTTTTTACTAGCCATGGTTGGGAAACCAGGCATGAAGTCGTACGGAGCCTGCGAAATGAAAATAAAGCTGTTTGGAATTATTATGTTGACATATGTATGTTACTGTGTGGCTCCATCGACATGTGCGTCTTGTATAGTCATCTGGTAACATTCCAGTGAAATCATTACAATTCATCATACGTTGTCTTTCTCCTCTTACTATTTCAAGATGAAAGTTTTCAATACTAATGCTGTAAAGTGGGTATTATGTTGATTTATGCTAATCGGTTTCATGGATGCTGTCATATTACATTGTTTAGCAACGACACTGGTGAAATATTCTTGTGTCTACTGTTATCTTGCAAGCAGCCCAGTAGTGCCAGAGCAGAGCATTTGGGGACCCGCCACTTTGCTGTTTGACGGCTTCTGTCTGGAGCGGGTTTGCTGAGGGTAGTGAGAAGGGAGGCAGGAGCTCCCTTCTCTTGTGCTCTTATCTGTCCTCTTAAAGAGAAAGCCGTGTAAAGCAGGGTCGATGCATTGTGTGCGCGCGAGTGTGTGTGAATTTATAGTGACTTCATTGCCACATATTATTTTCACCGCGGTACTTCTGTAAATGGTGTGTTAGTACCTCCTTGAGGAGCTTCTGGTTTTAGGATTTTACCACCAGCTCATAAACCAGTGAAACCCTACTGTTAGAGCTAAGGCTTCAAGAGGCAGCTTTCAGAGATAAGTTTATTTTAAAAGAAAAGTCTACAAGGGGAATTGATTTGGCGGTTTTAAACGCAGCTTCTGCAAACCTTCTGTGCTGTGCTCTCCCGCCCCTCTTTCCGAACGTTTGAAGCCACTTTATAGGGAGCTCACGGATTGTGTGGACAGAAGTGTTCTTCCTGGTCGTAAAGATATACTGCAAATGGAGTCAGCCCATAGAAAGCTGTTAGGTTGTCTACACTGCCCTTCTGCCTGTGAGCAGGCCCCGCTTCATGCTCAGCATCTCTGCTAGGTGTCCAGTGTCCCCATGTCCCGGGGTCTGCCCTGTGGGTCTGGACACCCCCACAATGGTGCCTTCTGTCCCTACACACTCTACCCATGTTCCATCCACTCAGGATCTATTTGGGTAATTGGCTATTAAATCTAATAAGATCATACATAAGAAGTATTAGAAAAATTTTAAATGCTGCCACTCAGACATTTCAGGTGTCTTTCCATGACTTGCTCATGTCCTTAAAGATGGTAAGATCGGGGGTGCCTGGGTGGCTCTGTCGGTTAGGCGTCTGACTTTGGCTCAGGTCAGATCTCACGGTTCATGGATTCCAGCCCTGTGTCGGGCTCTGTGCTGACAGCTCAGAGCCTGGATCCTGCTTCAGATTCTGTGTCTCCCTCTCTCTCTGCCTTCTCCTACTCATGCTCTCTCTCTCTCTGTCTCAAAAATAAATAAAACTTTAAAAAATTTTTAAAAAAGCACCAAAAGATGTGGTGAGATAGAAGAAAGTCACTCTCAGAGCAACCCCAGAACCCTGCCTGTGTCACCACGTGAATGGCCCACTGTCTAATCTGTGCCAGAAGCTCCTCCCTGCCTGTCAAAGTGCATGTTACCATTGTAGGACTGGAAGGGAACACCCACCATATGCAAAGTGTTGTACAGGACCTGCAAGTCCAGGAAACAAGGAATAGTCTTTTTCTCTCAGACACGGCTCAGAGGGGCATTATGTTTTATTGTGATTATTGGCCAGTGTGTGTGTATGTTGCATGAAGACTTTGATTGTGTTTCCTTTATCACCATATCACAGGAACTGTTGGCAAAGTAGACACTCCATATGAATTGAATAAAAACCAATAATAGTGTAAAGAAGACTATGACAACGTGAAGTAAGCCGTCATAAGCTTCTTGAACACCCACAACACATGTGTAAATATCTAAAGGAGACATCTATGGTCTTCGGTAACAATGGACGAACAGATACCATAGGGTAAAATATCATGCCATTTCATGGAAACTCAGGTCCGTGATAATGAAGACCTACTCACCCAGAAGGAACACTTCTTGGGACCCTGTTTAATATTTTAAAAATCATTTTCACACAAGATCTATTAAAGCAGAAGAGTCATTGTTTGGTCTTCTCACCTGATGTGAAGGATCGCCTCAAAGCCCGGATTTTAGGCACTCCTCGCTCACACGAAGCATCTGGAGATCAACCATCTGCCCTGAACTTGCTCCCAGGCCTCTCCTCCTCCTGGCCTCTATATTGTTGTAACAAGAGAGCGTCTACTTAAAGCAAACCCCCTGGTACCCTGGAAGCAGAGGATGCCACAAACACCATGACATAAGACCTCCTAGGAAGGAGCATTGAAGAAGAAAGTGTAGACCCGCTGAGCTCCATATTCTGTGTTAGAGAGAGAGGGCAACCTCTTCAGAAGTGCTGTGAGTGACCAATGGAAATTAAACATGCTATTTTTCTTTTGACATCCACGATTCCTTTTCCTAAGGAGAATATATATGTGAGGCTGGTGGGGCTTGGGGAGGGGAGCTTGAAGGATAGGGTCTGGTATTTACCTCACGGGTAGTGTTATTCAAAGACCAGAAAAGAAATCCGATGTTTGCTTCGGCTAAATGACAGTATTTATTATGTACTCACAAAAGAGTAAAAAAAAGCTACTGTTGATTATTTTGACATTAAATTGCTTTCAATACATGAGGGATTAATTATGACATGGCACACTTCATCCTGCCACCTGAATTAGCTGGAGCTTTAAAGAAGGGTCCACATTCACAACATCATCTGTCACATGGGGAGAGTACGGATTTCTCTGTGCCCTGTTTTTTCACCAGAAGGTTTGATCATGAACTCGGGAGCCTCATGGAACGAAAGCATTCCTTATTCAGAGCAGAGAAAGGTGTACAGCTGGTCTTTATAGATAATCCTCTTGCACACGGCTGGCTTTCCTACACTCTGACCAGGCTTTCGTTGGCTTGGTTTCTAAAGGACAGTTCTGTGTAGAAAAGGTTCCATCTCGTGGTAGGAAGGTGATTAAGGCTGCTTGTCAAGTAGCCAGTCTCCTCAAATACTCATGTTGGAATATAGAATAGAATGTATCTTTGGGTTCCAGAGAGAAAACTGTTGAGTTTTGTAGGTACAAGTGCTGAGGTCTAGGCGTGGCAGCCGCAGGGAGGAAGGGAGAAGAGCGAGCACCCAGGTGGTGATGGATGGTGGCGGCCAAATGGCCACTGAACAGAAACGCCCTTAGTGGCCGTGTGCTGTTCGGTGACCAGAAGGACGCTTGCCTCTGTCTGGTTGCTTTACAGTCAAGGAGATGTTCCAGGCTTCAGGCACCAAGTAACTGTAGTGTCCACAGGTCCCGAGGGGTTCGTAGAGCAGCCTCACAGGTGTGGCACATCATTGTCAACATAAAGAACCAGAATGCCAAAATCATCACAGAAAGAGGGAAGAACGGCCATGTGGGGTGGTGTGAAAAGCATGGGCATTCCCTTTCCAGATCCTGAATCTCCCTCTCCTGGGGACATGCGAACACAAAGACCCGGGAAGCACGGGGAAGGCAGTGTGCTTGAGGGCGGACGTGAGGACAGTCTGGGGACTTCTTTTGTTACAGTTCGGACCCGGTGCTTTCTGACCACTAGATTTTATGGGTTATTCCATATTGACTCCTGGTAAATATACCCTGAGCTCATTGAAAGAGCCTCGTTATTAAAAACAAAGAACAAACACATCAAACTCCTGAAGTGCTGAACTCTACAGAATAAACATGATGACGGGCTCAGCTTGTAGCGGTGGTTTTAAATATTTATTTATGGCTGTTAGAGCACTCTATATCTGAAAAACACTTTCCAATCCTTTGGAGTAATTTTTCTTTGTGACAATCCAGCGAGGTCACCTAGGATTGTCGCTGACTGATAGATAGGGACACCTGGGTGAGGGGGCTTTGCAAGGTCACGTGACAGGCAGAGATGTGGGGTCTGGTCCACACTCTCTGAGACCCCAAATGTGTCAGGCCTCATCGAACCCAAGGTCCCTTTTCCAAGAGAAAGAGGGCACAAGATCCAGACAGAGCTGGGAAGAGCACAGGAATGGCTCTTCCGGTCAACTTCAAGTTCCTTTGATAGAATGAGAGAGAAGCTTCCCTACGAGCCAGGTTATTGTGCCTTCTGATCGAGAAAGGCAATGAGTAAGAGAGAAGTGCAGAAATCCGTCTCAGAAAGGAGATCTGTAGCTCCAGAATTGTGTCCAGGGCAAAGATCCTTTGTAACAAAGAGCCTGATCCTCAAAGTGGCACTCAGGGATCTGAGGTGGTTTGTGCATTCCACCCGAGGGAAATTTGAATCTTGTGGCAAATGTACTTATTGCAAATGTGTGATGTCATTTGTTTAGCAAGAAAAACGATCTTTTGTTTATGAACTCTTACTGCTTTGGGAGAATACTAAAGCATCTTACCTTGGGACCCAAAATAACTGTGATCCTTGAAAGAATTTCCCTGTCCCATTTCTGTGCTTCTGCACAATCTCTATATCTACCATAAAAGAAAAATCCAATAGCATTGAAGTTAAATAATACATTTTTTCCCTCCTAGAACCAATAAATCTGTTTAAAGATGCATTGCTACTTTTCTTGAGGGATAATTTAGACTATGTATCAAAAAAGGAAAATCAATAGTTTTTTCTATTACAAATAATTGCCTGTTTGACTCTTTTCTACTTTCTCTTTTTTATTTATTTTGGCTTCAAAATATTTCTACCAAGAACATCTCCTGTTTCAAGTGTAAACCAGCGTGAGTTTTTCTACGAGACAATGTTTATCTGTGTCTCTCTCTCCTGGATTCGGTAAGATCCCCGTGTATCATATCAAGGGAATAAGCGCAGGCCAAGGCACTCATGGGAAGCACTTTGGGGCGTAACTGTAAATTAACAGAGTGTGCCCCTGGGCGTGCACACATCCCACCTGGCTGATGGCAGAGCACAAGGCTTGGGTTGCCTGTGGTCCCACAGCATGAATAAGATTTATCCTTTGTACCCAGGTTTAAGGTCATTCATTATACAACTGCTTCTCGTGTAAACTTTGGTCTGACCAATGTAATCCAGGGTCCCTCTTTATGTAATTACACGTGACCAGATGGTTATCTGAGAATATCTGGTTTGAAATTACAGTATCCATAGAATGTCTGGTTTGTAATACATAATGGGCTTTTTATTTTCACACTTTTTTTTTTAAAAAAAGAAAAGGAATTATTTGAGAAAGACCAATATTATGATGGCTGAATTAAAGGGAAATTTACTAGATCAACATTACATAGTCACCTATTCAACCACAACAGAAATTTCTTCCTTTTTAAAAAATATTTATTTGTTGTGAGAAAGAGAGAGAGAGAGAGGGAAAGAGAGAGGAAGAGCACAAGGAGGGGTAGAGAGAGAGAGGGAGGGAGAGAGAGAGAGAGAGAATCCCAAGAAGGCTCTGTACCGTCAGCACAGAGCCCGAAGTGGGACTCGAACTCACGAACCGTGAGATCATGACCTGAGCTGAAATCAAGAGTCAGACACTTAATGGACTCAGCCCCCTAGGTACCCCCACAACAGAAATTTTAAGTGTTCTGTGCCAGGCACAGAGGATGACAAGACCTCTTATGCACAGGTCACGGTGAATGCCTGGGGGGGAACTGAGGCGAGGTCGGTCTGGGCGAGCAGAACGTCTTTATTGAGCAGGTGACAGCTAAGCAGAGCCTTACGAGGCAGATGCACGCCTGTTAAGTGGAGGAAGTGGTACGGGAGGTGACGACATCTCTAGGAAGGGCCACAGGCAAATGCCCAGGGGTGTGAGGGAGCGTGACGTGCTCAGGGATGCAGGTAATTCAGTGCCCTGCTTTGGATTACTGTTTGGCCGATGCCCCCTCTGCACCCCTCCTACTGGACACCGCGCGTGTTCCTGCCTCACCGACGCTGGGTTTGGCCATGTGTCTTGCTCTGGCTGGTGGATTAGCAGATGCAAAGTGGGGCCCTCGATAAACTGGCTCAGTTTGGCACAGCTCCTGTGCTGTGGGGACCAGCCATGAACAGAGCAGGCACCAACTGTGAGCCTGGGCCCGGGACACACCCAAGTGGAGCAAATTTACACCCCAACTGTAGCTTGAAGCCCATTATCAGTCAAACCTATCCAAGCCCAACCAGAGTGAACCCACAGACCTGCCAGCATGGGGATGGTTGTTACATGGTGTTGCTGAGGCAAGAGCGGACAGCTGCATCCAGCGAGGCTGAAACGCAGGGTGGAGACGGTGAGACACCACCGAGGGGGTAGGCAGCCTGGCCATGGAAAGCCTTGTGCTGCAGGAAGGAGTCTAGGTGACTCCTGCAGTGAAGAAGGCTATGTCCAGGGACACCAGCGTGATGGGATTCCCATTTTAGGAAGAGAGTTTCGGCGGCAGTGTGGCCCGGCATGGGCCTTGTGGATGGAACCGACACGTGCGAGAAAGAATTACACTGGGGACAGCCATCGGAGGCCCTGAGGATTCGCCAGGAATCCCGCTCAGCGCCTCGCCTGCTTCACCTGACTGCATCGCAACGTGCCCACGTGGAGCAGGGGCTCAGTTCCGGGTCACAGGCCATGTGACTGGGGGTCAGCGAGGGAGTCTGTGCGCCGGACAGCACCACCTCTCAGGTGCGGCACGGACGCGCCCAGGGCAGGTGCTGGGCGAGGGGCTCCATCTGGGAACCTGGGAAGCGGGGAGCTCAGGGCTTGCGCGCTGGTCGCGTGCGGGGCGTGCACGAGCAGCGAGTCTGGGGGCTGCAGTCNCTCAGGCCCCTCCCCCCCTTTGATAGCTTTGATCCCACACAAATTTGTAAAAATCACTCCCAGAGATAAGACATGGAAAAGCAAGTGGCAAAATGGCAAAGGTCTTCCTAACAAATAAACTGGAAAAGAGTGAGTATTCCGAATGCATACAGAATTTTGGGGTTTTGTTTTGTTTTTAATGAGCACATAAGGAAAAACTAAACACTTTAGAAGAAAAGGGAGAAACACAAGCAAGCAACTTGCAACGAAGGGGAAAGGCCCAGTGACAAATGCGGACACAGTAACACGCAATTAAAAAGCAGCCGTTTTCACCGTTTTCACGTGGCAAAGTGGCTATGATTTAGCAAGACTACGGTGAAACGGATGATGTGACACGCGGCTCCTTGGAGTACATGTTGGTTCAACCTTCTTTTGAGAACAATTCAGTGGCCTGCGTCAAAGGCCTTAAAAAAATGCGCACGTCATTTGGTGCCGTGTTTTTAATTGGCATTGATCTCACATAAGTAATCAGAATGTACTTAAGGGCCGGTGGTCTCTGGGGCTCATCATATTAGTAGTGCAAACTACAAAAATCTAAATGGCCCGGAATGCATGACAGCCGAGGATACGGCCAAGTACATCCTGGCGTGTACCTGACCTAGGATAGCAAGGAGTCACTGAGAAGTCACTGAGAAAGTATTGGAAAAGCATGTAAGATGGAGAGGACGGGGGTGGAGTCCCCCACCGCGGAGGGCTGACCTAGCGGGAGGAGGGGCCCCCCCTCTGAGAGGTGGGCCTGACGCATGGCAGGCAGCCTCCTGAGGGATTCAGGGCTGGGTTGCTCAGTCTTCCCTGAGAGCTGGCAGTCAGGCTGTTTTCTGGGCGGCGGCAGGCCTGGTGGCCCGTCAGGGTGGACGAGACTGGCCCAGTTGCTGTTCCAGGAGCCCAGGGCGGGGGATGAAGACCACTGACCGCCTGCAGGAGTGGGGACCCAGGGGTGGGGGCCGGGGGTGGGGGAGACCCCAGGGCAGGGCTCTGGGGTGACTGCCAGCAAAGGGCTCTGTGAAGCTTGGCCTTCTGGGGAGCGAGAGAGGGAGGCTCTGGGTGGAGAGGCTCGGAGAAAAAGGGCGAGAGGCATGTTCTCAAAGCCCAACTCTGGGCATAATGAGCGAGGGGGCCAGGGCGGGGGGCCAGAGCCTGACGTGCTGGGGCTTGGCCCTGCACAGGGGGGCAGTTCACTGGGAGAAGGCAGCCCTGACGCCCTCACATCAGAGCCGGGGCTCACACAGACCCCCCAGGCATTTTGTGGGGTGCGCCTCGGTTCTGCAGTCTCTGCCGCATCTGAGTTTCGGGCCAGACGTTCTCAATGGGACATTATACCGAGACGCGCAGATGAGAAGGCACGTAGTTCATACCGCAAACACTGCTTAAATAGTCTAGGACTCGCTCAGGCAGTCGGGGTAATTCTTGTCCTCAGCCAGCAACGACCAGAGCTTTGTCCCAAGGACCACGGGCTCAGATGCCTTCTGGGGCCAGACAGGCCACAGAGAGGGACGAGTTCCGTAGAAGAAGTGGGGTCTCCGGGGAGGTGGGGTGTGATGGATGCCCTACCTAATGGGCCTGGAATGAAACCTGTTTAAAACAGCACCCTCCTACACTGTTGGTGGGAATGTAAACTGGTACAGCTCCTCNTAAAAATAAAACAGCACGCCCCCTGCCCAACGCGTCAGTGGGCCTTGGAGTCCGCTGCCCCAGATGGCACGCCAGCCCCCGCCTCCCAGCTTTCCCGCATTCATGTTCCTGTGGCCCGACTTCGATTCCCTTCCAGACAATGCTGAGCCCTCTCTTCACTGGGAAAGTTAGGTTCCCCCCAGAAGTAAGCTGTTCACCCAGAACCCCCTCTTCCGTTTGCACAAGGGCAGTGGTCCTCTGCTGGGGGACCAGCTGACAATATGCCACAGATGCCACAAAACATCTTCGGAAGCCTGGCATCATGTTCCCACAGCGAGGACTCGTGCGGCCCCAGGTGCATGTTGTACCGAGGGTGAAGCCCTGCACCGGGGGACAGACGTCCCTCCCGTCCATCGCTCGGGCGCCGTGGGGGCTGTTGGCTGCCTGTCTGCGCCCCAGCTCCTCCTCCCCGAATTCACCAGTGGTGGCGGCTACCTCTGTTTGGGCAGGGGCCCCGATGCTTTTTCTTCTGCTTTGTCACAACCTCTCCTCTTTTCTCCTTCTTCCAGGCTTTTCTGGGCCACACTTCCCGGAAGCCTCCCACCCTCCACCACCCCAGAGCTGAGGCTCATGAAGCGTCACCGCACAGATCAGGCGGCAGAACTATTCCCATGAGTTTCTGGTTGATCGGGACTGAAGCTTCAGTACGAGGCCCGGGAAAGCCAGCCCCACGGGGGCAGGCGGGCAGCTGTGAACCGCCCCCTCTGTCCTTCCTCCCCCAGTCATCGCATGGAGGCTGCGGAAGTAGAGAGTGTGAGCTGTGATTACGGAGTATCTATTACACGAGGCGAAGTGCAGGGATCACTGAAAGGTGGGTCTACCCACCCGTGAAAATAAGTACACACGCCTTTCTGTGCGTGGTGCTGGGCGCAGAGAAAGCCAGGTTGGATGAGACAGAGCACTGCCCTTTATAAGACCCTGCCTGGGGCGGGATCTTCTGGGTAGATCCAGAAACATGGAAGTAGGGCGTAGGCGAGCTAGGGACAAGTTCAAGTTCAGGGATAGTCAAGCTGTGGTTGGGGGAGGGATAGAACCTAGAAGCATCCGGGTGTTGGGAAGGAGGAGTGGACTCAGTTTAGTTTTGTTCTAAGGAACAAAAACCCTTAACAGTTTGAAGTCGAAGGGAAATTTCTCCTTTAAAGCTTTCCTTCATCTATTCCCAGCATCTGATACGGAATGTCTGCCGCATGCCACGCTTCCTAGCGTGGTTCCCTTGTCAGTGACTCTGCATCCGAGTTGGAGAAGAAAGACAAAAGCATAAGCAGTACTGACCTACAATCAGATATCGACAAAGAGGGGACGTAAAAATAAGGCGGGGATGGGGGAGGGGTGCAGGTGGCCAGGAGAAGGCTCTTGGGGACGGGGTGTTTAAGTTGAGGTGTGAAGGGTGAGACAAACTAGCCATGTGAAGGTGTAGAGAGACAGTACTCCAGGAAGAGAGAACAGCGAGTGCAAAGGCCCTGAGGCTGAATGACCCTTACTTCCTGGAGGACTAGGCGGCGGGCAGCTGCTGGGTCTGACAAGTCAGCTGCTTGGTGGTAGGATCTGAGGTGCCAGGGCCTGCGGTACCGTTGTAAGGAGTCTGGGTTTTATTCTAAGCACAAAGGGGAGCCGTGAGAGTGTTTCCACCAGGGGAGTAACTGGTAAAAGGTCACTTTAACAGCTTTGTGTAGAAAGGACGCAGGAGACCCGCAAGGCTTACCAAGATTGATCGAACAAGAGATAACGCCAGCACGTGTTGGTGGTGAATAAAACAGCGGTTGTATTAGGGTTAGGGTAGTGATGTGACCCACAGCCCCAAGTAGAAGCAGCGGCTTAAGGGAGATTGATTTCTCCCAGAGAATTCTAGCAGGGCAGAGCTGGTATAATAGTGCTCCATTGTGCAAGAGACCCAGAATCTTCTATCCCATCCCACAGCATATGACTCCTACCCGGGAGCTTACCTCATTGTCTCAGGTTGCTGCTTCAGCCCCAGCCATTAAGTTTGCATCTCTGTGAGAAGCAAAGAATAAAGAAAAAGGGGGAAGGCATGTTTCCTTCCTTTAAGGGGAGTTGTAGAAAGTTTGCATACTACGTCAGCTTACATCCACTGAACATGGCTGGCTACCAGGAAGGTTGGGGAAGGCCATCTGATGTTCTAGCCAAAATTCTCCAGTTCTATTACTGAGGAAAATGGGGAGGATGGACACTGGGGTACAACGAGCACATGAACAGATTTAAAACTTGTTTTCGTGGTAAAGCCCATAGGTCTTGCGAATGGGTGAGAGAGCAGAGTTTACACTGTAAGGAGTGTCCAGGATGAAGAAGAAGATGTGTGTCTTAGGGCTTATTGAAAGAGGTAAGACTTGGTGATCCAGAAACGAGAGCCGAGTATATATTCCCCAGCAGAGAATAAAGTCTTCCTAAGGCACGGCGGCGGTACGGCCATAATCACGCCTCCACACTTCCTGCCTAGGGTCACAGTCCATGTGGCCGGGCCCTGTGGCCAGAGCGAGGGGGCTTCCCACCCAACGGGCGGCCCTGGCTGTGCCCGCAGGCGTCAGCCCGAGGGACTCTAGCCGGGTTGACCACAAGGCCATCGTGACCACCACTTTTCTAAATGTATCCTTGAATTGGTTCAGTTTCTCAAAACAGGGCCACAGCACCTTGCGGATTTGAGCCAATCACGGCCCACGCTCTGAGCACCCGGCCTCCACTGACTCCTCTGTGCTGCGGGCTTGGGGCAGAGGAGCCCCTGGGAGCCAGTGCTTGCCGAGGGCCTTCCTGCCCTGGCTAACAATCAGTGTTCGCACGTGCTTCGCTTTCTCAGTTACCCTGCGACTGATGTGGGCGCAGGACTGGCCTGGGCACCCCAGGGCAAGGACGGACCCCCCAGGGGGCGGGAGCACTGCGAGGCTGTGCCGGCACCTTTGGGATGAGCCTGGGGACGCACCCAGGAGGGTGACAGCTGCGTGCTGCCGTCCCTCGGAACACAGGCGGCTGGTTGGCTTGCACTCCGTCCTCTCTTCCAGGACCGTAGTGACCTGGGAACAGGATGAGCGAGATGAGGGACATTCGTTCTCAGACTCACTGAGCCTTGAAGCCAAGCCCGGCTTCTCCTTGGAAACGTGGCAACAACCTCCTCCCTGGATGTCACTTAAAAACAGTGACCATTCATGCCAAAATTTAGCACTGGGGAATGAACTGACATTTCTCTTTTTTTCTAGAAAAGCAATAAGATGTGTTTGGTAGCTCAACACGCCCTGTATCAGAAATCACGTTTCGATATTCTGTCAGGCAATTAGGGGAACTTCTGAAAATTCTGTGTTTTGTTGGGGGTGTTGAATAGCTAATTCAGCGCTGCGGGGGCACCCCCAGCTGCCTGATCGAGGAGAGCTGTGTCTTTGCCCAGCCGTGGAAGGGGGGTGGCTGACCTCCCCAGAAGTCTCACCTGAGTGGTTCACAAAGACTGGAGAGGATGCCTGGGCTAGCGAGGTCTGCACAAAAGCCCCGATCAGAAGAATCACCTGGAAATGGAATACACTTTATTCTGGCCGAAACATCTAATACTTCGATATACCTCATGGGAATATATGTTTTACAAGAGAGATGAATATTACCTCACAATCTGCCACAATACCTAATATCTATCACATTTCAAAATGAATACAGTTACTGCATACAGCTCAGCATTGGCAATTTTCCTCTCTCTCTGGAAATGTTTTTTAATTGAAAGCATTTTAAGGTTGGAGAGAAAATGCACCATTTATTTCCGTTAGATACTTAAAATGTGTGTGGTTACCTGGGAATAAAATAGCTCCACCTTCAAAGGAAGGAAGAAATCCCCTCAGCTTACATGGCAACTGTATTTTGTGGAAAAAGGAACGAAAGTGAGGATTGCAGAGTGAATGACTGATAGCAGTCTATATCAGAAGCTGCAAAATCAAATTCTCAAGAGACGGAGATTTCTTTCACAATTTTGAGAACAAAAGCATTTAGTAGAAGAAAATTCACATAGTGTGCTTTTCTATTCATATTGTCTTAGCCATGCAGGATTAGAAATCTTAAAAGAAATAGTAATAAATTAAATTTCAGTCTTAGCCATGAACTTCCTCTACGAGAGTTTACCCTTCTGATAAAAAATTTAGCTCTTGTTCCTTTGGGAAGTTTGAGCTGTTAATACAGAATCACCTAATTTAGGGAGAGAGAACTGAGTCCAACATCAGCCATGCTTTCTTCTTCCAACCTGGTTGAAACTGCGTTTTTCTTTGAAAATTGCCAATTACTCAAAATGGAAAACTCTAGAAACTAGTGAGGTCTCCATCTTTTTTCCTACAGGAAAATAATATTCAGGATACACAGAGCCCTGTCCCTCAGTTAGACACCTCCGTTGAAATTTCAGGTGACAAAGGAACTCACGATTTCACCTGCTACCACAGCTTTTTGGCAGTCACCTTTGAAAAGTACTGCGAATCCTTTGCTCTCCCATAGTTGATAAACAATCATCGCACATTATGCCTGGGCCAACAGAAGGTATGTAGATTCATGACAGGCACTTGTTGGCCTCGGGATGTTGCGACGGGAAGGAAGAGAGAGCAGCGTGCTGTTCAAGAGTGGGGTGTTTGGAAGTGGGCAGTGCCAGAGATGCGCAGACCCTGGGAAGAGGAGAGAAATGCGCGTGGGAACTCCCCTCCTTTCCTTCACCTCCTTTCTCTGTGGATCACATCTTCCATTAATTCTTAACAACAAAAGTACCTTCAGAGGAATAATTTGAGGATTAATGTGCAAAAGGGATCTTCCAGAGCCCAGAACACCTCTGTGCGAGGCTGAGGAGTTGTGTTTCACAGGCGCGCACCGTGTGGACGTTTCTGGTCTACCAGGCTGGCCCGCGGGCATTTGTCAGCAGTGCTGGCATGTTTCCTTAGGTTCCTGACGTTAAATTTCTTCACCTGTAAAAAGGAAATTATAGAATCTACTTTTCAAAGGTATTTGGAGATTAAATAAAATGATATGACCAGGATTATTTTTGGAACGTCTGTAAAATGATTCAAAAGTGCAGCTGGAAGGGAAATAATAGATGTTCCCATTATTTGAAGTACTCCATAAATCGAAGATTAACATAACAATGGAACTATGTATTTTTTTGTAAACAGATTAAAAAACTGAATCTGAGATATTTAAATGAGGATCTAAGCTATGATAAAGGATGGATTGTAAAAGAGGAGAAAATGGGTATTATCCAGTAGACGGCATTGAGAAATTAGCAATTCAGGGGAAACGAATAAAGTTGCATCTTCTCCTTCCTGCAGACCATGCTCCAAAAAATTTCAGATAAATTCAGGATGGAAGTAAAAAAGAAAACCATAAAAATACAAGAAAAAATATGTTAGCTATTTAACTGGTTCCAGGATAAGGAAGACTTTCGGCCACAATTAAAGGATATGATAAAAACAAAAAAATGGCTGGTAAGTTTGACCCCGTGAAGGTTATGTTGTACGTCAGAAATCATAGCCCAGACCAGATGCACGTGTCGCATAAAGGAAAGATTTGCAACAATCACGAAGCCAAAAAGTTAATACCCTTAATATGTAGATAGCGATCCACAGGGAAAACGCCACCTTTTTTTTTTTCCTGGCAGAGACATAAGCATTTCCTGAGGAAGAAAATGGAAATTTATTAATAATATTAATAAGTGAAAAGCTCACCCTTTGGGAGAATTAAAGCACCGTGACATTTAAAGTCATCAAGCTGGTCAAGATAAAACCCCACACACCCTCGGTGCTAACGAGCGTGTGGGCACAGGCCGCCTCCTGCTTTGCTGGCGAGGCGGCCGTGTGGACACAGGTTGCTGCGACGCGGCTCGTGTGGGCGCCACGCGGCCAGAACCCGGCAGCGGCTCTCGCCTGTGGATCCCCCGCTCCCACCCCTCGGGGGTCCCCACGTCCCTTACGGCCCGGCCGCCTGAGAGGGAGCAGCCCTGTGCTGTACCTGCTGGCGCGCAAAGCCCCTTCCACCGCAATTATTCCTTCAAGACCCCAGAAAACCTGCACCAAACCGAGGAAGAGCCGGTCACAGTTACCATGGAGACCAGAAAGCCTTCGCTGTCTCTGCGCTCCAGAGGCGTCTGGAAGGCTGCACGCGCTGCGGGCCTCCCTGGTCGCCGTGTCCCTGAGAGAAGGCTGCTGTCCGGCCACGCGCACCGTGTCCCACGACGGCCTCCCCAACGCGGCTTTCTCTTTTGAGTTGGGGTCAAGTTCGGGGTCAAGGTCACGGGGCCAGGCAGAGGGGCTGCCCTTCCCAGGGCCATCTACCCGGGCCCCAGAAATGTGACCAGAAAAGTGCTCCTCTGTCTCCCTCAACCCTGACGTCTTCCAGCAACAGCACCTGGAGGGGCCCTGCCCACCTGCGTGCGATTCGGCCTGGGCTCGGGCTGTGCCCTCCGCCGGGCAGGCGCCTGATGGCTCCTGACGGGTCAGGAAGGCCAGACAAGCTGGGTGGCTGACCACCCAGCAGATGGTCCCTCTGCTCCTTCTCGGTCCCGCTCCAGGACCTGGAGCCTAATCCGTGCTGATTAGTTCTCGACCGAATTAACGAACAATCCACGAGACAGAATATGGCATGATGTTAAGAGAGTGTTTTAAAACAATGTTTAAAAATGGTAGGCGATATTCAAAATGAAAGGCCGTTTTGTTTTTAATTTTTTAAGTTAATTTATTACTTATTTGAGAGAGAGAGGAAGCTCGAGTGCGGGAGGGGCAGAGAGCGAGGGAGAGAGAGAGAATCCCAAACAGGCTGGGCGAGGCGCTGTCAGCACCGGGCCAGATGCGGAGCTCGAACTCAGGAACCAGCGGTTATAACCTGAGCGGAAGTCGGACGCTGAGCCCACGGAGCCGCCCAGGCGTTCCTGAAGGGTTGCTTTGAGGCCAGAACAAAAGCCGTACGTGCAGCATTATGCTAATTTCGTTCACAAAATTGGTTCATGGCAAGACTGGAAGGAACTGCACCAAAATGTTGCAAGTATTTTTGTGAAATCACAGGTATTTAAACATTTTATTCTTTAATTTCTGTATTTCCTGTTTAACGACACACACATTTTATGGTGAGAGAGAATTACATGTGTGTCTCTCACCAAATAGGTGCATCGATTTGCCCGTAGCCTTTAAGACGCGCACCTAAGCTGGCGGGCGAGAGGCCAAGGTGCTCAGGATTCTCTCCTGCTGGCGCCATGGGTTTCTTCCTTCCGCTGCCTTGTTCCCACCACATGAGTCAGCCGGAATCTTCTACCCTCCTTGCCAGATAGAAGTCCCATTGTCTCACTTCAGGTCCTTCTCCTTCCTAAGGCCCCTCATTTGTAAAGATCATCTTCTGTCCCTCGGACACTGCTGGCTGGCGGTGAAGTGGAGGCAGCGCGCGTGTGCGCCCAGTTCCGCCCCCGCTGCCCACGATGCCCACGATGCCGGCCGCTGGGGCTGGCGCGAAGACACCCTTTCTCTTTTTTTTAATTTTTAACTTTTTATCCCAAGCACGCTCCACCCCCAACCTGACGTGGTGCTCAATCCCACGACCTGGGACCCCACGACCTGAGCCGAAATCAAGAGTCAGATGCTCATCTGATGGATCCATCCAGCCTCCCCTCTTATCGCAGTATTTTGGAGGTTTTTCGTAACGTTATCCGCCCAGTGTGCGTGACACTGTCACTCCGTTTGCATCACAAACCGTTATGTATTAATTTTGCATAAAAATACTGCACACGCGCCCCATCCTTGTGAGCCACTATTTTTTCTGTTCTCGTCAGTGATTCTTCTTCCATCCTTGGTCGTGGATCCTGCTTCCCTGACCTCTGGAGCCCGAGACCGGCCCCTTCACTGTGCTGCTGATTGTATTCTTACTTTTTATTTCTTATGTTTTGAGCTGGAACTTTCTTCCAAATACCTCTGCTAATTCTTCTGGCTTCTGAAAAGTTAGTTTCCGCTTTGCCATCGCGCACACGGAGAAGGTGCCCTGCCACCCTGGGAGTCGCAACCTCCCTCGGGCGCGAGAGCCCGGCCAGTGCTGCCGGCCGCCTTCCCTCTTCTCCCGCCAAAGTCCTGGCCCCTCGTCGCTGCCGGCTGCCTCTCTCCGCCCGCAGCTCTGGGCTCTTCCACACCTCGCTGTGTAAGCGTGCACAGCGAGCGGGCCCGAGCCACCCCGGGCTGCAAACCTCTCCCCCAGTAAGGGGGTGGGGAGCTGACTTGTCCACACACTCTAACACTCTAGCTCCGTCTCCAGCTCCCCCTTATTCCCAGCTAACTATGTGCCCCCCTCACTGCGTCCGACGCCCTCAGTCTCTGCAAACAGCTGCTGAGCCCGGGATTACTGAAGCCCCAGATAGAGTGGAGAAGGCCGGCCACACACCCAAGCAGGCATAGTCCAGCGTGACAAACGTTTTAATCACGCTGTCCTGTTCCGTGGGGCGCAGAATGGAAGAACTCGTTCTGTGGAGGACTCGGGAGGTGGCTTCATAACAGAGGTGATGACTGAGCCGGACAGGCCCTAACAGTGCTGGGCACGAGTTCACCACGCAGAGAGAAGTGTGTTCTCGTCGAGGAAAATGCATGGATGAGTCATACGCGAGGAAAGCAGCTAGAACATTCAGAGACCTACAAGTAATCTGGAAACTCAGGAGTCCCTTCCCCCACCCCAGCCCGGGAGGCAAGGACTCCTTGCTGGAACAGAAGCCCCTGAGGAGGCTCCTGCGTGGGCGTCGCTATTTCAGTGACACTGTGTCTTGGTGTCTTGCACAAAGACAGAACATTGTTCCCTGGGTCTCTGGTCTCTCATGACCCAGACAGCTAGGACCCTTTGGTTGTCCAGGGGTCCCCGGCTCTCCCACCCCTGGATTTGTCGCCTCTGCTCCCTTGACCTGGAATGCCCACCTGTTCTCTCGAATTCCCACTTATCCCTCAAAATGCAATCAGACATCAGGCACGCTGCCTCCTGACCTGGACAGGTAGGTGATCCCTCGTCTCTGTCTACTGTCGCCGTGGGAACCGCCGGGGGTCTGCCTGTTGACTTGTGTGTGCTGGGAACTTCTCCTGCGGCTGGCACCCGTGAGCAAAAAAGAGGCTGCCGACATCGGCCAAGGGAGAGAGAGGGGTCTTCCTCGGGTGTCCCTCAGGTGGCCCTCCCTGAGGTGCCCTTCTCCCTGAGGTGCCCTTCTCCCTGAGGTGCCCTTCTCCCTGAGGCAAACCTTCCATTCCTGGGGGCCCGTCAGCCTCCTCCTGGCGGACCTACTACAAAGCACCACAGGCCCCAGGCACGTGAAACAACAGAAATGTATTTATTTGCCCCCAGTTCTGGAAGCCGGAAGTCCATGGTGAAGGCCATTCCTCCCGAGGCCTCTCCCCAGCGTGTGGCCGGCCTTCTTCTGCCCGAGTCCTCACACGGCCAGCCCTCTGTGTGGGTCTGAGTCCTACTCTCCTCTATTAATAAGGACACCCCGATGTCCTCCTTTTAATTTAATAGTCTCTCAAGACCGGTCTCTAGATAGTCACATTCTGAGGTCCCGAGAGTTAGAGCTTCAACATATGTATTTCAAGGGACGCAGTTAAGCCCCCAACACCTGCTATTGTTTCTGCTCTTGCGTTTTCAGTTATTCCTAGTCTTTGCTTTGTTCTTTTGAGGACTTCAGAGAAAATAATTTCTTTCCGAGTCAAGCTTCCTTGAACCTCGCCCTGCTGTTTTCCGACCACGTCCTTGTTCATATAGCCACGCTGCTTTTGTTTGATTCTGAGTTTTGAGCCCATGGCTTCTATTTCCTCCCCATGTCTCTGATGCCTGTCTCACTGCTTCCTTGCCTTTTACGGCCCCAGGTGACTTCCTTTCATTTATTTATCTTGGCAGGTGTTACCAGCTTATTTCTTTTATTTCCCCTTTGCCTCTGGTACTTAACACCAGACCATCTGTGCCCGTCTCACTTTTTATTTATCCACCCAACATTCCCCAGCCCCTACTATGTGTCGGGCACTGTGCTGGCAGGGCCCCGGCCATCAGAGATGAAGAAGACGTTGATGTTGGGCCCAGAACACCACTGAGGGGCTGAGACCCATCGCCCAGCACAAAGGAGCTGGGGACGCCACCATGTTCTCAGCACCTGCTCCTCGGATCCCTGCATCAGCATCACCCAGAAGCTTAGGAAACACGCACCTTGGGCCTCAGCTGTGAGAGGGGCCACACTCAGGCAGCGGCATGGGTTACGGTGCACAGGAGACATGAAATGTGGCTTTACCACCACAACAAGTGAGGAGATGGTCACATGGCCATCATGGTGGCAATGTCCAGAGAAGAGGCAAAGAGGACTGACATTGAGATGTGACCTTGAAGGATGAGTGACAGCTCAGCAGGGAGGCGAGGGATGGGAAGAAACTCTGGAAAGAGAGGATTGGCAAATTAGCAAAAACATATGCCTCTGACAGGGCATGACGAGCTTCTGGGCCAGCAAAGGGTTTACAGCAGGACAGAGGAGGGAGAGGAGGTGGCCGCCTGGAGGCTGGGCAGGTGGGATGAGCGTCATGCTGTGCTTCTGCCCCCATTGTACCTCTGCACAAATGTCCTTTCTACTTCCTTATTCATGCTGAAGCTGGCTCCTAAGCCCTCCTTCTCTGGCCCCCTGGGAGGGACGTTGGTCTGCCTTTGCATCGGTGGCTGTCACTGCAGGCCATGCTGCCGTCCTCCCCGATGTAACGCTGAGTTCTGCGTGGCGCGTCCTCAGACAGTGCCCTGCTCCCCCACGGGGAATCTCCCAACCTCAGCCTTCCACGTGGTGCCGATGGGAAGCTTTACAACTCCACCATGCCCAGGAAACACCCTTGACCATCCAAGGAGGGAGGCACGGTAGCCATTACTTCCCATTGTCACGATGGAGAGATTGCCTCGGTGTATGTATTGGATTTTTCTAAGGCCATGCTGTAAGATTTTCCCATTTCTTTCCTAGTCTGGACACTCAGAGAAAATTTAGCCCTTTTCTGTCTTATTTATGAATGGTTTTCTAGAGGATATTAGCCACTGGCACTGTTGTCAAAATGGAAATCATTTGGTGGGGGTTAGAGTCAGGGTGTTTATTTCCCTTTCTTTAATCGAATACTCACATTGCGAGCGAGCAGTGTAGGCAAGAAGACCAGCAGCCTTCATCAGGGCGAGGTCTATTAAGTCCCCGTGAAGTTGGGAGACTCTTCCAGCCCTTCAGCCAGACACCTTGCTTCCTGGTGGTCCCGAAGAAGAGAGATTAGCTCTCTGATGTGCCGTTAGCCCATCCGCCTGACCCAAGCTCATTAGGCGAGACAATTACTCCTGGCGGGGGTAGGATTATCCTGTTGGAGGTGATGCATCTGGAGCCACACATTTCAGCACATCTGGAGAGTAGGGAAAAAAATAACCCAGAAGCAAGGCATTGGTAAATGTCAGCTGTTTATTGACTTTCCTATTCGGAAGGAAAATACTAAGCCAAACAAGTAGAGTTCGACTCTGAAAGCCCGCAGCTGGTGGCCACCAGCTGCGGGAAAGTGGCCCCGGCTTGGACCCCACATCACCTGGGTGGCTGAACATTTCCTGACGCTCCTTCCCGTGCGGGCAGTTGCCGCAGAATCCTGGGATAATGAACTCACTGCTATTGTTACACTAAACACCAACAGTACGGGTTATTTTAATGGACATATTGCTTTAAACCGAGCGCCCGCCATCTGTTCAGTCCCTCATTTTGAATGCAAAAAGAACATATTTCACAATTACATCTGTAAGTAATGATATAAGTAATTTAAATGCATGTATATGTTCACACAATGCAGTAGACAGCTGGGATATTTTCTCCCCACTCTTATGTTTCAGGCACAAATCAAGGGAAAATATTCACTGTTCCCTTATATAGTGCATTTTCCCATTTATGCGAAGGAAACAAGGTTTTCTGCCCTCCCTGTACCTAGGAGTTCAAGGCAGTCTTCATAAACTAGATCACAAAGTCATTTTTACGATGCTCGCCTTGTCTCCGTCCAAATCCCCCCTGGCTTGAACAACAGCTTGGCAGATGCAAGGCATTAGATCAATCAGTTTCAATAGATGTTCACGAGGGGCCAGGTCGGCTGTGTGGGCAAGCCTTTCTTTCACTCCCTCGCCTGGAGACAAGTCTGAGAGAAGTGCCTCCACAAAAGGAAGAATCTGAGGGCAGTCGGTGTGCCTACTGGATGGGGACGTCCGGGACCCAGGAGCATGGAGACCCGGCCAAGAACAGCCAGGTTGCCAGGAGGAGGATTGGCTCAATCAAGGGAATGAGCACTCACTGGGCTTGGGGCATGGGTGCTGAAGAAAAGGGTGTCAGAAGCTGGCAGTTTGGAGACATCACACCAAAGCTCTTGAGGTGGACGCCCGTGGATCTCAAAGACCACGGATGCATCATTGGGTCCGCGCTCAGAGGCAGGGTCCAGAGGAAGACGCCCCAAATGGGAAGCACTGCAATGTAACTAATGCTCACATAGGATTCCAGAGTGACTTGGACGGGGAATCTGCCAGATGGCAACTCTGATATCTACTTTTCTCTTTTGAAAACTCGGTCTTTGAACACCAACGTGTTACAGATAATGCAAACTGCGGTTGCTTTTTTGAAACAGAATTTTTTTTTTTTTTTTACCCATCACCAACACAAACAAAAAAAATATTTGCTTTTGTGATGTCGGACGACCCTGTAAGAAGATAGAATTGTTTAAAGGCTTTTGCATTGTCCACATTCTGAGCAAGGAATGGAGGAGCTTATAAATCCTCCAGCATGACACCATTGCCTTTTTATATCTATATACTCCATATTTATTGTGCCTGCTTTTTTTGGCATCTGTGACATAGCTGACAGAAGTGGATTTGCATGGGGACTTATGTTACCATTTGCAAGGACTCCCTATAGAGATGCTTCCTGAGCTTGCTGTAGTTTTGATTTTTAACTGCTTGTAGCGATGCATTTATTATTTTTTTTCTCAGACAAAGGTGCTAGCTTGAACTGATGGAAGGTTTATTTTTGGAACATTATTAGCAGCTTAAAAATTTGGAAATGTTGTGCAAAGGGATAAAATTGGATTAAGAATTATGCAGAATACATTTTTATTGACTGTTTCTCACAAGGACCCATGAGAGAGGTCAACCCCATTTGCCCTGATTTAACAGATGTTATTGGGGGCATTTATTTAGATAAAAAACTATTTACAATCTTGACTACTAAAGGGCTACCTGTTTTTCTCCATTATCGATTTGGTTAGAAGAACTTTCAACTCTGAATTCATTGTTAATTTAGTATTTATTCTAAATTGGATCAAAATTGCCAATGAATTGCCTCTTCAAAGAAATTGAATTTACTATCTAATTAGCCAGTCCCCCAAGATGAAATCTCAACCAGAGTTCTAGACAGTGACAATGCAAGCATTGCTTGGGTATTCTAAATCGAGCTGTAACTCAGTCCCCAGTCAGATTGCTGTGAGTTTTCAGGTGAAGTTTCCTCAAGATGCTTATAGAGAAATGCAGTTAATACAAGTGTGCCGAATTTTCAGTCTTTAGAAGGGATCTAGCTGATCCCTATTGAATGTTCGATCTGCTGTTGTGGCCATTAAACATCTAGCTTTTTGCATTAGACTCTGTAGGTTGGATAACCTCTTCTGCCTCTGTTTCCTCAGCTGCGGAATGGGAACGGGGGAACACCAGCCTCCTGCATGTAAATTACTTGAGAAAGTCCACACGTGACAAGGGTATGCTGCCTCATTATTGGTCATGGTTGACACAGGAGGTTGGGAGTGTTTGTGGTGAGGAAACTTCATGCTTCATCACTGTTTCAACACTGGCATTTTAAGGAATTCCCATCAAATCCAAAAGTTTACTCTTCGGCTCAGACACAAAAGAAAAATGGTTGTGCCTTTGGTTTATCTGACCTGCCATCAGTACCGGGCATAGCAGGCACTTCCTGCTATAGGACGTGGGAATTCCATCTGGTTGAATGAGCTGTTGAAAAGCAAGGTCCACACACCACAGACCCAGGGGAGGAAATCACCCAGGGGAGGGGTTTGCAGAGGGTGGTTATAGAGGCTGAGAGACCTGGACACCATGACCAACATGTTGCAGCTGCCCCTCAACATTTACCAGTATTTTTAGAAAAGGCAGAAGCAATGCAATCAAATTAAGGAAGTGAATAATGCAGAAGGTGTGAGTGGAGGTGGAGGAAAGACACATAACACATTTCCTCTCTGTATTTTAGGCAAAAAAAAAAAAATGTTTTTTAAGACCTCGTGAAACATGTCAGAATGTCAGCGCTCAGATCAGGCCCAGGAAAATCTCACAATGAACATCTAGAAGATTTTACAGTGTGGGTGAGGATTCTTTTGGGTAAAACAGAGATCACATATTGAAATAGGCCTTTCTGACTGCGTGATCGAGACTTCAAAACTGGAGTGATGTGCTTTTAACAAAGGGAGACAGCTAAGCAGGAGTGTTTTGTTAGTTGACGATGACTAACTTACCAGTTTGTGAAGAAGATACGCCATCAGCATGGGCATAACCCTTTCATAGGGAATATTTGCCTTGTAGTTTAATATTTGATTTGTAAATTACACTCTACCTGGAGTATTTCACATTCTGGGTATTTTCTCTTGTATTGTTGGATTGGCATGGAGTTTTTTTTAAAATTCTAAAACATAAAGGGAAGGTGGAAGAAATTTCTAAGCTGTGGGAAGAGCCAAATACTAGAAATCCTTGTGACCTCCCCTGAAAACACATAGGATTTGTTGCTGGCTTGAGGCCATGATGATCACGAGCAGATATGAGTTTATCCAGACATTCTAGCTGTCTGGCCTTTTAAGCCAGTGACAACAGAGGGCTTGGAGCAGGTGAAGTGTGAGTCCCTGTAGGTGGCTGAGCAGCTGTGCCTACTCACCAAGTGTGTCAGAGCTTGTGTTGAAGTCAGGGGAAATGATGGATGGCTGTATGAAGGAGAATCTGCACCAGAAAGGTGGCCCCTCAAGGTCAAGGACCTGTGTACTTGAATGCCCAGGGAGGGTTGAGAAAACAAGCCAGTAACAGACTTGGCAAATACTGGCATGAAAAGCATACTAACTAACAGATGAAACCCTCACCAAAGCCCAATAACCCAAAACTGCCAGGGAAACAGGGTGCCACAAAGGCAGTAGTGAGCCAGATGCAAGTTTACTGCTAGAATTGAGATTCTCACTCAGGGACCCGAGTTGAGTGCAATTGTCTGAGTTTACTAATTAAGCAGCCATTAAGAACACCTACATTAAATAGTGGATTCCATACGGAAATCTGGAGCTGCCCACCACGGGGCCAGCTTCTTCTCTCCCATGGACACATCCATTAGTTTTTATATGGCAAACGGGAGAAATCCATGGGGCAGGATACCGCACAGACAGAGAGTTGTAACGTACATCACTCTCCACGTTTGTGTGGGTTTAAATACGTGTTGTTAGGAATGCGGAGGGCCATTTGAATGTTGAGCTTAAGGAATTCAGTTAAAGAGGTATAGGGAGATTCGGGTCCCTTCCCTATGTAGACAGATCTTCAGATCGGACGTAATGATAATTCCACATACATAAAGGGAACAGAGAATGGAATTGACTTGATGGCATTCTTCTTTTGATGGGGATACCTACTGGTATCTTAATGAGGAATGATCTTAATGATCCCTAAATATCTCATATGTTCCCAATTTTTAGTTTTTAACAATCTCTGATTGTCTATACTCTTCTAGATATATTGCACTTCATCATTTTAATATTGGTTAAAAAATGGTATCAATTAAATTTAAAGAATATTTTTTTCTTCTAGTCAATGGGTCAGAGTCACTTGGAATAGAAAATGGTGCAAATGAATTGAAATGTTTATGCTTAACTACATGATATAAAAGAGAGAGTTTCAGGTAACTTTGCCTTTGTTTCAGGCTTTAGTCAATACATAGATTATAAAATTTGTTCATCATGCCAAAATTCAGGTATTGAGTGCTGGTCAGTTGTAAAGGACCATTGACTGAAACAAGTGTGAATGTGTGTTTGGGGGTGGGGATGGGGGAAAGATTGAGAGAAAATACGTTTTTAAAAAGGCAATAAAAATTGTTCTGAGATTGAATATTCTTGAGTAGTATTGGGAGATCTAAACACAGGAACATTACCACCGAACCCAAATATGACAAAATGATACTAGCAGGGAATAGAAAAGAAACAGATTGTTCCTGCCAAGCTGAGAGAAGCAAATAATAAACAAAATTATCAGTAAAGAGGAAAGGGATTTCGAATAATTCATGTTCTGAGCAAGAGAGGGACAGATGACATATTTTCTCAGTCCTGGCTCCTGTGTTGAATTCTAGGGCTGCAGTCTGAGAAGGGTTAGGGAGAGTGGGCCTCTGAAGGTAACAGAAATATTGACTGCCAAGGGTCCTTACGACTGACTTCAAATGCCTTGCACAATGTGGGTGCTGAAAAGGTGGTCACTCTCTAACAACTGGATATTAGAAGATGGTGATCAGATTCTGAATATTATATTAGTGTCTTTTCAAAAATACCTCCTAGCTGTACTTAGTCTCAAGATAAAAAACACCACCAAAACCCAAACAGCCTCAAGAAAAAGCATGAAGCATCTATGTCTTTTGTAACTTTTTGTTATCATTATATAAACCATGTCTTTATATATATACTACATGCATAGATATACACATGCCAGCTTATGTGTCATCTGTTTTTTTTACCATATGTATGGGTTATTATTTTTAAAATATGTAAAAAAAAATTAGTCTGTAATGGGGGCACCCGAGTGGCTCAGTCGGTTAAGCATCCGACTCTTGGTTTTGGCTCAGGTCATGATATCGCGGTTCAGGAGTTCGAGCTTTGTATTGGGCTCTGTGCTGACAGCACAGAGCCTGCCTGGGATTCTGTCTCTCCCTCTCTCTCTGCCCCTCTTCCACACTCTATGTCGCTCAAAATAAATGAAACTTAAACAAAATTTAAAAAAGTTTGGTCTGTGATTTTTGGTTAGAGTCATAGATTTGGATGGCTCCTTGAACTCAGGTTTTAGAGGAATTCTCTGTAAATGGTACCAGAGCAGTCTTGCCGGTAAAGGGCCTGACAGCGAGCACTGGCCACTTGCTTCCCCGCTGTGCACACATCATCTGTGTGCGCCTCCCAATCCGCCAGTGTGGTGGGCTCATGATGGACGTGTTTTCTCCCTACCATGATGCTTATAAATATTGGACTTGGCCATGTGGTCGAACGAAGCAAACATTGAAGATCCTTATGCTTTTTGTTATAATTTGGAGCTTTTAAGGATACACTTAATGATTCTTTAATTTGTCTTTCCAATCCTGTGCTAATATTGGCCAAAAAAGTAACATTTCAAAGTGATGAGCAAATAAATTGGATAAAATGCATTTCTGAGTTTTTGGATTCCAATAATCATTTCAAGAACATAAGCTCTGAGAGGCAGGTTTGCTCCCTGTTTTCACTGGTATATGATGTTTCCTGGAAAAATACTTGCACCCACCCAGCCCTCGGTAAGCACTTAGAGAAGGAGTGCATGACCTGAAGCTCAGGATACTCATGTCCATGAGATGCATAAAGGATATTTCTCTATAAAATGCAACCCAATAGAATTACTTAAACCTTCCTCTGATATTTTGAGCCTCGAAAACCCAGATAGGCTTGATGTTCGCCCTCTACTTAAAGTAAGTGGTTAAAGCTTTAATTTTAGGGCATTACACTATGTTTCGGCCACTTGCTGGGATCTGTATCACCTTCCTCACACTCCCTTTTTGGGAGTTTCAAGCATGCTTGAAGGATTCCCTAAGAGGAATAATGGTCCATGCTTGTTAGTATTTGGACAACCTCTGTGTCTTTCTCCAAGTTTCCAAAGTGGATGTAGAGGGTGAAGGTTGGGCAGGGGAAACTTTCAGTGAGCCTGGCAAAAGGGCTGCTGGAATAAATATTGGATGTAGGATCAGGGTCTTCAACCCTGGAGGCGCTTTGATTCCGGAGAGCAGATGGGGACAGTATACAGTGTGTGAACTTGGATAATGATAGCTTTTAATGTCTGCATTGGCTTTTCACACCCATTACCTGATTCCATTCTTGATCTGATTCCGTAAGGGAGATGGAACATTACTGTCTTGGGAATCAGGAGTAACGATGGAGACAGAAAGAGGCTAGGCTGTTACTAATCTTTCAGAGATGGGGAAAGCACATTTACCATTTACTCAATATTTGTTTACAGAACATCTCTTGTTGGCCAAGTGCCGGCAGAGGGTGGATGAAAAGACTCAGTCTTCTAATTTGTTTTTAAGTTAAAAAGGCAAGTTTGTTGAGACAGAATGCAGTTCAATTCACTTTTATAGTTGCATGACTTTTGATGAAGGTGTAGGATTCCCAGAGGAGCCCTATAACCCCCTGTAGTCAGTCTCCTTCTCCACCCCAGGGTCCTGGTGCACATTTATCTGATTCTTGTCCTTATACGTCGCCTTTTTCCAGAATGCCATGTAAATAGATCATATAACATGTCGCCTTTTGTACTTTTACGCACATGCTTTTGGTATTATAATTAAGTAATCTTTTGTAGCCAAAGAACTGAAAGATTTCATCCTGTTTTCTCTTAGAAATTTTATAATTTTAGGTCTTACATTTAAGTATATGATCTAACTGGATTCATCTTTTTGCAAATAATCTAAGGTACCAAAAATGTCTGTCTTTTTCAATATGGCTCTCCAATCTTATGACATGATTTGCTAAAAGTTATCCTTTCTCTATTGAATTTTCTTCTAACCTGGTTGAAAACCAATTGGCCATAGGTGTGTATATCTATTTCTAGACTCTTTGTCCTAGTGATCTATTTGTCGATCTTTAGGCAAAGACTACATTGTTTTGATTACTGTAGCTTTATAGTAAGTATTGAAATCAGATAACGTAAAGCGTCCAGCTTTGAAACTTAGAAAACTTCTGTCAATTTCTATGAAAGACTGCTGATATTTTGTTTATAAGGCAGTATCTCTTTTTTAATTGATAATTTATTGAATTTTTCTCAGCAGTGTCTTGTAGTTTTTAGTGTACTCATCTTGCACACATTTTGTCACACTTATCTCAAAGTATTTTATGTTTTAAATTATTATAAATTTTTATTTTTAATTTTAATTTCTAATATGTATTGCTAGGATATGGATATACTATTTCTTTTTGCATATTTATTTTGTATATTGGTATGCTGTAATTTAGCTGATTTATCAATTCTAGTAGGTTTTATTTTATTTTATTTTTTAGATTCTATAGGATTTTCTATGTATATACTATCATGTCATCTGTGCATAAAGACAGCCTTAATTCTCCCTTTCCAATTTGGGTGACTTCTATTTCTTTTTATTGCTTTGTGATTACAGTCTCCAGTAAAATATTGAATAGAAGGGATGAGAGTGAATATTCTTTCTTTGTTACTAATCTTAAGCAGAAAGCATTCTGTCTTCTTTGTTAGATCTGAGACTACCTGGACATTTTAAATAGATGTCCTATATCAATTTGATGAAGTTTTCTGCTGTTCCTAGTTTGTTTTATATACTAGAATTTAGTTTATCTTAGTAAATCTTTGTGTGCACTAGAAAAAAATGGGTATTCTTATTTTGTTATGCCATTTAAGTCAATTTAGTTGATAATGTTGGTTAAATCTTCTATATAATTATTGATTGTTTTTGGTCTATTTATTTTATCAATTACTGAGATAGGGGTGTTGAAACCTTCAGATCTAATTGGGGATTTGTCTATGCCTCCTTGCAGTTCTATTAGTGTTTGCTTCATGTATTTGAAACACAGTTATAGATATATAAATGTTTAGGTTGTTATATCCTCTTGACAAAGTGATTCCTTTATTATTATGAAATGACTATTTCTGAAAAAATCTTTGTTCTGAAATCTACTTTGTCTAATATTATATAGTTACTCCAGATTTTTTTAAAAAATTGATGTATTTATGATGTATCTTTCTCCATTTTTAAACTCCTCCAGTTTGTGTCTTTATATTTATGCTGAGTTTCCTGTTGACAGAATAGATTTGGACAAGGTTCTTTTTGTTATTTAATCTGACAATCTCTGTCTTTTAATTGGAATGTTAAGATCATTTACACTTAATATAATCACAAGCATGGTTGGGTTTAAATCGACCATTTTGCCATTTGTTTTCTGCTGTACTATTCATCATTTGTTTCTTTTTGTTGTCTTTTACTGTCTTCCTTTGGACTATTGAGCATTTTTATTATATCATGTTACCTCTCTTGTTGGCTATTATTATAATATTTTGTTTTGTTTTAGTAGTTGCTGTAGGATTTTTGGTATCCATCTTAATTTATAAGTTTACCTTCATAAATAATTTTTTCATTTCACATACAGTATAAGAATTTTATAAAAGTATAATTTTTTTCCTTCATGCCTTGTGTTATTGTTGCCATATATTTTATTCTACATATGTTGTAATTTTCTGATTATATTATTATTTTTGCCTGAAACAGTCAATCATCTTTAAAAGAGCTTAAATAAGAGAAAAAAATGTCTTTCATATTTCTCACATAGTAATAATTTTCAGTAGTCTTTATTTTTTGTGTGTGTTGATTAGTGATTCTCCACTTGGACAATTTTTTCCCCTTTGGGGGATGACTGATGATAGGAAGAGATTTTGGTGGTCACAACTGAGGCAGGGGGAGTTTTGCTGACCTCTAGTGGGTAGAGGCCAGGGATGCTCCAAGGAAGCCTGCAGTGAACAGAAATCCTTTGCAATAGACTATTACCTGTTTCAAAGATAGGGAGTGTCATTGTACAGCAACCCTAAGATATAATCAGATTTCCATCCGGAATCATTTTCTTTCTGACTGAAGGGCTCACTTTAATATAACTTGTATACAGTTGAACTGAATTCGTTTAGTTTATGTGTGTCTGAAAAAGTTTTTTCTTCACCACTGTTTTTGAAGGCTATTTTTATTGGTACAGACTCTAGGTTGACCATTTCCTTTTTCCTTTACATTTTTTTCTTTGCCTTTCTATAGTAAAGATGCTCCTACACTATGTTCCGGCCGCATTGTTTCTGACAAGATGTTAGCTGTAGTTCTTCTTATCTTTGTTCTTCTGTACCTTGTCCCACAGTTCACCAATGCTCTTTTCATTTAAAAACGTAAATTTTCTCTGTGTTATATATTGGATTATTTATATTATTGTTCTCTTCTCAAATATCTAATCTGTTGTTAATCCCATCCAATGTATTTCTAATTTCAGACTCTGTGAACCTTATCCATAGAACTTTTATTTAGACTTTTATTTTAATATCAACTTTCCTATTTAATATGTTCAATCTTTCTCTAGCTCCTTAAACATATGGAATATAATTATATAGTAGATTTTTTGTCTTTATCTATCTTTTGTTTTATCATTTGTATCCGTATTAAGTTTGGACTGTGTAAAATTTCATCTTAATATTGCTCATAATATATACAGCTGTTTTATTTGGCTGGTACTTTTTATTGGATACGAAATAATGTAAATTTTTCTGTGTCGAGTGCTGGATATTTTTGCATCCCTGTAAATATTTTTGAACTTTATTCTCAGTGTAGTAAAGTTACTTGGAAATAATCTGATTCCTATATCTTTTACATTTTATCTTTGTTAAGTAAGACTTAGCATAGCATTTAGTGTAGTATTTTCCCCAATACTAGCAAAAAATCATTCTGAAAACTCATACAATACTCATCTAAAATTGTGGATGCCAGAAGAAAGTAGAATAAAAAATTTCAATTGTGAAAGAAGAAAACTGTTAACTCAGAATTTTATATCCAGGAAAACTATCCTTTAAGAACACAGAGTAAGTCAATACATTCTCAAAGAACTGAAGTACCAGAAGAATTTGTTGTTAGAAGGCCTACCCTTAAATACTGATCAAAGGTGTTTCTTCAAACAAAAAGAAAATTTTAAAGGTTTTAGATGATGTGGAAGGAGGAGTGAACAACAGAAAGAATAGAAATATGGGTACATACAATAGATTGTTTTTTCTAAAATGTTTTACAAATCTTATTTCATGATTTAAACAACAATTTTAACAATGAGGACAATAACAGTTTAAAGTGCGGCAGGTTAAAAGGACCTAAATGGAGGTAAGATTTCCCCCAGAGAAAGAGATTAGATGTTGATATCAGTAGACTGTGATGTTATGTATGTGTGTTTCAAAACTCAGAAGAACCACCAAAAAAACTATAGAAAGAGATAAATGAAAAAACACTGTAAATAAATCAAGATACACTTCTAAAAATTTATAACCTATTGGAAATTAATAAAAGAGAAACAAGAACAAGGACTAGAAAAAACAAATGTTAAATAATAAAATGACAGGCTTAATCTCTAATGGATTATTAGTCACCATAATGTATATGGACTAACTACAGTAATCAAGAATCAGTGATTTGTAGAGTGGATATGGAATGTTATTTAAGGCTAGTTCAGCTTTGAAAATTAATTAAGGCATTCTACCATATTAACAAGCTAAAGAATAATCATATGATTATGTCAATTGATGCGAAAAAATCCCACATTTGACAAAATGTAACACTATTCATGATTTAAAAAATACTCTCATTAAGTTAGACATAGAAAGAAATGACCTCATCTTGATGAAAAAAATCTGTAAAACACTAATAGCTAACATCATACTTAGTGGTAAATTAATACTTTCCTCCAAAGGTCATAAAAAAAGGCAAGGACATTTGTTCTCACCACCCTTATTCTACACAGTACTGTCAATACTTTCCACTGTAATAACACAAGAAAAAGAAACAAAAGATACACAGATCTGTAAAGAAGAAATTAAATTGCCTCTATTTGAAATTGAATGATTGCCTATGTAGAAAATCTCAAGGAATTTGTGTTTACACATAAACTTCTATAGTGAGTGAGTTCAGCAAGTTCATAGGGCACAAGGTCAAAACACATTTCTTTATACTAGCGATGAAATGTGGAAATCTAAATTAAAAACAAATACCATTTATATTTGCCCCAAAGAAAATGAAGTACTAAAGCATCCACCAAACAAAACATATACAGGGTCTGTATGTTACATATTTTAAAATGCTGATTAAAGAGAGCCAAAATGGGAGGCATCACCATCCTGGACTTTAGCCTCTACTACAAAGCTGTAGTCATCAAGACAGTATGGTATTGGCAAAAAACAAACAAACAAACAAACAAACAAAAAAAACAACAACCAGACACATAGATCAATAGAATAGAATAGAGAACTCATACTTGGACCCAAAAATGTAGCTAATCTTTGACAAAGCAGGAAAGAGTATCCAATGGAAAAAAGACAGCCTTTTTAACAGATGGTGTTGGGAGAACTGGATAGCAACATGCAGAAGAATGAAACTAGATCATTTTCTCACACCATACACAAAAATAAACTCAAAATGGATACAGGACCTGAATGTGAGACAGGAAACCTTCAAAAACCTAGAGGAGAAAGCAGAAAACAACCTCCTTGACCTCCACCGCAGCAATTTCTTACTTGACACATCCCCAAAGGCAAGGGAACCAAGAGCAAAAATGAACTATTGGGACCTCATCAAGATTAAAAGCTTCTGCACGACAAAGGAAACAATCTATAAAATTAATAGGCAACTGACGGAATGTAAAAGATAGTTGCAAATGACAGATAAAGGGCTAGTATCCAAAGTCTATAAGGAACTCACCAAACTCCACACCCAAAAAACAAACAACCCAGCAAAGAAATGGGCAGAAGATATGATCAGACACTTCTCCAAAGAGGACGTCCAGATGGCCAACAGACACATGAAACGATGCTCAGCATCCCTCCTCATCAAGGAAATACAAATCAAAACCACACTGAGATACCATCTCATGCTGGTTGGAGCAGCTAAAATGAGCAAATCAGAGGACTCTAGGTGCTGGCGAGGATGTGGAGAAATGGGCACCCTCCTACACTGTTGGTGGGAATGCAAACTGGTGCAGCCCCTTTGGAAAACAATGGGGAGATTCCTCAAAAAAATTAACACTAGAACTCCCCTATGACCCAGCAATAGCACTGCTAGGAATTTACCCAAAGGATACAGGAGTGCTGAGGCATAGGGGCACATGGACCCCAATGTTCATAGCAGCACTCTCCACAATAGCCAAAACATGGAAAGAGCCTAAGTGTCCATCAACAGATGAATGGATCAAGAAGATGTGGTTTATCTATACCATGGAATACTACATGGCAATGAGAAACAATGAAATCTGGCCATGTGTAGCAACATGGATGGAACTCGAGGGTGTTATGCTGAGCGAAGTAAGTCAGGCAGAGAAGGACAGCTACCTTATGTTTGCACAGTATAGGAGGATTAGGAGGAACTTAACGGAGGACCATGGGGGAAAGAAGGNAAGAAATAAAAGGATATATAACAAAATGAAAACCTATGCCATGTTAATAGATTAGTTAACTCAACATCATAAGATGTCACTCTCCCCCAAATTCATTCATGGGTTTAATGCAATTCCTATCAAAATCTCAGCAAGATTTTTTGCAGATATAGAAAAACTTATTCTAAAATTTATATAGAAAGTTTACATGTTCTTGAATAGCTATAATAGTATTGAAGAAGAAAAATAAAGTAGGAATAACTATCCAATACCAAGTAGGAGTTGGTGGAGAAATACAGACGTAGATATATGGAACAGAATAGAGAACCAAGAAATAGAACCTCAAACACACACTTAAATTATTTTTGACAAAAATAGAAAAGCAATTTAATAGAGTAAGGATAGACTTCAAAAAATTGCTTAAACAATTGAAAACCATAGGCCACATAGAAAGCATCTTGACTTAAGCCTCACACGTTATACAATAACTTAAAGTGGATTATGGACTAATGAAATACACAAAATTATAGAACTTCTTTAAAAACATAGGAGAAAATCTTTAGAATCTAGGTATAGACAAAGAGTTCTTACACTTGACACTAAAAGCTCAATTCATTAAAAATTGATCTTTTTTGGATCCTCATCAAAATGAAAACCTTTTTCTCTTCAAAAGCTCATGTGAAGAGCATAAAGAAACCAAACTATGGGATGTTAGAAAATATACAACAAAGGACTAACAATTGGGTATATAAAGAACTCTCACAACAATTCAACAGTAAAAATTAAGCAATCCAATTAGAAAATAGATTAAAGACATGAATAGACAGTTTACCAAAAAGGATCTTACAAATGGCAAATAAGCATATTAATTGGTTCTCAGCATTATTAGCCATTAGGCAAATGAACTATCATTGCATGCCTATCAAAAAAGGCTAACATTAAAAACAGTGACAATATCAAATGCTGGTGAGGATGTGAGTCCACGTGCATTGTTGGTGGAACTGTGAAATAGTTCAGCCACTCTGGAAAGAAGTTTTGCAGTTTTGTTTTTCTTTTAAAGCTGATTATTCAATTGCCATACAACACAGCCCTTGAAATCTTCAGTGGTTACCTCAGAAATGAAAACATGTTCATACAAAGGGCTGTACATAAGCATTCATGTTTCCTTTGTTTTTTAAGAGGTCCAGATATCCTTCAATAAGTATATAGTTAAACAAACTGTGGCATATCCATCCCACAGAATACGACTCCTCCATAAAATAAACTAACTATTAATACATACAAGAAAATGGATGAATGCCCAGATAATTATGCTGAGTGAAAAAAGCCAATCCAAAAGGTTACATAAGGTATGATTCCATCTATATCAACATTCTTATTTTGTTTTTTTAGAGAGAGAGAGGACATGCGAGTGGGGGTGGGGGGAGGGATTGAGGGAGAGAGAGAGAGAGAATGAGAATCTTAGGCAGGTACCATGCTCAGCACAGAGCTTGATGTGGGGTTCAGTCCCATGACCTGAGCCAAAATCAAGAGTTGGAAGCGTAACCAACTGAGCAATCCAAGTGCCCTTATATAAACATTTTTAAATGGCAAAATTTTGGAAGTAGATAAAAGATTAATGGTTTCTAGTGACAAGGGATGGGAGTAAAGGGCAGGAAGAAGTAGGTGTATGTGGCTCTTAAATGGCCGCAGGTGGGTCCCTTCAGTTCTGCTATTACAAATGGCTCCACCACCCTTCAGGTGGGCTGTTCCATGCTTTGACTGTGGTAGTGGAAACAGAGGTCTACACATGTGATAAAATTGTATTAGGACTAAGCACACCCAAGTGAATGAGTGTGAGTAAAATTGGCTAAATTTATAGTTTATTATGAAAGCAATTGAGCACCACACAATACTGTATGATTCTGCATGGAGTTGACAACGGGTGAGATCATCTGAAGGAGACCAGAACAGTGCTTGCCCATGTGGATGGGCAGGGATTGGCCAGGAACAGGCAAGACAGGATGCTCTGGCATGAACGAAAACACTTTTTATCTTGACAGAGCCTTGGGTTATACAGGCGTATACATTTGTCAAAACTTATCAAACTGTACACTTGAGATCTGTGCATTTCAGAAAATGTAAATTATACCTCAGCAAAAAAAAAATTATCTCATTCTAATTTGAGAATTGGATGAAATGTTCTGAATATTTTGTCACTAAATGAGGTCTGGTAGAATTATTTCTCAAACTCATAAAGGACATTGAATTCAAATTTAAATGCTTTCACTCAATTGTTAATATTTGTGTAATAGTTTTGTAGTATCAAACCATTTAAATGAGAAGTAGTCTGTGTTGAGGATCAAGTGCCTGCTTGCATTTGTTTTGTCGGTCTTCAGCGTATAGGCTCTTGGCTTTCAGCAAGTTATCTTAGCTTCTCTCAGCCTCTGTTTCTACCTTGACCAAAGTGGCTATTAGTGCTGACTTTGCAAATTTATTGTAAGGATTAATGAAAACACATACAAAATACTTTGTATATATTTGGTCTTCAATAGACTAGATGGCTCTTGTTATTTCAAATCATAGATATTTCTCACATTATTTATGTTCTGCCATAAAACGTAATCAATCTAATGGAAATACTATGGGGAATAACAGGTGACGGAAAACTCTTACTTTTAGGATTATATTGACTGCTCATCTTAAGATCTCATAGTGGGAATGTCTCATGGTCAAGTACATACTTCCATAGCCATCAGCTTCCCACTCAATCCATGTTGGGAATTACCAGTCGTCATGAAACCAAAGTGTGAAGTGAAATGCCCAGTGACTCACGGTTAACAATGGGGTAGTTCAGCTAAAACACATCACGACCCCTGCAGGATGTACACTGTAGGAGACCGCGGGTGTCCACAGGGGTTACAAGCGACTATGCCTTCTGTGTGTGAGAGGAAGGAGATGTATTTGCTGCTTGAGACTCTGTCCTGGTGCAGCATAGACCGGTGGGTGTGTCCCCATCCCCTCAGCCCTGAGAGTGACCTCCCAGCACACTGCTCCTGGAACCGGAACATTCTTGATTGGAAAGCCAGACAGTAGGAACCTGTGACCTGTTTCTCTGACATAGCTTGGCAAAGTCACTTTGTAGTCGTCAAACAGGAATCCGACTTACTAACTCCAACCGGTATTTTGTATTTTATTCCAATTGTATGGAAATACATCGTAATGTCTGAAACACCTGACTTACTTAGGTGGGTTAGCCACTTTCCTCAAACAGGGTTGGGCTCTTATGAATGTCTTAGAGTTCCAAAAGCCCACCCACCTCATGGAGACACAGATGTTCGTTTGCCAACGCCGTGCTTTGCTGTGCCCGTATGGGCAGTTAGTAAAAATGCTGAAGTGGAGAATTAAGATAAAAGGATTGAGGTAGAGAATTTTTCCCTCTGTGTGAAATTAGGACTATAAAAGAATAAACAATGGCTATTCCTTGTACCGTTAATTAGCCATAGAACAAGGCATCTTCTGCAGATGTGCCTGCAGGTCCGACTCGGCGTTGATTTCAAGACTTCAATCAGCGTGTGACTCACAGTTAGTGAGAGAGAAACTGTGGAGGCCACACAAAAGGAGCATAAATATTATGTGTCACTTGGTATCATAATTAACTGCATGCTTCAAATATTTCTTTCATGTCCGCCTTCACAATAGGTAATATAATTTACCGTTAATAGGATTAAAATGCCTTTTTTTAAAAAATAAAAAAGGTAAATACTTCAGTGGTTTAAACTGTTTTCTATTTGTTTTGTACTGATACATATTTTACTGCAGGCAATCTCTTTATACCCTGCAGAAGAAAATAATGAGGAAAATTGGAGATAATTTATGCGGTCCAGAAGCAAAAGCTTTTCACGATTATTATTTTTGCTTTTGCTCCATAATAAAGCAGTCTCTTTCCATGAAGCATTGGGGGAAAGCCATCCTGACTTCCTAGCTCTGGTGCAATTTTAAAGATCTGAGGTAAAGTAAGAAAAAAAGAAAACCCATCATTGCTTGCAGACAGGAAGTTTACCCTGGAGAATTAATGCTAGCAGTTCAGAAACCTCCAACCAGAATAGCACCCATGTTCAGGCTACTTTTCAAAACTGATAATTGAGAGAAAGGGAGTCTCGCTTAGATTTTTTTAAAAGGCCGTTCCATTTTCTACCTCCCGTGGCACGCTCAACACACTGTCACGCAGGCTGACACGTACCAGCGCGGGTTAGGAAACTCATTACAGCTCTGAACTTGCACAGTGTTCAAACGGGTCAGAAATTAAAACCCATAACCTGTGGCATGCTATCTCCCAAGGAGCCGAGTTTTAATTTCATCCATAAAAAACTAACCATTGTTTAACTAGGCAGATGTCTGAATATAGGATGCCATGCAATGTAATGTAGGTAAACACCGATAACTCTTAGAAGGGCACGGGTGCCCGGGGTGGGAGGGGGAGTTTTTAATTACACATCTAGAGAGACCGTAAGGGCTAAGCCAGACCGCTCTCTTCTTCGTGCAGGAGACTTGCTCAAGGTCACCCAGCCACCAAGTGGCTGAGCCAGGTGTGGGATCCCAGTCTGCAGACATCCGCTCTGGTGCTTTTGCCATTACACGAAGCTGAGTCCAAGTGTCTCCTTGGAAGTGATCTCGTCTTTCCAGTCCTTACAGCCAAGTGGAATTTGGCATCGACCATTGGATGTGCTCACTTCACTGCCGATGTATCTATTGACGTTTCATTAGGGAGCCGTGTGCATTTGCCAAGGATGAATGAGTTCATTAGCACTGAGACTAATAAACTTTAAAAAGTTAATAATGTGAATATGTTTGATTTGGAATTATGCACACAGGCATTAGGAGTTACAAAAAAAATGGCTCGCTTCACATGCCCAGCTTTCTCGTTTCAGTGGTGTGACAGATTTGGATGTTCTGAGAGCTCAGACAAACCCTCATTATCAACCCTCACACCCGTCCTTTTCACGGCGATTCCTCCAGGTAGCACACTTGAAAAACACAACCAAAATTAACAACAAAACTAAATAATTACCCAACCAAACAAGGACTTTGATCTCAACTGTCATTTTCTTCTCCCATTGTCTTGGTTTATATTCTTATTGGATTCTATCCCTTACTCTGTTTGTTGATTTATTTAGTGAAGGAATGGGGATAACGGTGATGGAATCGCCATCCAAATGGTTCAGTAGGGATGTTCATGGTTATGAACTGAATTGTATTGACTTGGCTTCCCTAGGACACTCTTTTGAAGGGTTGGCAGAGCTGTCCCAAACCAACACACCTTCCTCGACTCTGGTAATCACTGGACGGTTTGGTAGTGGCTACAGCTTTGGGTTGACAATGCTCATGAAATACGCCAGACCTTCCCTGCTCTGCTGTTGACACGTGGATGGCGGGAGCAACCCCGTGAGGAATCTAGGGGACCCTATGGCATTTTGTGTGGGGACCATGGAGGGGATTCTTGGGACCATGTACCCCAAAGAGATAGCATGCTTTGTTTCTACATATATAAATAGCCTGCACAAACCAGTAATCTAATACTAAAAAGAAAATCATTGTTTTTTTTAATCGATTACCTTCTATAAATAAAGGACTCACTTGTGTTTTTCTTCTACAGTGGTTCTCAGATAATGGGAAAATAAATGGATTTATTTGGAGGGTATTTAACATAATCTCCACATGTTTAAAAACCTTCAGCAGAAGGACCTTGACTGCTTCACAATTTTCCATAAGATGGAAAATGAAAGGGGGAGTTTTACAGAGATTTGGGGGATACATTCAGAGAAGTGCACATCATCACAGACCAAGGGACTTCCTCTCGGGCAGGAGGCAGAGGGGGCAGGAAGCCTAGCATGGACACTGAGAGGGGTGGGCGCGTTCAGACCAAGCTGGGCTACACTTCTGCTCCCACAAGGCCTGCTGTCTCTACCTCCTTCCCTCCCAGCCCAGCACGTGCTCTGCCCAGGGGGACACCCACGTGGACTCTGATGTTAAGTGAATTGGAGAGCTACCAGTTACCAGCTTGCAACAGCAGCAAGTTCCTGAACTTCTCAGAGCCTCCGTTTCCTTACCTGTAAAATGAGGGGAATGTTAGTACCTGCCTCCCTGAGCAGAGTTGTGTGTGGTAAGAGAGAGAATGTAGCAGAAACTTATGCCACTGGTACCATGTCTATGGAAAACACTGAATAAATTATTGTTATCATAACTGCCATCATCATGACCATCAGGAGCCTCTGAATTCATCTGCACTCAGACTTGCCCTTCTGTTCTCCCATTGCAGCATTGTGGACTTAGCTCACCTAGAACACTCTAGATGAACTTCATTTCGTCATTCCGCTGCTACAAGCTTTGCTCAACTTGCATCCCATTGTGATGCGATGAGGTCCAAACTCACTAATCTGGTTTGTGAAACGTACTGCCCAGCAAGTGCTCCATGAGCAACAGTTTCCACTCGTTCATTCATTTGTTCAGTGATCCTTCTAACGGGCTCTGGGAACCTACCAAACTTTTCACCCTACAGATCCTCTGATTCTGTACAAAATGTCTGCTGCAGAGTAAAGTGAATTACTTATAATAATTTCACATTTGTGCTGCCTGCTCAGCCCACACTCCCCCAACTCTGTGCCTTCTTGCCCCCCATCCACTAGGTCCCTTGGGCTTTCTCCTCCCAGATCCCGTGGGGAGGCAGGTGGGGGATAGGGGGTTGAAGCTGGCAGTGACCCCAAGGACCCTTCCTGTGCGGCTCCCTCAGGGACAGGCCGGGGAGCCCGTGTTCAGCCCTCATCCCTCCAAACTTCACCATAATAACAGCTCCGCCCTTTCCAAGGCCTTGGGCGCTGCACCACCCTGCTTGTCTGCTGGTCCCCACATCTCATCAAGCTGCCCCCTAGCTGAGCTGTGTCCATGCAACCTCTCTCGGGTGTGCCCTCTGTTTCCCGCCTCACCTCCCCACCCCCAAGAGCAGTTCTTCTATGTCTGATCCTTCCAGAGAGCCTTGCTCTGGTTATTTTCTCTGATATAGTTCTCGGTGTTGACCAGGGGTCAGCTCAGAATGTGACTTCTCGGTGAGCTATTCCCGGCACACAAGGCTCCCTCGTGTCTCTGAACTCATGGAAGTTCCCTTTCCGTGGTTCTCACCTACAATCAGTCAAATATAACTCCACAACATCTGACATGACCTAGCACTGCTGCGTCACTATTGGACAGCGAGCTTTCAAGGGTTACTTTGCAACAAGGTGGTGAGGTCCTGGAGGACAGCTGTGTCTGCTCCTTGTTTTCTTATCCACTGACCTGCAAGTATTAGGCACCCCTGTTGTCCCACACTATGCCGGCCGCTGGGTCACAGCTTCTAACAAGATGATGCATCCAACTTCTGCCCTGTGGACCCTCTGTTTGGGTAGGATGCTGGGCACTGGATTGACCATAATAATGCAGTAGGATGACCATTTTGATAGCTATGAAAGCAAATAAGAGGGTGCTCTGTGTCTTAAGGAAGTAATGCGGAAGAGACCTGAGGAGTAGGGACAAGTCAACAGGTGCAGGGGAGGAGAATGGGGCCTTCCAAGCAGACATATGGGCAAAGGCCAAGGGGGAGTGAGAAGGACAGGGGGTTTCTGAGGAACTCAGAACATACACGACAGAGGGCTGCAGGGAGGCCATGGGCAGCATGTTTGCATCAGGACACAGACCTGGCTGCGCCGTGGGAAATAAACTGCAAGGATGAAGGGCAGAGAAGCCCCTGTGAAGCTTTCTGAGGCAGCACTGAGATGGCGACCGTGTCCTGGCCTCAGGTCACGGTCATGACATTGCAGGGGGTGGATGCAGCCAAGAGCCATTTCGTTCCAAAGGAGGAGAAAGAAGTCCAGCTCTCCGGATGACGGAACAGACCCGGAGGGTGAGGGAGAGGGCGCCTCAGAAGTGATTCCAAGGTTTGTGGCCTGGACAACTGGGTGGAAATGCCAGGCAATGAGATATGGAGCCCTGGAGAAGAAGGTTCAAGAACGAAATGGTTAGTTCAGTGTTTGGACGTGCGGAATTTGTGGTGCCCGTGAGACTTCCAGATGCAGGTGACCAGCAGGCAGATGGATAAATGCGTGTGACGCTCAGTAGAGAGTCTGAAGTAGAATTTATCAGCATAGATTAAATGATGTAGAAAATGTCACTGTATTAACAGCTGTCCCATGAGCTTCCAAGAAAGGCACAGGGTTTATTTAGAAAGAATTCCTTGAGAGGCCCCCATGGGTTCCACACTGAAAGCTGGAGAAAACTGGTCGTGGACAGAGCTGTCCTCAAAGTGGAGAAGGCAGAGTGCTGCATGCCCTGGCCCCTCCCATGGCCATGACTCCTCCCAGGTGAGCCACATCTGAAGGCTTAGTCCCAGGACACGCTCATCAAGGGGCAGTGTCACACCCACACTGTGTGCTGCCTGACTGAAGAACCAGGGGATGGTAGGCAGACAAGCATGAAGGAGGAAGACAGCGTTTTGCAGAAATTTTTGGGTGCGCTCTGGAACCCAGGTTTTATAAAACTGGGCCCCAAGCAGTCCCAGCCCATCTTCATTATTGAGTCCCAGCTGTGGGCTGAGAGCCTTTTATCAATACTGAGGACAAAGCAGTGAGGAACACAGACAGTCTCCCTACCTTCACGGAGCTTGCTTTCTAATGGAAGGTGTATCTATTGGTGTGTAACTAGTTACCAAAATGTTAGGAGCTCAAAGCAAAACCCATTTATTGTCTAAATGTCTGTGGGTCAGGGGTCTGGTCACCTGTTAGCTGTGCTGTCTGCTCAGCGTCTCACAGGTTGAAATCCAAGTGTTGGCTGGGGCTCAGGGTCCTCTTTCTCTTCCAGGATTATCCCGCTTGCTGGGAGAATTCAGCTCTACGGGCTCCTTGGGTCCTTGACACGTGCTTTCCCACAACATGGCAGCCCACTTCTTCAAAGCCTGCTGGGGAATCTCTGTCTAGTCTGCTAAGGCAGGCGTGGCTCCCGTGACTTTGTCAGGTAGCATAACCAATCTAGGAGAGACCACTCCCCTGCATTGAGAGGCTTCTCTCACCCAGAGGGGGTCACACGGGTGTCTGTACAGAGAGGCAGGAATCTTGGGGACCAGCTTAGGAAAGTGCCCGCCACAGGAGGGTTAAACAGAACAATGGAACAAGCAACAAATATGTAATATTTCAGGTGACGTAGGAGGCCATGAAGCAAATGAAGGAGGGTAAAGGGACGAGAGCCTGGAGGAGATGGCATCCCGGCAGAGGCCTGAACGAAGAGGGGAAGTGAGTGTTTATGTGGATATCAGAGGAGAACCTTCCAGAAAGAAGAAACCCAAAAGCTACTTGAGCTTCCTTAAGGGTTGCAACGGAAGCTGAGGGCATCATCACTTCGTGATCGTGCAGGGGCTGAGAAGCTGAGAAGGGCTCCTAGGTCAGAGACATTTCCAGACTGAAGGGATGGAGAGAAAGGAGAGCACCGGGCAGTAGTGTCAAGGAGTGGAGGGTGAGTGTGGTGTGATGTTTGGAAGCTAAGGAAAGAATGTGTGTAGAGAAGGGAGTGGCCAGCTGCATTTACTGAAGAGGGGACATCCAGAAAAAAAAAAAAAGACTGGAAAATGCCTATCAGACCCAGAACATCCAAGTAATTGGTTCTTCCCAGGAACATCAGCGGAGGGGCAGGATGGCTGAGGAAAAACACTGACTGGTACTGCTGATCTTCATTATTCAAGGATTCAAGGATTCCCTGTTTGCAAATGTTTTCCACATTCTTGTGGGTGTTTGTGTTGGTAATTTTGCTGTTTAAGATGTCCCTCCCCCCCAAAAAACCTGGCCCCCCCCAAAACAGTGCTTAAGTGCTGTCTCCTCTTAGGTGAGCATTGTTCAGGCACGAGTCATAGTGCTATTGGCCATGAGTCCCAGGTTAATGAATCAACAATACATAACATGTATTCGACAAGGTGTCTTTAAATTTTTTTTAATGTTTAGTTTTGAAGGAGAGAGAGAGAGAGAGAGAGAGAGAGAGAGAGAGAGAGAGAGAGAGAGCAGGGGAGGAGCAGGGAGAGAAGGAGACACAGAATCCGAAGCAGGCTCCAGGCTCTGAGCTGTCAGCACAGAGCCTGATGCGGGGATTGAACTCACGAGCTGTGAGATCATGACCTGAATTGAAGTCAGATGTTTAACCGACTGAGCCGCTCAGGTGCCCCTCAACAAGGCGTATTTAAACAGAAGCACACATCAAACAAGGCTATATATGAATTGGTTGATGAAATGCTGTGACTGGAGAGTTGCGGGAACCTGACCCTGTATTTCCTCTAGAAGCAATGCTCCTGGTTTCGCTGAGTTTCCAGCGTAACTTTAGAAAACTATCTTAGACTTCACAGAACCACCATGAGTAATGAGTTCAACTCTATTTTGCTGTGTTCTCTGTATTGTTTATTAGATCCCACATATTGGTGTTTAAGGAAGTTTTTCACCAAGTAACAGACGCGTGGAAGGGCACTACACAACTGCATGTAGCCTACAGGCTATGTTCCGTGTCGAGAAGTGCAGAACAGAATGGAAAGGGAGACAGAGGAGATCAGTCACAGGATGCTGGGCCAGGTGGCCGGGTTTCAGATCCCCACTCTATCAATCCGCTTGGTCTCTGGCAAGATAACTAATCTTTCTGTGACTCAGTTTGCTTGTCCATGGGATGGGGGGGCAGCCTTTACTTCTCAGCCTGGGCAAGAATCAGGGGAGAAGAGATGTGTGTGCACACTTCGTCCTGTGCCTGAACGTACTAAGGATTAATGAAAGGTATTGTGATTTAGACCAGGTTCTCAGAAGAAGGGAGGGATGGGGTCAGAAAAAAAGGTAAAGACAGGGGCGCCTGGGTGGCTTCGTCAGTTAAGCGTCCGACTTCAGCTCAGGTCATGATCTCGCGGTTCGTGGGTTTGAGCCCCGCGTCGGGCTCTNAAATCCAGGTTAAGCGTGCAGGAAGGAGATGGGGAGTCAGAGCAGATGCTCTGTGCAAGAAGAAGATCACATAATTAGCTTGTGCATCACCCTCACTGTATCTCCTAGGAACCAGGAAACCACCAGGCAGATGCGGATGGAGGAACACTTGGAACTTAATTTCAGAACAGTCATTAAAAATGAAAACATGGCCCCTAGCTTCACTTGCTTATAACAAAGTATTTTTTAATTTTTTTTAAGTTTATTTGTTTATTTTGAGAGAGTCAGAGAGAGCAATCAGAGGGGGATGGGGCGGGGGAGGGATAGAAGATCCCAAGCAGGCTCCACACTACCAGCAGAGATCCTGATGCAGGGCTCAAACTCATGACCCGTGAGATCATGACCTGAGCTGAAGTCAGACACTTAACCAACTGAGCCACCCAGTCGCCCCAAGAAAGTATTTGATAAAGGAACCTGGTTTCCTTGCTTTCTAAGACTTAAATATTGTCTTTCCTACCTGGAAACATTATCTTACCTGGGAACTAGGAACTGTCAACTTCATATTGATCTATTGCCAATGAAGAAAATGAAGGGCATCATTCCTTTCCATATTGACCAGCAACTCTCCTCAAATAAAACAATTTGTTCTGCAATTGACTATGTGCTCAGCATATAATCAGGTTTTTTCCTTTTAAAGAATAACTGTAATGTGATCAGAGATTGACAAAAACTTTTGTTTTACTGGGCCCCTTCCTGGTGGAAATGCAATTTAATGGGAGCCACACAAATCTCTAGTAGAGATGTGTAGCCAATATTACTACAGTATTTTTTATTTTTTAATGATTTTTTTCATACTGTCTGGGATCCTGGGCTGATCTAATTTCAGAGAACTCCTGAAGCATAGCTTAAGTCCCGTACAGGAACGGCTAAGCCTTCAGAATCTGCAACGGCTAAAACAGTTGTTATAAACCTCTGCATCTCCATCACGCCTATTCCATTTACCAAAGTGGCTCTGCTAATGTTTAAAATATTGGTACCATAGTCCCAGTACTTATCAACTTCAGTGTGCACAAAGAATCGTCTGGGGAGTTTGGTAAAACCAAGCTTCCTGAAGCCTCACAAGCAGAAATTCTGATTCAGGAGGCGTGGGTGGGACCTGAGAGCATACATGTCTGACAAGCGAGTGGATGCTGCGGTCCAGGCAGCGGTCTCTGAAGGAAGAGCTCACCTTTGCCTCCTTTGTCATCACATCGGTTCCGCCCGCTCGTGGCAGGCTTCTGTGGGAGCCCACTGAATTCTGTGGAGAGACTGACAAAGGATTCATCTGAATCAGCAAACTTGTGATGGAATCAGCCGAGAAGCCTAGACCAGAAAGACCAGCCACTATTCCACTTGTTTCTGTTCCCGCGTCTGTCCTCTGTTTTATTGCATGTGCATGTGTGTGCGTGTGCGCATGTGCACATGTGTGCACATGCGGGCAAAGGCTGGAGTCAGTAAGGCAGAAATTGGATGTTGGCAACCTGCGCAAGCACTGAATCACCAATGTTGCTGGTTTCCCTTTATTTTTCAATTCATTTGGAGGCTCTTACACAGCAAACACAGTTAAAAGATTTCAAATCTCAGTGCCTGGCATGTTAATTCATAATTTGCCATAATCAGCACCTTGCTAAGAATAACATTTGCAGGCTTCATGCATGTAGTTGGGGGATAATTTGCATCTTTCGTGTTTGCTGTTGGGTAGACTTGGGTCCGTCCCGAGGGAATGCCGTAGAGTGTAGCTCCGGCAGGGAAGGGGGCCACGATGTGATGTGTCCAACACAGCAGGGGCAATTTGCATAAAGCCAGGAAATTTACTTGCCGGTGGGAGGAAGCTGGTCTCCTTTCAAGATGGCTTTGGGTGGAACGTCTTTTCTAAGAGTCTCATCTGGTTATAAAGTGAGACTACAGAGAACTCTATTTCCCTTAAGCACTGTGTATGGTGTGAATGTCACATTGCAGAGAATCTTGCCAAACAAATTGGGAAGAAAATTTTAGGGGACAAAGGGGCAATGGTTAGAGACAACCTAATGGGTGTTCTTGTCCCCTGTATTCTTTGACAATGTGAGACCTGGCTCTGTCATGGCTATGCATGTCCATCCTTGTCTGCATCACTGTGGAATGCCCTTTTTTGGTGTTTCTTGTGGATACATATATCCTGGCTGCCTACTGGATGTGCCCTGTATTATAAAATATAAATCCAGTCCAAGCGCAGTCAAGGACAAAAGCAGTTTTGATGGAAATAGTTTAAGAGACTCCTCGAGAGTACAGACACTAATGCCACCATTAAGAACACACAAAGCTCACCCACAGGAAGGTACTTGGTCAAAGACAACCATTCTGCATTTTGCAAACAGAAGCCTGAAGACCATAGAGGGTCAGTGGGCTGTCTGGGTCGCTTAAGTCATACGTAGGCTGATTCAGTCCTGCTTGAAGATTTGGATACACATGGCCTCTCCCTCCCTTGACCCCTTCATATCCTGGTAGATTGTGGGCTGGAGGGTCCTGGAGTCAGCGTGTACTCCATGATGACAAAAATCCTAGCTTGGAGTGAAAAAGACTTGGAGGCAAATCTCTGTTTCTCTGCTAACTGCTGAGCAGTTTCCTCAGCAACAAGCTGAAACTTTGCTTTGTAAAGAACACTAACTCAGTTTAAACAGCATCAATTACTATAAGGATACTGGATTTCTTTATGAAACCAAAATATAGGATGCTATCAACTCTGTAAAGCAAATGGGAGCAGGGCCTGGGGTTTGGATGGCTCTGGCTTTCACTGTTGGAGAGTCTGCCTCCTTCCTTGGCATCCCTGACCATTTCAGGTGAGCCTTCAACCCTGCCAGGGTCCACCTAACAGAACATGTCCAACCTTTACATATCTCAGCCCAGACACTCAAAGAGAGATTGATTTGACTTTTTCAGGCCCAAATTGAACACATTTCTGTGAAGGGCTCCTTGGTCGGCTGCCCCCTTGCACCGATCAGCTGTAGGTAGTGTCCAGCCATGTTGTCCTGTGGTTACTCTCACGGCAACCTCACAGGTGGGGGGCACTCAGGCGGTCCTTGACCACAGGTCTATGAGCAAGCCATGTCATGGGCGTCATGTTGCCAGTAATCAATGATATTGTAAATACAATGTTTGAAAACACTGCAATGAACAGTGTCCTTTATTAAAAGCACTAGGTCCTAGGAGGGGAAAGGAGAAATAATCAGTAACCAAAAACAGAGCTAAATCTATGGTTTTAAAACTTGCAGGCAGATATCTTTAATCTTTAACTTTATCTTCCCTGTACCTTTAGTCTTTAACATTATGATTTTGACCTATCTCACTTATAGAGAAATTGCAAAGAGGTAGATGTCAGGTTAGCTGAAAAATAAAGATTTTTCCAAGATTACCCAAACCCGTTGTTAATAAATTTGCTGTCTGTGTCCATATGTAACAGTTTGTGGCTGAAATGTTCACTGATTAGACACAAGCCAGGGCAGACTTGGTAGATTTAACTCCATTCTTCTTCATCATCCTTCGTATCTTCTCACCTCCTCTCCATCTCCCTTTCCTGCCTGGGAGTGGACAAGCCTGTGAGAAGAAGGCTCATTGTGTAAGGTAGTCCAAGGACATCTAACTAGGAATAATGGGATGGAATTCAGCAAGGGACAATTTATGCTGAATTATAAGAGAAATTTCCTAACAGCGAGATCTATTAGACTGGAGAATAGGCTCCCAAGGGAAGTAAGCGCCATTGCTAGAGTCATTTAAGCTCTGGCTCAGGTCCATAAGTACAAATAAATTTGGTTGTCTCATTTTATTCTCCATTTGTGTGGAATCTGCATCACCACTGAAAAGTTAGGTAGAAAAGACATCAAATAGTTGGCTTAAGGGAAGTCTGGCAAACTGGAAAATGATTCATCCCTAACTTTTCTGAAGAGATATATATTTGATATCCCTCACAAAGTCTGATCAACTAATTTTAGGTTATTTCTTCAAGTGTCTCTGACACCTTCAATATGTGGGCCATATGACTCATTTTCCTTGACTGCACTTCCTCCAGTGGTGTCCGAAGGTCAACAACAAGAGTTAAACAAGGTGAGAAAGAACCAAGTCTCTGAAGCGGTGCCAGATCCTGGCTTGTGCTGTCCCACTAAAAGCACCACCACTCTGAAAGACATGGCCCCAGCCTTGTGCTTGTCTCTCTACTAAGGCCACAACCTCTGCCTCCATTTCTTGGAAATGGGTACGGACATGCATCCAGAATCTGGGTTTAGAAAATGCTGCCATTAATTTTCACTCAGATTATGATTTTTTTATGAAGTGACACACATAATGCTAATCTCTTAAGCATTTTAACAGAATGGGAAATATTTTCAGAGTTTTTGTACATTAGCAAAGTTCGTAGACAATTTAAGGCAGTCGTCTACCCGTTAACCAGTTATATCTACTGGGTATCTGAAATGTAAAAGAACTTATCAACATGGAGAGTTGGAGATGGGTTTGACTCATTCACCAATTGAAGCCAGGAAGCAAGTATTTGCATATTGTTAAACATTTAACAACCTTTTGCCAGGAAGGTAAAATGTACTCATGTAATCATACACTTGAATATTGGAAAACTCCTTCTGTAGAACTGTTATTCATTTGTTTCTTAGGGTTCCTAGAAGTGTCAGAAACACAGGAAGATGGAGAGAAAAAACAACTATCTTTTTCATTCATCAACACTTTTCTAAGTGTTTTTATTGATTAGGATACCAGTTTGTAAACATGGGCAGAAATACAAAATAATAGTGGGATAAGAAAGACAAATATTTCTCCTATGGAAGATTATATGTTGATGTGGCTGCTCTAACTATGGAATTATCAGAAGCAGCCTCCACTTTGTTGCTCTAGGGCCCCAGAGTGACCAGCATGGCCCACCGTTCATGACCCTGGCCCACATGGTCCGCCCATTCTAACCACCATTTCTGTGTTTCAGAACTGGAAGGGGAAGAGCCAGAAGCCACATACTACTTGTGCTGTATTCCTTTGGTCAGAACTACCGCATATGGCCACACTTAGCTGAAAGGGAGGCTGGTAGGCAACATAGTTTTTATTCTGGGCAACCATGTGCCTAACTAAGAATTCAATTACTATAAAATAAAGGGACACTTAACAGTCTTCCATGGGGTCATGGAGATACCATTTTTAAAAATGTTTATTTATTTTTCAGAGAGAGAGAGGAGGGGCAGAGAGAGAATCCCAAGCAGGCTCTGTGCTGTCAGCGCAGAGTCTGACTCGGGACTAGATCCCATGAACTGTGAGGTCATGGCTTGAGCTGAAATCAAGAGCTGGACACTCACCCGACTGAACCAATCAGGTGCCCCCAGACACCATTCTTCTTTTTTTTTTTTTATGTTCTCCAGAATCATCATTTGGTAGGGTGGCTAAAACCATACTTTGTAATATTTCTAACATAACTTAGTGGGGAGTGGTTTTAACTCCTCGATTGTCCCTTTTTATAACCTCAGATAAAGTAGTTTTATCCCAGAGAACCAGAACTCTTCATGGTCATGAATTGCCAGACCAATTCTTTCAGTGTTTTGTAATAGTATTTTCAGATAAAAACGTGTTGTCCAGTGTCTTGGTTGTTTGGATACAGCTTTCCTCTCTGTATTTTACAACTTCTGTTTCAGGAGTGAGAGCTGGGATTTAACCAAGGAAGTACAAATATAATAGGAAGTACAAATCTGGCTTCTAATAGTGGGTCTGCAGCTGCCGGAACTGTAAATACATCTGTTTTCGAGCTGTTTGGAACAACAAAGTATCCATTATGATGATTTGACATAAATTCTAGCATCTCCTTCTGGGGCTGGCAGATCATTTACAAAAACTCAGGTATCTGAGGTTATAAATTTGCTAGGCTTCAGTTAAATGAAATGTCACTTAAAAATATAGTTTCCTACATTTTTTTTGTTATTTAAACAAGTGTATTGAAGTTAACAGTATCTTAATTATAGGGATGAATGGTAGGTGTATTGGTGACATGGGTTATTGATGGACTCACTGAAAAACACCCAGCATTATTTCCCAATAATCACATAGTAACCGCCTGGTAATTCCATTAAGTACAGTGGTAACTGCAGAGTAGTTTGCACATAGCACAACATAGCAAATTGCTTGAGTCACTGCTGTAAAGTCTCTTCACAAAAGGAAGGCATTCTCCAAGCTTGTAAGTGACAGAAGAGTGAGCATGAGGAACTGGTGAACTGCACTCACACCAGAAATGACCTCATAAAAGTGCTTAGGTGGCTCTGATCAGCATTTTTTAAATTTTAGTAAAATACAGATTAATAGTGCTGTATAGAAAAGACTGGCTTCTTGAGGACTGAACTTAAGGAATTATTATTATCCCAAGGGCACTAGCACCATGTCAGGGTAGAAAGTCCTCAGGCACAGACTTAACTGGATTCAGATCCCAACTCCAACTTAGCAGCTCTGTGAGTAAACGCCTCTGAGTGTGTGAAATGGGCGGTAATAATACCTACAGTGCTGTTAAGTTTCAATGGATATCAAATGTATCCATCACACGGCAATTATTTCTAATACATATATGTGTATCCTATACCTTATTGATGATTCGTTAATGTTAAACTGTAATATCTTTAATTACTACTGTCAAGGCGTTGTCCATAGGAGTCACATAAAAATATTATAATTTTACCCAACCAGATGTTCAGCAGGAAGAAATTCTTCCCACCTAAAGAGGTTGAAAATAGTGCTCCCGTTACCATAATGCATGGGTTCTGAGGGGAAACAAAGCAGAGGGGAGAAGCAGAGCCAAATGCTAAGAGCGAGAGGCTCAGGGTTGGGCGAATGGTGGGAAGGGAAGAAGAGGTCCGTAAAGGCTTATTTTTATTGGGAATTGTAAATGTGTGAAGATGCAGAATCCATAGCAATTGGTAAATAGTGAGAAGGAGGCAGCAATCCAAGGCTAGAACTGGAATGAGGGGGGCATTAAGATGTCAAAGGAAGTGAGAACAATAAAGGATTGTTTGGGATGGGAAAGGTTATCGTAACCTTGGCCTTTCTGGCTTAGGGTTCTCACTGTCACTACATGGAAGGTTTTTATGACTCGTTGGCTATCATTATGATGAAGTCTTATGTATAAAACATACACATAGTTCTAATTCCACCAAGGGGATTCAGTTATTCTCAACAAGTCCTGCTGCAGTCTGAATATTTGTATCTCCTCCTAAATTCATTTGTTGAAATTCTAACCCCCAAGGACAGTATTTGGAGGTGGGGCCTTTGGGAGGTGATTTGGTCATGAGGGTGAAGCCCTCGTGAATTGGATTAGTGTCCTCGTAAGAGATGCCCAGAGTGCTCTCTCACCCCTTCCACTATGTGAGGACATAGTGAGAAGCCTGTGACCCAGAAAAGGGCCCTTACCCACCGCCTATCCTGGCGTCCCGATCTCAGATTTCCTGCCTCCAGACTGTAAGAAATCGATTTCTGTAGTGTACAAGACACCCAGTCTTTGGGACTTTGTTATAGCAGCCTGAGTGGACTATGACAAATCCTGTTCTTATTGTTATAAAGTACAAAGTAGAAAAAGCCCTCCAGGATGGGAAAGCAGGACGGTAGCTCCCTTGTAGCTTTTTCTTTAACTGGGCTTGTTTCTACTGGCACGCGCTCTGTGGAAGGGAGGGTCCCAAAAGGCAGAGGACCAGAGTTCTCCCTCTCACTGCTCAGGGTTGATGGCACAAGCATAAATTGCGCAAATACTAGGAAGGATTAGTCACCATTTCCTCCTCCCCAAATGCTCCTCTTACTATATTATCGTGGCCAGTGGTACAGCCTTCCTTCTCATTGTCCCAGCAGGATTGGGGGCATTCCCATTGAACTGGCTCGGCTCCCGTTCCCTCATAACCAAGGAAACCTCAAGTCTGGTTGTTTTTGCCTTCTTAAAATATCTTGCATCTGTTTCTTTTTGTTCCCGTTGCCATGTCCTTTGTTTGGGAAGAAACCACCATTGCACATCTCGTTGACTCTCACAGTAAGTTCCGGGCCTTCATGTCTCTTGTTTTAGCCAACTTCACCAATTTATCCAATGTCACCTTGAGAAGAGGTAAGTCATATCAGGATTTCCCCCACTTAACACCCTTCAGTGAGGTTTAGGGGCCCTGGACCATCTCACCTCTGGGCTTGCCAGTTAAGTCTTTGCTGTCTAGGCTCAGCCAAGTAGACCTGACATTTATGGAAAGTCTATCTGTCGGTCTGCCTCTCTCTTTCCTCTAAGCCTTTGTCTATCCAGTTACTGCCTGGATAATTCCAACTTTTTTTTTTTTCTCTCTCATCTTACAAGTTGCTTCTTGTGGAACTGTACTTGACTCCTGCATATCAGGTTAGGACCCTTCCATACAATGCTTTTGCATTTTTCATTTAGCCTAATCATTGCACCTACTCACTCTCTAGCAATTATCCCGTTATGCAGATGCTCTCACTGGCTAGACTTGTTCATGGAGTCAAGTCCTGTGGCCATTTAAAAATATTTTCCATCACTTGGCCGAAGGCATTGCTAAAAATCAAGGGTGGATGGATGAATGAATGAAAGTGGGTTAATAATGAAGAAGCATTGGCAGTGCCCTAAGCGCAATATAGATGAAATGTTAACTCAGCATAAGGACGACTATTTGTTTTTAATTTTTTTCTTTCTTTATTTGGGGGAGGGAAAGAATAAGGGAGAGGGGCCAAGAGGGGAAGAGAGAGAAAATCTGAACCAGGTTCCCTGGGGCTCGATCCTGTGACCCTGGGGCCATGACCTGAGATGACATCAAGAGTTGGATGTACAACCGACTGAGTCAGCCAGGTGCCCCAGGATGACTATTGCGTGTTTGGGGTGAGGGAGGGATGGACATGCTGTGCCTTGTGGGTAGGAGGGGCCAACTCAGAAGTTTCAGTGAGATGGGAAGGGTGCATTCAGAGGTCAGTCAAAGTGTGGAGATAGACATTAGCAAAGGTCTAGATTTGTGACGTCAGTGTTTATTACTGGAGGGGACATTTAATATGATGAGTAAGTGCAGTCACCAGAAGCAGAGGAGAAGAGGGGCACATGTAGTTGTTGTGACATACCCAAAGTCATCAACAAGGAGGGGATGGGGTGTGGAAGAGGAGGCCAGAAACGGTAGTAAAAAGTGAGAGATGTGTGTATGTTGTTGAAGCCAAGGGAAGAGGGGAGGTAAAGAATTCAGAACATTCTACCGGTAGAGTGGTCAGAAAACATAGGGAGAAATACAGGAGGGGTGAAAGAGAGAGAGCAAGGTATGGGGGATAAAAATAAGGAGTCATTTTGAGATGGAGGGAAGGCAAGTTCTACCTGTTAATAGGACACCTTTTCTTCCTGTAAAGTAAGAAATAAAATTATTTGAAAAAGTTCAAGGCTGAGGGAAGTGTATGAGGTTTTCAGAAGTTAAGAGAAGGGTTCATGAGGAGGGCGTGAGCTGAATCTCCTGTTGATAATAGGCAGTGGACCCATGGAGGCGGACCAGATCTGCTATGGTAGAGCCAACTTCATGGCTCACCAGCACATCACTGGGCCAGTGCACTGAGGGCACAGCCAGGGAGCAGTCAGTTTGAGGCACGGCAGGTCCAGGAGGCCAGGCCCACAACCCAGAGGCGTTTGCTCGGGAGACACGGTCTACATGGCAGGGTCCCCATGTGTTAGTGGGTGAGGACAAAACAAGACCAGGAAAATGTTTGAGTCAAAATAATGATGTATTCTTCTATCCTTAGCATTTTTTTTTTATTAATGTGGCTTGGTTCATTTCCACAACTGTTTACCTCTGTAGAGAAAGTATTTCCTGTTGCAATTCCTCCTGTTACTACTTTGTATTCACCTGCCTGGCTGTGCCGTCAATATGTGTTGATAATGTGCATTTTACAAGTCTTTCAACAATGTATGTTGGTTCTTCTGGTCTCCAAGGTATTATACTTAAATGCGATATGTTAACTATGCGACTCAATTTTATTCCTATGGAAAACACGTTCAATATACATTTCCTTGCAATTTAATGTTCTGGAAGCATACTTGTGACCCAGCGTGCTTCTTTATGCTGACATATTGTTCATTGAGTTTCATTAGTCAGATGATATGTCACATCACATATGGAACATGAGGAAAAGTGACATTAATGACAATCTGGTGACATTCAGTACTCTGCAACACATCAGGTTAAAAATAAAGCAGGAAAAAAGGGTCTTTCTTATTTTCAGTAAGGTCTTCCTTTTTTCTTTTCTTTTCTTTGTTTTTTTCTTTGTTTTTACTCCTGAAGGAGCTTCTATGTGTTTGGATCAGGCGGTGATGGTAACGGGTGAGGTTTTGCAGGGAAATAGTAGAAAGGCCCCCAGAATTTGTGGGTACAGTGAAACGGGATTTCTGCCGGGGTGCTCACAGCTTCTCAGGTCTCGAGCTGTCCAAACTGCTTGGTGATGACACTTCATCCTGTGTGTGTCAGCTTGTCTAACACTCAGCTTAATGGGGGGCTGGTTAGCTAGAGGAAGGGGAGCTCCGGACCAGAGCAAGTCAGTTCCACTGAACAAGAGTGGGGAAGGCAAGCGTGAATTCAAAAGGAAATACGGGCTTTCTTGAACCTGAGGGCTGTAGTCTCTGTGACCAAATGAAGACTTCTGATGGGGGCCACCCAGCCACAGAGGCAAAGTAGTGGAAGTCACAGGCATCTAGTACCTCTTCCTGGAGAGGACGTCCATTTCAGGCACAGAGACCCCAGACTCGCCCGCATTCCCTCTCAGGGGCCCCAAGAGGAGGAACTGCCCCTGAATTCATGCACTATTGTCCAGAGAAGTTCTGAGTAAAAATTACGACATCTGGCTAACTGGAGATTGGAAAGTGAGGGAAAAGAATGGAACATTATATTCTGAATGTAAGTCAACCCCTTAATTTTCAGGTTGTATTTTTAAAAAATGCAGAAATAAACTGAGCTCTTCATTTAAAATGTAAGTATCCTGTAATTTTCTACTTTTTAAATTCATGTACCTCACTCTGATACTGTATTTATATGCATCACATCACAATGTGGTTTGGACAGCTTTTAAACAACCGGCTGTTTGGATTTCTGAATGCTGGCTTTGAAGAAGCCGGTTCTTGGTTCTGTTGACTGCTCCTGCCCACTGCCAAGGAAATGCTAACGATACTCCCTACACCCCTCTGCTCCTTCTTGAGGGCTGCATCTTCTATATCATCTCCCCCAACTTCTTGTAGGAGGCCGTGCTATTCAAATACTGGGATTATTCTTAAATGGCCGCATAGATGGGCAGATAGATCCACTCTCTACATTTTGTTGAAGGTGCCAACCTCTGTTTTCTCCTTTTCTTAGAGCTTAGCTGTTTGAGATTAAGAGGGACAGGAATCAGATAATAACCTGGCAATTTCTAGACTTTCGTGGAATTGGTGCCTGTGCCAAGGTACTGTGGTTGGTCACTAATGCTCTGGTTCCCTTTGGAATCTCTATGGTCACGTGCAGCAGTAATTTGGGTGGAGTTAGTTTGAAGCAATGTTTGTCTCTTTACATTTTTGTTTGTTTTGTTTAACATCTGCTTCCTATTTACAGCCTCTTTCACTGCTACTGACACCGTAAGAACAATAACAATGGTTTTTAGGGGAAACAAAATTCAGGCAGGGACAAAATATAATTTAATTGATTATAAGCACAGAAATGATATACTCAAAACAAAAATTTAGCTAGGAAAAAATAATCGTGTCTGATTCTGTGATTTTGCTATCACATATCTGAATTTATATATTGCCTTATCTGAAGTTTTTAAAATTTTTAAAACATTTTATTCATTTTTGAGAGACGGAGACAGAGCAGAAGTGGGGGAGGGGCAGAGAGAGAGGAGACACAGAATCTGAAGCAGGCTTCAGGCTCTGAGCTGTCAGCACAGAGCCTGACATGGGGATCGAACATACAAACTGAGATCACGACCTGAGCCGAAGTCAGACGCTTAACCGACTGAGCCCCTCTGGGCGACCCCCCCAAGATTTTACATGCCTTCCTCCAGGTGTAATGGTTTTCTAGAGCTACTATAACAAACTATCACAAATTGGATGCCTTAAAATGTCAGAAAGTTGTTCTCTCACAGTTTAGGAGCCCAGAAGTCTGGAAGAAGGGTCATGAGGGCCAGGCTCCTGTAAGGGAGAATCCTTGCTCCTTCCTCTGGTCTGAAGCTTGCTGGCAACCCTCGACATGCCTTGGTTTCTAGCCGCGTCTCCTCAAATCCCACCTTCCTTGTCACACGTCGTCTTTCCTGGTGCATCCCTGTCTTCTCGTAATGGGCTCCAGGCTCCACTAGCCTCAAGGGATCTAATTCCAAAATTACTGAAATCATTGAGTTCAGAAGAGTTTATGGAAATCCAATAAGCATGCAGTGGACTTGTTTATAAGTTTACAGAACAATTAGATTAGACGTGTGGACAATGACTCACTTATCCTCAGACTTGGGGACCAGTCTTATTCACTCACTGCTCCTTTTTCTCTTCTCTGGGGGCAGGTGTGGCGTCTCCCCAGCCAGAGCCCATCCAGGTCGCCTTGCGCATGTCCCGGGCTGCACCAGCGATGCTGTCTCACACTGCCCTGCCTGCCTCCTGCCGCTGGGATGATCCCACCGTAACTACCTCTTCCTCCTGCCATCCTGGAGCTTTCCTTTCATCTAGCTATAATGTCACACTTTAGCCAGTGCCGAACCCATTCTGGCTGCAGAGCAGGGGATGCATTCTTGGCTCCATGTCTTCTCCTCTGAGTATTGATCTTGCCTCACCTGGACCACAGATTCTGTTCACTTACAGCTAGTTTCAAGGTTCCTTCCAAGAAAACAAAATAAAACACAACACAAAGCATGAAACAAAACAACAACCAGAGACATTTAAATGGGATTGTTTCTCTTCTTTATGCCCAGATCTATAGGACACTGGGGGGCCTGGAGGTGTTGTGATTGAGGTCTTTTAAGGGCTTCTTGTCTTTGGTGAGTGAGCTCTATCTGCTCTGTTGAGGACCCCAGTTGAGATGCATTGGATACAGAGGTGAACTTGACCCCTGAGTAAGGGGAACTGAATAAGGAGAATCCAGGGCAGGCAGACTTCAGATGACCAGACAGACCAGGGTCATTCATAGCTCTACCCTGGACAGGGAATGAAGAGCAGAGTTTTATTTCTGAGATGGGCAAGCGCCCCTTGAGGAGTGATAGGAGGTCCAGGAGAGGCTATATGTTGGGATACCATATAGGACTTTAGTATCAGACACATAACACATTCTAGCATCAGAGTTCCTTAAAATGATTTTAAAAAATACTTTAAAAGGTGGTTTACACTATCCAAAAATTTGTATGGAACCATAAAAGACCCCAAATAGCCAAAGTAATACTGANAAAACAAAAAAACAACAACAAAAAAAATAAAAGGTGGTTTACAGTTCCCTGGGAGTGCCAGAGAGGCAGCCCTTGGAGTGTGCAAGCTCACTGCAGCGTCCTGTGGTGAAAATCACGGTCACTGTCCCGTGGCTTCAAATATCTCAGGAGTGAAGAGTAGATACACCTTAAAACATTGCCACCACGACTTCCAGATGGTGAGCTCTCATGCTTGTGGCCGCCTCGACCTGGCTCCCTCTCCATTCTGATTGGTGGCACCCACGTCACCAGCAAACACCCATGCTAGGCTGTGAGGTCGTGGGCCCCTGCCTTGTGAACATGGGATCACGATGTAGGTAAAATTAAGGGAGGCAGGACAAAGATATTGGGTCCCGAAAATGAAAACCATCCTCTAAAGGGGCCCCTCTCCACTGGCCCTACTAGACCCACAATTGTGTAAAACTGCCGCTATCCATTTAAGGTTGGTCTGGGAACTGAATCCTAACTCATGGGCACCTTTAAAGGCAGAGGTAGAATGGGGCGTGAATAACCTTGGCACCTCATAACTGGTGCCACAGGGGAGTATAAGCAATCCCTGATTTATGAAAGTCTCAGTTGTCAGAGTGAATTTGAGATTGAATTCTTTAGGATCTAAATTTATTTTCTTATAGAAACAAAAACATACAAGGCACAAGTTTCCTTAGCTAGTCCAGGTATATCCATCTAAGCCACAAACTGATGAGACAGAGTTATTAATACTAATCAGATCATAAGATCTATATTTATATTATAAACACGTATAATGCAGTTATGTTGTATTTATGTTATATTCTATTATTCTCTGTTTATATTATGGACCAATCCCAACCAGCAGCTCAGAGTTCTACAGAAGACTTGTTGCTCAGTGTGAGTGAGACCGAGAGGCTCCAGGGCACAGCCATCCCCTCACCCTAATGCTGTTGACCCTCCAGGCTGAGTTTCTGCTGATCTGCATATGACGCAGCTGCCCACTAAGTGGAGTAGGGAGGAAGAGTCATAGTGCTTATGAGACAAGCCTGTCCAGGTGGGCTGGAAGTTCAGAGCAGGCTTCACAGATAAAGCTGTGCTTGAAGAGAGCTCAGGGGGTCTCTAGACTGGACAAGTGAGCGGACGGCGACAAGGGAAGTCCTGGGAAGGGAGTGTGCACGTGGAGGCACCTGTCCTCTCTGTGATGGAGTTCATCTGCCTTGTTTATTGCTGGATCCAAGAGCCTGGCACAGAGCCTGGCATCCAGTAAGCACTCAGTACATATTTTCAAATGAATAAACAGCAAAAACAGCCTTCTTCCCCTTTTGAATATCTTGAGATCATTTTAGATACATCTATGAAGTCAACTGTAGCCATCTATCTACCAACCATCTTCTCTAAAGCAATTTCTTAGACGTTTTGGTACTGATGAGGTCTTCCTCATGAAGCCAAACATGGCAGGACAACTGAAAGTAGAAGCTAGAAGTTTGACTCTATTGGATGTTACTCACATTTGAAATGGAAAACCAATGAAGGGAAAATTAGCATAAGTATTTTCATGGAAGCAAGACGGCACACCACAGTCCCTGGAGGTGGTCAGTGCAAGCTACAGCCTTGGGACTCACTGCAGCCAAAGGAGCTATAGGCCACCCACTAACCCTGTCCTTATAAGTCCCCTGAAATGGTGATCAACCATGCTTTTGAAGATGTCATGACAGGATAAAGTGAGCTTCCTGTGAGCAGATGTGAAAGAAACAAGGGGTGGACTGTAATTGATATTGCCAGCACTTCTCGTGGATTCCCTGAGTCCCTTTCCGAGGTGCCCCTTCCCAGCAGGGGATGTTCATACCTTCAATGACCACTCTCTATCATACTTCTTTGGATGACTGTGCTAGGGCTGCCTGGACCATTTTGTTTGCATGTGCACACAGCTGCAAGTACTTAGGGGTTTATGTTCTCATCATGCAAATCTTAGCCAATGATTGTGATATTCAAGAGTATGACAGCCCAGCCCCTTTGCCTTAGGTCCAGACAAGCTTTAGGTGTAATTTACACTTCATAGTCACCCTAGGGATCAAAATGAAGCTACTTGCTGCCTTCTCATCCTTGCCTGGCCTTTCCCGATCCTACCCTCCTACCCTGCTTACTTCTCTCTCTCATCAGCTTCTCTGGGACCATTTCCATTTCCAATCATCGTTCATGCATTCTTGTCTCAAGTTCTGCTCTGGCAAACCTGATCTTAACTAGAATGTAAGATCCTGGAAGGTCTAGATGGTTTCTTACAAGCTGTAGTTTTCTATTCATTGTGTATAACACAGGCATAGACATCATAGACAACAGAGTATTAAAATTATTGAATCATCTTTAAAAACTGTAAGTGATTGCATATGTATACATAATTTACCAAAAATTAAATATTTACTTACTAAACCTGAGATATAATTTGCCCCCATTTCTTTTGCAAAATTATGGGGAGCTCTTCTATTTTGAAATCTTCATTCTATTTTGACATTTCCAGCATGATTCAGATACTACTCATTATGAAGTGTCCATCACATTCTCGTTAAGGTGAGGAATGACACATAAAGAATACCTTATGGCAATAAAATTTATTTTTAAAGTAAAGTTTGATTTTCAAAGATCTCACAGCATACAAATGAATTTCCCTTTCCTCTTGGCTATCATAATATTCACAGAAAATTACAATAAGATGAATCATTCACATCAGTCAGAAATTCATGATTTTAAGATCTCATACAATGCCTCTGATAAGATAATGTATAAGGAAAGAACATAATTGAAGTAGCAGACAAGACTCCCTTTGATAAAGATGACAAAACCCTCACATCCCAAATATGGAACCCATCATTCACCATATGCCAGTTCTCATCCCAAACATGTTTAAAAAGTATCTTCTTGGCTTACTTTATTTCTATGGTACATGTATGTGAGGAAACAGAAGCTGACCTTCTGAAAACACAACGGTTTTAGAAAACAGTAAGTAGCAGTGAATGGAAATGCATTTGGAAAGGCAGATGTGACCCTTAAGTATAAGAAATTCTAAGCATGGGCCACATGGAGAAGTAGGTAAATATTGAGAGATATTCATTGACAGAAGATTCATGAGAGCTGTCATGAAGTTTCCTGGCTCCACAGGGTCTATGCGCACAGTAGGCTGGCACTTCCTGGCCTTTCTGTGGCTGGGTGTCATCACATGATTAGTTCTGCTCAACGTAGTGTGAACAGAATGCCATGTGGCACTTCTCGGTTGGAGCACTCCATCGCCTGTGTGGACCCCCCCACAATTCTCTCCCAGGCTGCCACGGTGGTGGGAATGTCTGAGATTGTGTCAACCTGGCGTGGCAGTGAAAATCAGTATGACCCTACCTTGTGCCCATGAGAAGCATATAATGTTAATAAGAAATGAAATTGTATACAGTTAAGCTATTAAAACAATGGGATTATTTCCATAGATCACCAGCCCATCCTTTCCTGATATGAAAGGCGATGTTTACTTTCTATTTCCCCTCCTACCACCTTTTGTCCCACAGCTTCTTGCCCCTCTGCAGCCAGTTGTCCAGAATCCCATGGGTCCTGTCTCTCATTTCCCCAACCAAAGCCCATTGAAAAATTAATTCACACTATGGCATGATGAGGCTTAATTTATTATGTCTTTCTGAGGCATTTTTTTAAGCAGGGGAAAAAACTTAAGGCACATAGATAAATAATGGATAATGGAGATTCAAGACTGATAAAACTTTGTGGAAGAAAAATCTGGTGGGTGTATTAAGACACTGTTTCTACCATAAGCCCCAGGAGAGCATTAGGATTAAAAGCATGGGTTCCACATTAGACATAACAAGTCTCAAATCCTCTTACTACCTGCTTTTTGACATTAACAAAGCTGTATAAATTATCTAGTCCTCAGTTTCCCCAAGCAGCAAGCAGATGATGGGCAGGGTGGAATAAGAATAATATGAATTCTAAGACCATTCCATTACGGTTGTTTCATCCGAATGTTAGGTACTGTCTTTAAAATTTTTAATTTAGGGTGACTGGGTGGCTTAATGGGTTGAGTGTCAGACTTTGGTTCATGTCATGATCTCATGGTCCACAGGTTTGAGCCCTGCGTCAGACTCTGTGCTGACAGCTTAGAGCTTGGAGCCTGCTTCAGATTCTGTCTCTCCCTCTCTCTCTGACCCTCCCTCATGCAGGCTCTGTCTCTCAAAACTAAATAAGCTTTTAAAAATTAAAAAAAATTTTTTTAATCATTTTATTGTTTTTAATGTTTATTTATTGAGAAAGAGAGAAAGAGAGAGGAAGCACGAGCAGGGGAGGAACAGAGAGAGAGACACACACAGAATCTGAAGCAGACTCTAGGCTCTGAGCTGTCAGCACAGAGCCTGACATGGGGCTCGAACTCAAAAACTGTGAGATCATGACCTGAGCTGAAGTCTGACACTGAACCAGCTGAGCCACCCAGGCGCCCCAGTCATTTTCTATTGAGACAGTTCCTTGTCACAGTTTCACAATTTGCATGAACATTCTTTCCCCTCCCAGTGGTTTCTTCTTTCGGGTATAAGAGTTGCTCTTAACCAGTGAACTGAAAGTCCTTACAACGTTAGAGAGACTCAGAAGATGGGAAGTGGACCAGTGTGTATATTAGAGGGGCGTTTTCAAATTCAAGTATCACTGAAACTTATTTTGAAAAGCAACAGATGAGCTCATTGTCCTGTTTGCTGAGGATTACCCCACTCTAAAGTGACTTTCCTTTTAGAAGAAAGGCTTGTTATTTTCTCTGTGTGTGTCTAGAATGTTGGCCAAGCCACAAATGGAATCCATGAAAGACTATTCTTTTATTATGACCTAAATTCAACACAGGTTTAACTAATCTAATGCTTTTTTTGTTGTTGGTCTGGTTTGATTCTCAGAACAACCTTAATAAATTTACACCCAAGCCAAATACTTCTGTGTTTTTAGTTGAGCACGGGAGAATGGTGATGAAATATGCTCTCCCAGCTGGCAGGGGCCTGCGATGACAACATAAGACCCCGGCTAAGGGGACATTAGCCGTGGTCCTGGGGAGTTTGTCTTTCATATGACTGAAAAGGAAAGCAGAGGATGACTCAGCTGTGGCTTCTTGTTGAAGACTGAACAGAGACCAAGAGTCATCACCTCAGTGATGTATGGTTGGCAAAGAAAAATTGGTAAACCACCGCTTAATGCCCATCCCCCAAGGGGAAGCTGGACAATCATCGCATGATGTCCACGGATGTGGTATATGAGACACGTGTCCCCCCAGAGTTTCAAACTTGGTGGAAGGGGCCATCCCAAATGTCAAATAGATTGTTAGCATATTTCACAGTAATTTTGAAATATGTTTCCCTTTTCGTTCCCCATCAATCTGAGCTATCTTTGTACATACTTTTTCCTTCTTCACAAAATCTTTCTGAAAGGGCTGCTGGAGGCGAGTTCACAGGTCAGTTCTTTTCCTGATTTTCTTTTCATTCTCCTGTACTTGGCCTGTGTTTCAAACTTCCAATTTGAATGGAAATAGGGCTAGGCATGCTGGGATGTGTGTGTGGACCATGAGAAACCCCAAAGCGGTATTTGCTCTGTCAGACCCTGTACATCACAGCAGTCTCGAGCCTTTGGAAGGAAACTGTGCAGCACAGGGGGTGAGTTTTAGAGGTTCATTTGCCCGGAGACATGTCCTAAAAGAGTTTGCACACTTGAAAACAGTACCCACCCCCATCAAAACCAGAAAACAAAATGCTGAAGTATAAGATACCAAGTGTCAAAATAATGTTCATATTATTTTCGCCAAGAAAATAGCATCTTTACTTAAAATTTGTAAGTTGCTGATGAGTTTAACCATCTAATGTTGAAGGCATGCACGGTTGCCATGCTGAGTTAGGGAAATAAACTTGAACTCTGGCACAGCTCTGGCCCTGCCAGCCTGTGGTTAGGGTGAGCCCCATTTTCTGTGGCTCTGGGTAGACACAGCCACGTTCCTTTCCAGCCATCTGACCATGAGCTCCACTTTCTCACAGTTTATTTTTTCTCTGTGTGACTCAAAAAACACATTTAAAGTGTAATTACAAAAAGGTGGCAGGATTGTTAAGCGAGGTTCGTATTTGTGTTGGGTTTGTCTCAGAATTTGTGATTTTCATGTCCTCGGCATAATTATAAAAGCAGTTTCTTATTCCGGAAGCTTCGCAGGGGCAAAGGCTGGCCATGCTGGAGGACCAGCGCTCTTATGTGAAAAACCAGAACCGAGTGGACATCACAGCTGGGGAAAGAAGGAAAGACTTTGAGAAAAGAAGGACATCGTTTTTCTTCTCTTCTCTTTCTTTCAGATTAAAAAGGGGCCAAAAACCATGTGGCAACGGGGGGCCATGCCTTCTTCAGGGCCGTGCCGGGCATGTGGGAAGGTGTAAGGGCACAGACGTCAGATCTGCTTTAGGACGCTGCCCACGGCCTGGAATCTCTGCTCAAGAAGGAGCTCCCGGATCCCAGGCTTGACCCAGACTGCAACATCCCAGGTGGGCATCCTGGGGGCAGTGGAGGTGGGGAGACCTAGTGTTGTCCAGGCTGAATGGCCTGAGTGCTGTACGCTCTCATATTACAATGCTAGCTGGATAGTTTTCAACACATTCTATATTTTCTGATGAAAAACGAACATCCAATGGGTATACAAAACTCGTTACAGGGGCGCCTGGGTGACTCAGTCGGTTCCGTGTCCAGCTTCGGCTCAGGGCATGATCTCACAGTTCGTGAGTTCAAGCCCTGCATCAGGCTTTGTACTGACAAAGTGGAGCCTGGAGCTGCTTCGGATTCTGTGTCTCCCTCTCTCTCTGCCCCTCACCTGCTTGTGCTCTGTCTCTCTGTTTCTCAAAAACAAATAAACATTTAAAAAAACTCATGAAAAGTTTGAAAATTTGAAAATTGGAGAACAATGAAAAATCACTACGAGTCTCACTTAGAGATGGTGATTATTAATGTTTGGGTGTATTTCCTCCTAGTCTATTTCTCCATGGTATTGGCATTATGTGTGTGTGTGTATGTGTGTGTGTGTGTGTGTGTGTGTATATACATACGTAATTTCTTCGTGAGTGAGATCATTCTACTGAAATCCTTCACATAAGATAATAAGAACACTTTTTTCATTTATTAAAAAGTAGGTAGTATAATAAATGAAATTATAATTCATTATATGGTTTTAATTAACCTATTTTCTATCACATGTTTTGTGGCTATTATTGCAAGTGTGTGGATGTCCCACCAGGAGACTGTGTCCCCCTGTGTGTAGCCAGCCACACTGCATGTCCAGAGAGACTCGACACTTCACACAGTGTCCAGGCCACAGCTGGATGGTTCTGTCACAGGTGGCATCTGTCACTCGGCTCTCCGTCTTCTCCGGCCACGGACAATGCTCAGCTTCGGGATGAAGGAGACTGTGGTAGAGCCCGGAAAGAAAGGCTTTGAAATGTAGCTCTGTAAGACCTGGATAATAAAGTACAATCCAACATGTTAGGATGATCCTATTTCCTACCTCTCCTTAAGCCCCTCGCAGTCATGACCCCACAGGGGCAACAGTACATACGTGGTCGTCACAGTGAAAATGGCAGCGGTGGACTCAGGGCTATGTGATGGGCATGGCCACCTCATCCAGCATCCACGGCCAGCTGAAGCAGGACAGCTGGCCACCAGACAGTGATGCAGGGAGCGACCTCAGTGGGGCAGGATTGAGACAACTCTTGATACCTGGAAAATGTCTTAAGAAGGACCCAGAGAAAAGGGACAGGTATAGATACGTACAAATAGATTGAGAGCATGAGTTCACAAAGCAAATGGGAGATGCCACTCAGGACTCCCCAAAATAATGGGAATAGGTTCTGCTCAGCATCGGGCATTCTGCATTAGCACAAAGAGTTGGATCAAAGATGCACCAATTAAATCAATAGCTCTGAAATGAGCATCTTTGCATAGATATTTGATTCTGTCATTTTCTTCCTTAAATAGTTTATTGTCAATTTGGTTTCCATATAACACCCAGTGTTCATCCCCACAAGTGCCCTCCTCCACGCCCATCTCCCCCTTTCCCCTCCCTCCCACCCCCATCCGTCCTCAGTTTGTTCTCAGCATTCAAGGGTCTCTCATGGTTTGCCTCCCTCCCTCTCCCCAACTATTTCCCCCTTCTCCTCCCCTATGGTCCTCCGTTAAGTTCCTCCTAATCCTCCTATACAGGCAAACATATGGTTTCAGGCACATTCTTAGAAGTAGAATGATTAGACCCAAAATAATGTATTTATCCAAGGCTCTTGCTTCATCATGTTGTTTTCCAGAAAACTGCCCGTTTACATTTTTCCGAAGTTTTGAGAGATTTCCATTTCTTTATACCCTGGCTAGCACTGGCAGAGGACTGGGAAGAATGGACTAAAGGAGCATCTGAGCATGATGTTAGCAGGAAGCAGAGAGGGGAGCAAGCGTGAGCTGAGGTTCTGAGCAGTGACAGGAGAGCAGCGCCCCAGGGAACAGTGTGTGCTCACCCTGGGGCAGACACCGCGGTGGGGAAAGGGGGCTTGGGATGGAAGGACATCAAAGCTAACCTGTCGTGGAAACTATGCGCTCGGACCCTTATCTACGCTGGAATACAATTTCTTAATCATTCAGAAAATGTCTAAAGTCAGATACTCTGCAATCGAAACCCTCTGTGTCCACATGTAAATTTGCAGAAGAAGCGTCTGCTTTGGACGTACCTGATTATGTATTCATTTCCTGTGGCAACCGTAACAGATCCCCACACGTTCAGTGCCTTAAAATGACTGAAGTTTGTTCCCTCTCAGTTCTGGAGAGTGAACGCCCAAAATCAGGGTGCTGTTGGGCTCTGGTGGAGAATCCTTCCTTGGCTCAAGCGGCTCCTGGTGGCTCCTGGCCTCCATCACCCTCCATGGCCTTCTGGCTGTGTCCCTGCAATCTGTATCCATCATCGTACAGCCCCACTCTCCTGGGTGCCCAAAAGTCTCTCTCTCTTTTTTTTCTTTTTAACAAGGAAACCAGTCACTGGGTTAGAGCGCATCTCGGTCCAGTCTGGCTTCATCTTAATTTGATGATATCTGCAAAGATCATATTTCCAAGTAAGGTCACACTCACTGGTAAGGCGCGTTAGGACTTGAAGGGGCCTTTAGAGGAAGGGCATAGTGACACCTGGCAATGCTTATACACATATCTCCTTACTTCTAGATGGATACCACATTATTTATTTTGGCGTAAAGGTTTTGTAGGTAGGGTCTCCTTCTTTTATAAATATGAAAGCATTTTGGTAGGAGCTCATATTACATAATGTGCAAGGAAAATCTCATCACGGGAAGCCCAATAATCAGTGATTAGATAGGTCCCTTTTTTTCACAAATGGTATTTTTTATTTCTATCTATTTGTATAGAAACTCTTACAAGGAATAAGGAAGGTCTCTGTGTATCTTGTTCTAAGCCACACTCAGCAGAATGCTGGGTGCACCTGGACTTTTATTATACATTGTTAACATGGTGATGATAAAAATGAGTCCCAACAAGGCGTGTAATTATTTTCTGCTCACCTTGACGTCACTGATCCGGCACTGTGAGCTGCAGGCATGCTCCTTGTGTTTCGGGTGCTGTAAGCTTCCTTTGCGGCTCTGCATTTTTCCACCTTGGTTCTCACCTTTTTCTCCCAGTCTGCCAATGTGTCACATCCACATTTTTTTTTCACACAATGGATACTTTATCTCATTCCCATAGATATCCTTATCTTCACCAGCAACTCTATCGCGTGCTTTATTTGGGTGAAGGGCTGGGAGATGCTCAAATTGGATTCGCCACTCTGTATCCCGGGTAAGCATGTGGGCGACCTGTGGCTTCGCCCCAGAGCCCTTGGTTTTTCTCAAGTTCATGACCACCAGCTGCCTCACAGCTCTTGGCCTCCCCTTTGTTCCTTTGGATGGCCTTCAGCATAGAACATAGTGTGACAACAATTTCTAGGTGTAAATGG
>NW_027527956.1:5743940-5796440 GCF_008692635.1 Crocuta crocuta
ACCCACTATCACTCTCTTCCTCTTGGTCTTCCTTTTTAAAAAAAAAATTTAATGGTTATTTTTGAGAAAGAGAGAGAAGACATGAATGAGGGAGGGGCAGAAAGAGAGGGAGACAGAGAATCCAAAGTGGGCTTAGAACTGTCAGTGCAAAGCCTGATGCAGGGCTGGAACCCGCATATTGTGAGATTATGACCTAAGCTGAAGTCAGATGCTTAACTGACTGAACCACCCAGGCGCCCCATTATCGTGGTCTTTCAATAAATGGTATCTTTACTGTTAGCTCCAAGCGTGTTTGACTCCATTCTGGTAAGTGGGCTTTGACCTCCACAGCTACTTCAGCAGGAATGTGCACTTGGACTGGGGAGTGGCTCTCCCACACCTCTGGCTTCCATTTCCTCCCAGCCCTCCCCTTGCAATTGTACTTGCAAATGTTCACCGATACACTAACTACAGTAGAGCCCTGAAGAGCGGGGCGATGGTGTCCCGTGCGATCCGGAGACAATCTAACAGCTTGCTTATGCATCTATTTGGCTTGGGTGGAAAATTAGAACAGCTTTAATCTGCTACCAGCATCAAGCAGGGAAGCACTCCCTGGAGTGTGGAGTTAGAAGCATCGCAGCAGGCTCTGATGAAGGCAGCCTGCTGCGGTGTCAATACAAGCAGTGTGTGTGCTCCTAGCCAGGAGGGTGCTGGCTTGCTTTAAAAAGAGAATGTTGTATTCGAGGGGGAACCATCTTTAGGCTGAACTGTCCCAGAGCTGAGTCGCTGCAAAATGGAAAAATACTGACAGGGATTTTTTTTTTTTCCTGGGTGCCCACATCAGTGTGGATAATTGAATTGAGGTCTTTAAAAATGGACACGTAATGCAATTCGGTCAGATGAGCATTTCAGATTTTAGTAATTAGTACTTCGGGGCTTGATGAAGTGTAGGAGGTAGGAGGGAGGAAAGTCTATTTTAGGAGATTAGAGTGATAAGGCCTTTGCATGTTTTTATCAGTTCATGTGGAATTTGACATATGGTAAACAGGAAAAGATAGTATTTAAAAACCCCATAAATATACGGGATTGGAAAAACTACCAAAGAAGAGGACAGGGATGCCTGCCAGCAGCCCTCCCCATGGCTTCCATAGCAGGGTAGCAGGAAAGGGCTACACATCATTGTGAGAACCGGATCCAGCTATACAGAAAGTCAGCAACACCAAGGCGAGCACGCGCGAGGCTCTGGGTGGCACGTTAATTAATTCCATCCAGTCATGCCCAAGTCCTCGGGCTCCATTTTGTATCTCCTCCTGATCTCTATATTTAGAACCATGAACTTCCATAATACTACCCACTCTATGAGAAGCCAAATTCTAGGTTGACTTGATTTGGCACATTCCTTTGTTTTATGGCTTTCTGTCAAAACCCCCAAATTAATGCAATGTTATGTTGACTGTTTTGTTTCTTAATGCAATGAAGCTGTCATGAAATTACAGTTAGATAGAGCTTTTTAAGAATTTGCATTGACATCATAATCATATCATAATAAAAATGTAATAGAGCCTCATAACTTTGTGTGGACATGTCTATTGTCAAGGTATGGCATTAAAAGAGTCTTTTATGTGATATTTAATGTAATTTTTTACTGAGGTATTTTTAAAAAGTGTCAAGGCAAACATAGTCATAAACAAATAGCATTTGCCTCTGTCACTTAAAAAATATTTAGCTATTTGATTTGCGATGTGATGAAATGGTGCTTTGTTTGGTTTTGTGTTCTTAATTTTTTTATTCCCCAAAAGCATGGAGCCAAGAATAAGGAGATGTGGATTGTAATCCTATTTCTGTCCCTATTCACTGCCACTCCTTGTTCTCTAACATTTGCCCTGATTCTGAGGCTTATTGTGAGCCTCAATAGATATTCGATGAGAAAGTGCTTAGGAAAGTTAAAAGTATTAAGAAAATATTAAACCCAGAACAAAGTATTTTTGGTAAGTGAGTAATAATGGCAGTGTAAAATAGTTCATTTTGACTGGAGCTAATTCAGTATTACAGGAAATTCTAACTATATATCTTCCAAGTAAAAGTTTCCATCTTTCTTCAAGACAGGAAATTGTACCAAGATGAAATATGGGGGAGAAAAAAATTTTATTTTTAGTATTAACCAAGTCATGCTAAAGCATAGTACTAATATTCAACCATGTCTTCACGTGGTGTGTGTATGGAAATCACTCCACAGAATAGGGAGAGAAGCAAACACATATTTGGTATTTACTCTCCTAGCATGATTCTAGTCAGTAGGCTCTTGTTTTATTTGTTCCATTTTCTTTTTTCTAATCTGGAAGGAGTTAACCACATTTCCTTTGGTACAAAGAGAAAAGAGCCTTCTTGCCAAGTCTTCAGAAGGATGCCTTTGATATTGAGTGCCAAAAAAAGAAGGAACTGTCCGTTCAATCCACTGCAACTGATGACATGATGGCAGCTGGTGAGTGGCTAGTGGTACCTGCACCAGTGTGGACCTCCGCCTTGGCCCAAGGGGTGAGGGCGAAACGGTCAGGACAACTTCAAGGGGTCTCATCCTACCTGCATGCCTCTCATATGCCTTCCCCCCCAGTTAGTCATTTCTCAATGAAGCTGTGTAGGTAGAACGTATGGCCCTCCTTTTCTGATTTCCAAAGGTTTTTGTATCATTACGATCCTGTGTGTAAATTACACATTTGATGCATGTTGGTTGCCAGCAGCTTGTAAGAATTAGTGTTCTAGTTGTTTTAAGATAAACAAATGATTTGGGTCTTGAGTGGCCCAAGAGAATCCCAGGAAGTCCTGTAGACCATGGAAACCATGAAGGAGAAAGAGAAAATAAGCACTTCTACCTCAGGAGGAAAGTGGGAGGTGAGCAGAGACGAACAGCTCAGGAAACTAATAAAAAGTTACTTTGGAAAGAGAAGAAAGTGATAGATACAGAAAGGTTTCGCTCATTTTGGGGGAAGGCAAGCGGAAGGACAGACAGGCTTCAGGGAGCTGCTGGGTGGAGGCTACGGAGTCAGATTGGTCTCTGTGTTGAGCCAGGCTAACTGGGCTGTACGTGCAAGGTAGAGGGTGAACTTGCACATCATTGAGACTGGAAGTGGTGGAGTTTAACCACAATAAAGAGCTTTGATCTTTGAATGATTTGCTGGGCTGAATACAGAATCATTTACGTGGAAAAAGCAGTTGATTTAATTTAAGATGGGCGCAATTTTTTTCTACCCCCAAATTGGATGAAATTGATGAGCATCAAAATCTTAAATTAGGAATTAAATTCTCAGATTCTAACTGTGTGATACCTAAGCATCTGATCAATCCCATGCATTCAGATTGGTTTGGAGCCTACAACTCATTCAACACTTTATTTTGACTTGACTAGTTTGTCTATTGTTTTTCGAAGCATAGATTTGTTTGTCATCAATTAATTGTTGAAAGTACTTAAAGTTGGTGATTGCATTCCTCATGAGGAAACATGCATTCTCTACAGTTAACAGTGCTCATTTATTCACAACAATCCTGTAAGTTTTAGGACCAAGCATACATATTGAAGCATTCATTAATTCAGAAAACAGTCTTTATTGAGGTTTTGTTGTATGAAGCACTTGATGATTTTAAGACATCTATGCGTGTATCTCCATTACTAAAATCAATATTCACTGCCAACTATGCTAACCATCTTGTACACTTAAATTTAATTTTGAGACTTTGTCAAATAATACTTTACTATTGGAAAATAGCCTATAAAACCATACATAAAATAACTCTTTATTATTGGAAAAATAGCCTATAAAACCATATGTAAAATTATATCAAAATCATAGCCCATGCAACTCTTTTTCCAAGGATCTACCCTTGATTATTTATTATGTCAACAAGAGTCAACCAAATTCCCTGATGTCTTGATACAATGCTTAACATTCTTATTTATTTGTGTGCATATTTTTTACTATAGAAACATTGATAGAAATAGAATAGCTCAAAGAACTTGCATGTGTCTCTATTACCCATCCTCCATAATTATCGACCTGTGGTCATCTCATGTGAGCCATATCTTATACCTACTTCTCGCTAGAGGTTTTTTAAAACTTTGTCTTTAGTGGAAGTATAATATTCACTTCTTACTATTCTCTATCATTTCTCTTTTGGTAAATTACACATAATGTAAAAGTTACCATTAGTGACATTTACTATTTTCACAATGTTTTGCAATAATCACTGCCATCTAATTTCAGGACACTTTTTTTTTTTTTAATAGTTTATTGTCAAATTAGTTTCCACATAACACTCAGTGCTCATCCCCACAAGTGTCCTCCTCCATGCCCATCCCCCCTCCCCACACATCCATCAGTCCTCAGTTTTTGTCAGCATTCAAGAGTCTCTCATGGTTTGCTTCTCTCCCTTTCCCCCACCATTTCTGCCCTTCTTCTCCCCCTTGTTCCTCCGTCAAGTTCCTCCTAATCCTCCTATACGTGCAAACATATGATATTTGTCAGGACACTTTTATTACCTTAAAAGGAAGCCCTGTATCCATTAGGCAGTCATTCCCCATTCTTGCCTCCCCAGCCCCTTAGGAACTTTAAATCTGCTTTCTATCTCTATCGACTTGATGGCTCTGGACATTTTATATAAACTGAACCTTATCTTTTCTGCCTGTTCTCTCACTGAGCATGTTTTCAAGGTTCATCCACACTGTAGCATGTGTCAGCATATCATTCCTTTTAAAGGCTGAATAATATTCCACTGTGTGGATGGACAGCCTTTTATTTATTCATCAGCTGATAGACATTGAGTTGTTCCTCCTTTTTGACTATTGTGATTAGTGCTGCTGTGATATTTGTGTACAAGTTTTTATCTCGAACACCTGTTTCCTATTCCAATATACCCATAAGTGAAACTTTTGGAATTTTGTACGGTAAATTTATGTTCTTGAATACTGAGAACAAACTGAGGGCTGATGGGAGTGAGGGAGAGGGGAAGGGGGGTGAAGGGCATGGAGGAGGGCACTTGTTGGAATGAGCACTGGGTGTTATATGGAAACCAACTTGAAAATAAATTATGAAAGAAAAAAGCATGTAGTAATTCTATATTTAACTTAAGAGGAACCACCATACTATTCTCCACAGTGGCTACACAATTTTACATTCCCGCAATGTGGAAGTTTCCAGTTTCTTCACATTCTCACCAACACTTGTCTATCTCCCATTATTATTTCTTTATTATATAAACCATAGTGGATGTGAAGTGGTATCTCACTATGGATATGGAGTACATTCCCTGTTGGCTAATGATATTGAGTCTCTTTTCATGTCATTATTGGCTATTTGTATATTTGCTTTGGAGAATTGCAGAAAGACAATTTAGATCCTTTTGTCCATTTGTCAGTTGTTAAAAATGGGCAAAATGAACCATTTATTATTGTTAATTGTTTTAAAATGAGCAAAATGGGCCATTTATTTTTGCCCATTTATCTGCAATATCTATTTAGATCCTTGGCCCATTTTTACATTGGGTTGTCTCTTTAATGATGAGTTGTAGGAGTTTTTATCTATCTGGGTACTTGGCCTTATCAAATATAGAACTGCAAATATTTTCTCCTATTCTGTAATGAGTTATCTTTCTTTCTTTTTTTTTTTTTTGATGTATCCTTTAAAGGACAACAGTTTTTATTTTGACGAAGGTCCAATTTATCTCATTTTTTCCCCATGATTGCTTGAGCTTTTGGTGTCATGTCTAAGAAACCATCGATTCATACAAGCATCCAGATTTATGCTCATGGTTTCTTCTAACTGTTGTAACTTTTAGCTCTTACACTGAGGTCTTAGATCCATTTTGGATTTGTTTTTGTATGTGTTAGAGGCAGGAGTTCAACCTCATTCTTTTGCATGTGGATATCCAGTTGACCTAGCACAGTCTGTTGAAAAGATTATTCTTTCCCCATTGGATGGTATTATCATCGTTGTCAACAATCAGTTGATGGTAGATGTATAGATCATTTCTGGACTCTTGAGTCTGTTTCATTGATCTAAGCCTTTTTGTTAAACATATTATACAAATATGTATTTTCTTAAACAAAATAGATCACAAGTTCTTATTAATATTTCCAATTCAAGTTCAGCACAAGAGTTTTGCTCAAGCTCATTTGTAACATGTGTCCCCTATCTCCAATGCTGGCATTTCTTTGTTCTTAATGACACCAACACAATGGCTCACTTGCTTTATGTGACTACCCAAATTCAAGAATTTTAGAATAATAATATATGAAGAACCACCAACATTATAATACCTAAAAATTCTTTTGAAATATATTTGCTGCAGTAAAGAATTGCATGTTGACACTTCTTAGTTTCAGTACTTTAAAGATGTCCCTCCAGGGGCACCTGGGTGGCTCAGTCAGTTAGAGCATCCGACTCCCACCCAGGTCATGATCTCACGGTTCATGGGTTCGAGCCCCTTATCGGGCTCTGCATTGATAGCTCGGAGCCTGGAGCCAACTTCGGATTCTGTGTCTCCCTCTTTCTCTGTCCCACCTCCAGTCTCTCTCAAAAATAAACATTAAAAATTTTTTTTAAAAAAGGTAAAGATGTCACTGCACTGTCTTTTAGCTTACGTTGTTTCCAATGAGGAATTTATTGCCATTATCATTTTTGTTCCTATTCATGTAATGTGCCATTTTTTTCTGATTTCAATATTTTCTATTCATCCCTGGAGGGAAGCAATTTGATTAAGATGTGCCTCCATGCAGTTGTCTTCATGTGTCTTAAGCTCTCCCTTGTTTGCCTTCTCAGTCTAGGGGTTCACAGTTTGAATAAAGTCTGAAAAATTTGCAGCCATCATTTTTCAACTACTCTTTCTTCACCTCTCCCCACCTCCTTTGGGAACTCAAGTATCATGAATATAACGTAGTGCTACTAATTAGCTCACTGATACTATTTCCATGTTTTAGAATTATTGTTCATATGTTTCATTTTTGGAACCGTGTTGTTATGTCTTCAAGTTTGCTGATCTTTGCCAATCTTTTCTTCTGCCTATGCATCTAAAATTCTGTTAATCCCACTCAGTGTATTTTCTTTATCTCAGATAGTATGTTTTTATGTTTAGAAGTTTAATTTGGTTTTTTAATATATCTTCAATGTCTTGATTTTAGGGTTTTTTTTCTAGCTTCTTGAACACATGGACGAGAGTTATAATAATTAATGATTGGGTTTTTTTAAATGTTTTTTTAAAATTTATTTCTGAGAGAGACAGACAGACAGACAGCATGAACAGGGGACGGTCAGAGAGAGAGGGAGACACAGAATCCGAAACAGGCTCCAAGCTCTGAGCTAGCTGTCAGCACAGAGCCCGATGCGGGGCTCAAACCCACAAACCTTGAGATCATGACCTGAGCTGAAGTCGGACGCTTAACAGACTGAGCCACCCAGGCGCCCCAATTAATGATTGTTTTAATGTCCTTGTCTAGTGACTCTATCACCTGAAACATTTCTGGGGTCAGCCTTGATTGACTGAATTTTTTTCCCAGTTATGGACTATAGTTTCCTTCTGTGCATACCTGGGGATTTTTTATTGAGTGATTTTCACTGTGACTTTTTTGTTTCTGGGTGTTGGGTATTGTTTGTATTTCTAAAACTATTCTTAAATTTTGTTCTGCGATCTGGTTAAGTTACTTGGTAATACTTTGATCCTTGTGAACCTTGTTTGTAAGTGTTGACTGCTTAGAAGAGAGAGCTGTTTAATCTGGGGTTGTTTTTGCCTTTCTACTGAAGAAAATTCCCTTCCAAGTACTCTATCCCATGTCCATTAATTATGAGATTTTTCTACTTGGGCTGATGGGAACAGGCACCATCCCTAGTACAGATGAGCCTCTAGGATTGTTACCTCTTTCCCTGTTAAAATGTTTGACCCTCAGCTCTGGATAATTCCCCCACATGCATGCAGTGATCAACACTTAGCAGAACACTCAAGTGGGAGCTTCTGCTGAATACTTTAGGGCCCTCTCCAGACCTATGGGGTTCTCATTCTGTGTGTCTGTCCATTCTGCAACTCTGTCCTGCAAATTCTAGCTGCCTTGGCTTTTGGGATAAATTGAATAATGATCACTCACCCATCAAAATGTCTGAGTCCTAAGCCCCAGCATCTGTAAAGATGTTACCTAATAAGGCAAAAGAGAATTTGTGATCAAAGGATCCTGAGATGGGGGATTATTCTGTGTTTTCCAAGTGGGCCCATTATAACTACATGGTCCTTATAAGAGGGAGGCTGAAGGGTCGGAGACAGAGAAAAAGAGATTGGAGGATGCTGTGTTGCTGTCTTTGAAGATGGAGGAAGGAGTGGAGAGCCAGGGGACTCAGGAGAGGCTCTGGGAGCTGGAAAAGGTAGGGAACAGATGTTTTCTTAGAGATCCCAGGAAGAACACAAAGGGGCTGTCTCATTGTGGACTTCAGGCGTCGGGAATGGTAGATGATAAATTTGTTTTGTATTAAGCTGGTAAACTCATGGTGATTTGTTAAGACAGTAATAGGAAACTAATGCAGGCACCTGAAAGCCTTTGTTCCTCAGCTCGGGATGACTCCTGGGCCCTCCTGTGCTCTTTGTCACTGCACTATGGCCTGGGGACACTCTCCAGGCAGAAAGCTGGGGTGAGGGTACTGCTCGCTTCATGGATTTCCCATCCCTCGTGGGTCCTGTTCTTCCCTACCTGGTGTCCGGTGTCTTCAGCACCATCGGGTCCTGCGCTGGGTCCAGTGGTTCAGCTCTCTCAGATGGGAGGGCAAGCCGGTCCTTGCCACTCCATCATGGCCCACAGTGGAAGTTACTCTCTATATGGCCAAGCCACCAAGATGATAGCCAGTGAGGTTCATTATTTTTAAAAATATCTTCTTTCTATGTTTTTGGTGCTGTCTTTTTAAAATAAAAGTTGATTTAATAATGTAAGATATTTTAAAAGCTGTTTTAATTTCTACATTATCTTTCTGGTACAGGATAAACTTTTGAGTGCCGGAAATATATTTACTCTTTGTCTCATTAGATCAAAGGGGAATAATCTTCTATTGCTGGAGAGCACCATGGCTCTAACACGGTGCTAACATCGGAGCAAATGAATGAAGACTCTCCCTTTACAAGAGATTTGACAGCCTTGAAGCTACTTAGAAATAAGCATTTGTGAAAATTTCCCATGTCCCATGGATAAAGTAGTTCTAGAATCATAATAGCAGATCTTACTCTATTCAACAAAAATACCATTTTACAGTCTTTTTCTGCGCCCAACTCGACTGCAGCAACTGTGACTGGTGTTTCCCTTTGTCTTCCCATCAGCCTGCAGGATACATAAGGATGCTCTGAGCCTTCTGACGGACTTTCCCAGAGGGTGCAGTCATGTGGTCACTGCCCCACGTATGTGACTGGGTGACTGACTCACGCATCTCAGCACTGTAGGGGTGTCTGCACCCCTCTCGGTTTAAGCACTGAGGACCCATGAAGACGATATCCAAGTGTGTGAATACCTGATGCATTTGCACATCATGACGCCAAGCTTTACTAACTTGAGAAGGGCAGCGTGAAACTGTGTGATTGGGTGAGGAAGGACGGACTGATTTTGAAGTAAACACAATCCAAATTCTATGTGATTTCAGACTCTAAGCTGTTTGCTCATAAGTCCTCAGCATTCTTATTCCTCAGATGGGTTCTTTTTTTCTTTTTAAATCGAGTCTTGTAATTTTCTAATAAAATGAATACGCATCCAGATTTTACACTCTGTCTTTTCAGTTTTGGGGGGAGAATGCACATGACTGTATCTGAAATTATGTGCAAAAGGGAATAAAGAATTAATGCCATTTCAGTACACTAATATTGTTAAAAAGGTCTAAACAATGCTCAATTGCACGTTCTACAAGTAAATGGCAAAAAGCACTAAAATGCATTACTGCTGTTGATGTAACTGAGAAATTGCTTCTCACCCATTCAAAAACATGGGTTTCATTTATGCTTTAGGAAGAAATAAAAAAAAAACACTATTGTCTTTGGAAAAAATGGAGAAAGGAAGATATATCCTTTCTGTCAGATATGGTATACACATGGATGCATTAAAAATATTTTTTTTTTGTGGTCTGCAGACCCTTGAGCAACCAGTTTGGGGCCGCCTCTCGTTACAGAAGGTTGCATTTATAGTCTGATGGAATCCTTACAAATTAGCCATTCATACTTCTGTCTTATCATGTGGGTCACAGTCTTGTCTTGTCTGAAAGTCAAAGTCAGACCTTCATGGCACCAGAACGAATCTCTGATCTATGCATCTCTTAAGTGATGCTGAGCTGCATGATATTAATTTCTTTCTTGCATGAGTTTTAATGTTCTTGGAAATTTGTTTGACAAATTGTTCTAAATGCAATTTTCAACCTAGAAGTTAAAGTCTTATGTAAGCTTTTGGATCTGTCTGCATGCATTGTATTTTCTGGAAGATCTCACTAAAACCTTGGTAAATATTATTTTTGAATGCATATTTAAAAATTCACTTAAACCTTTTGTGCTCTTATTTGGGAAAAGAACCTAAGATGAGTTCTCTCCTTTTCCTTAAATATAAATTTAAAACATTCCTCACCACTTGTATACTTTTCTCCCCTATGTTGCACTAGTGTGTTGCTTTAATAAAAATGATTTTCCCTAACCACAAACCCAAAATACATGATAACAAGTTAGGTTTTTTTTTCCAACTGGAAATCTCTGGAAGCGACTTACATAATCTTCTACTCCTATTACCTTGGTTATCAAAACAGAATTTAGTGTCAACTGGAACATCTATATCTTTACTAGTAAACAACTCATTTATTAGTATTTAATGCCATGATCTCTTTAGAATTTCTCAGTGTTCATTTTATATTACAAAACTGAGTTTATACTACAAAACTGAGTCCTATAAAAAAGAAAGATTGGGGAAACCTGAGTAGAAGCCTAACTATTATTTGATTAGAAGGACTCGTGTAGAAGGTACAAAATATTATTTAGTGTTTTTAAGAGGCAAGCACTGCAATAACAAAATAATTTCCATTAGTACAGGGAGGGGTGTCCCTCCAGCTCCCTGCCTCCCCATATCCACTCATGCATCATGTTACATGCACGAGGGTTACGTGCTCCCCTGTGGACATGCTTGCAGGTGTGCACAGCAGAGCCTGATTTGGGTAGGACAGTGGTATTCTGACAATCTATCTGCCATAAATTTAACTTTCTTCCTTTCTTCTGTGACTTCCTCCTCATGCACTTTTTGAAGGATTATTTTAATTATATACTGACTAATTTTATAGTGGGCTCAGAGGAAAAAAAGAGATATTCACTAGTTTTTGTGAAAGAGAAGGAACAGGTTTAAATAACTGAAAGCAAAACTTGAGTTACTGGCAAAAGAAACTTGCCACCCACAGAAGTGGTTTTCTCCCATTGAAGTTGGGATGTTATTGTCATCTATTCACCATCACCAATGGAGGGTGGGAATAGGAAGTCTTTTACCTCATCACAGAAACAAAGGCTGTCCTATTTACTTTCATATGGTTAATTGATTACATCACCTATTTTGCTATTGGGTTGTTCTAGAAATGGGGGAATTAAGGCTGCTGAATCCTAAGGTACGTGTGGGCAAATTAGAAAGCGACAGTTTCTCACATTGGTGAAAATTGGAGAAAGGCAGTCTTCTGTCCAGATGGGAAGATTGTCACACCAGCGTGCACGCCTTGTCTTGCTGGGGACAGCAAGGCTGGACCTCTTCCCTCTCCTGTGCCCTCCCCAGAGAAACCTTCCACAGAGCACAGCCTGGGGAAGTTGTACGTAGTTAGCAGTCAATGACAGATAACACATACTTGTTCTTGTTGAGTTTCTGTTTTCAGGGCGCCATTTTGCCGTGTCATTAATAGTGCCTAAATCCATCTGGGTCCCAAGTCAGATTGGGCTTTGAGATTAGGGTTTTCCCCTATCATTGCCTTTCTTCTCTTCTCCTGCACTGTTCGCCTCTCCTCCAGGAGTGATCTTCCACAGCCTGGATCTTGGCGCCTGTGAGAATTGCGTGAACAGAGTGCAGATGTGGTCATATAGCAACCACATGAGTGTGAAGAGAAAACCCGCCTCTTAGCCACTCCAGTTGACACATTTCTGTTCATTTCAAAAGCTATGAGGCATGATCACACACTGCAATAAATTAATCCTCAGCTAATTCTGGAACAAGTACATGCAGGCCACACTATTAAATCTCCAAGTTTGTTGTGGTGGTTGCTATTCAAGCCATAGTTAACTTTATAAAGAGCAGTTGCTTTGTAAAGAGCAGTACCCAGGGATCCCCCTTCCCTCGGGCACTGAAGATCTAACAGAGGCACTAGAAGGAATTCATTCAGTGAGGGCAAGAGCTATGCCCAAAACTAGAAACGGGAACTGACAGGAAACACTATGTGAGGATTACTTTGTGGACGTTTGTTTATTCCTCTGTTGAAAATAGCCTTAATAAGTTTGTTAAACACACAAACTGTACAAAGAAACAAAAAACAAAAACTACCACACACTAGATTCTGCTACTTTGAGATGATCATAGTGGATGCCCAGATAAGATTGTTCCAGACCTCTCTGTAGACACATCACACACACACACACACGCACACGCACACGCACATGCACACGCACACACGCGCACATGCACACACACACACACACTGACTTATGTGGATGCACGCCATACGTGCACCCTCTAAGGCCAAACTTCAGGTTTTCATGCCAACAATGAACTGTCTGCTTAGATTGCAAAATGAACATAATTACAGATTTTTGCAAATGAAGATTATTTTTTTAACATTAAAAAAATTTTAACATTTTATTTATTTTTGAGGGAGAGAGAGAGAGACAGCGTAAGCAGGGGAGGGGCAGAGAGAGAGGGAGACACAGAATCTGAAACAGGCTCCAGGCTCTGAGCTGTCAGCACAGAGTCCAACGCGGGGCTGGAACCCACCAACCGTGAGATCATGACCTGAGCCAAAGTTGCACGCTCAATGGACCGAGCCGCCCAGGCGTCCCTGATCTCTTCTCCTTCTCAATAGCCCCAGCACAGGAGCCAAGAAAGGAGATGTTTGGATTGATCTAAAATTAGCTGTTTGTTTTCTTGGGAGACGCGATGGAAGGCCAGGGAGATGTTTGTGCTTACTGCAAAAACATAGTTGAACAGATGAAGCACTAGGTGTTGGGCACACAGGAGGGAAGGTGAAGGGAGAAGAGATGTCAGGGAAGTGGAGGTTTTGGAGACGTGAGGAACAGGTCAAGGAGGGACATAGAACGTGCTCTTTGAGGGGACGAGGGGATGGTCAGAGGGCAGGATGTCTGAATTTAGGGCTTCAGACGTGGGGCTGTTCTGGGCGAGAGCATACTTTGGGTGTGGATGCAGGGAAGCATGGGCCTAGGGGGCAGATGGAGCATGGGGTGGAATCTTCTAGAGGTGAGTCACGGCAGCATGACCCCGTGTGCAGAACATGCTCCTGCTACCCCAGGGCCACAGGAATCTGGTTCCATCCCTGCATCAGGCGTGAGGTCTAATCCTGATCCAGAGTCAGGGCCTCTTGATCTTGTGACCAGTGATCTGCTACCTACAGAAACCAGGTGCCTGCTAACCCCCTCCCCAGTCCAACAGAGAATGGTGGGTCAGCAGTGGGGCAGGCCTAGTGGGCACTCCTGTGGCCAGTCGGGGGGATGGGCTCCAGGAAGCCTGGGCACCCTGCTGGCTCTCAGCTCCCTGTGGAGAGAGGATCTTGCAGCCTCGAAATTCATTTTCCTACTCAGGATTCTTCTGGGCATCTCAAGTTAGACTAACACTGTTCTTTTAAATGCTTATTTATTTATTTTGGGAAAGAGAGAGAGAGAGAACGCATTTATTTAGTAAGGGTAGGGGCAGACAGAGAGGGAAAGAGAGAATCCCAAGCAGGCCCCTCACTCAGTGCACAGAGCCCCACCCCACGACCGCAAGATCATGACCCGAACCAGAATCAAGAGTCAGACACTTAACCGACTAAGGCTCCCAAACGCCCCTAGAATAACACCATTAAAAGATACTTTAGCCTCTTGCGGATTTTTGCACTTTTAAAAGAACCGTTGTATTTGATCATCACGAAGCCAGTCAAGGGCCCACGGTGACCCTGGGGAGTCAGCCGTACCTGCTACCAGTGAAGCTTGCGCACATATGCGGCATCTGTGAACGAGCCCAGTCCGACATTATGTGCCGCCAGCTTTCCTAAACTTGAGGCGCATTTCAAAAATGAATGGTTTTTATATACAAATATTTAATATTTTATATTGTATATATTGTATATAAATATTGTATATTTATATTTCAGTATATTGCCTCCTTAAAATTAATACGCTGTAGGTCAATAAATAAGAGAATGATTTGCAGTGATCAGAACAGACCCCACATACCACAGGGGTCTGGCAGATGCCACAGAAAAGTCAGTCCCATGGCCTTCTCGCCTAGGGGCATCGTCCCAGTGCCTGGACCTACTTGTGAGGTGATGATGCTTTCCTGGGATACTGTGACCATACATGTAACGATAAACCATCGTATTTTAGCAGGTATCTTTATCGTTTAGCTGAAGTGCTTCCCACGGACCCCCTCTTGGGCTGATTGAAGCCCTCCATTCACTCCCGATGATGAAACACAGGTCGCTCCAGAGGAAACCGAGTTTTCGAGTGGACAGGCAGAGGGCAGCCCCCTATTGTGCGTGTCTCGCTTCCTCTCCTGTTGCCCCAAGCCCCCCGATTCCGCGTGTCTGCACCTGTGGGGAGGGCTTGGGCTCAGCGCCGGGCAAGAAAGTCATTTACAGGGAGTGGGGAAAAATCTAATAAAGCGGATCTTGTCTCTATCAGACTTATGTTTCGAGTCCTCTGATTTGCTGGTAAACCCTGGCAAAGTTTCAGCGCTCTCCCTTCGCAAGTGTGTCTTCATCCCCCCTGGAAATTGGACACCCGAGGGAGCTGCACCCCATGTTGAGGCAGAAAGGGCAGGGGTGGTGGGGGGAGCTGAGCAAACTCCCCGGGGACAGAAGCGAGGGGGCTTGGGCAGGGGCCTGGGGAACTGTTTTTCTGGCTGGAATGTCCCTTTGGGGTGCATCTGGGGTGGGGTCCGAGCGTGAGAGGCCGGGGAGGGTGAATGGGTGCTGGCCCCCAGGCCTCTGGGTTGAGAAGAGAATCACGAATCCTCACACCTCCGGCCGTTGCCCAGCGGCGGGATGTGCCCTGGAGATTCGCAGCAGCGGAGCTCAGGTCCAGGAGCCGGGTAATGAAAGTCACCGCGCAGCGCAGCTCCCACCCGGCGGTGAAGTAATTGGGCCCAGAGGTGCCCGGAGGAGGGGCTTCCAGGGAACCAGTCGTTCTAGGGCATGAAATACAACCCCAAGGAAAAGAATTATATTGGAAGTTGGCTGTGTTACAAAAAGTAGGATGCTTAAAAAAGTGATCACTTTTTAACATCACGTCTACACGTGGCTTTTCTTCAAGAGGAATAAAAGTGAGTAATAGACCCCGTGTCTCAAATGCAGCAACACGTCATGTACAGATAGTGGTCTTTAAAAAGCAATGGTCTGGTTTTCTTTTCCTTTCAAACACAACTTTCTGTCCTAAAAACGTTTTCCAAAAAAAGTGTCTCCTTGTGCTGCTTGGGAATTTCTTTCTGCCTTGCTTATCCTCTGCTCCTGGTTGGTTTGTGTGGTGGAAGGGGGTAGCGGTCAATAAACAGCTGTGTCCCAGCCTACACAGAGTGGGGAGAATAAACTTGCTTCCTGAACAAGAGCTATGCTCTCAGCTTCTCTTTTCCCTCTCCTCCCCACACTCATTCCTGACTCCAGAGCACTGTGTTTCAAAGACGTTAGTAATACTTAACATGGACTCCTATGAATATGATGCCTCCCATGGCTGTTCAGTGTACAACTTGCACAACGGTACTGTAACTGTCCTGGGAGGGGAAATTTATGAATTTCCCAACTCTATCCACTCTCAAGAGATAAGGCTGCCCTGAAAATAAATTCTTTAAATGAGGTTATTCTAATTATAAGAGATGTACATTCAATCATTTTTAAATAAGTATTTATCAAGCGGTCCTACTTTGGGATGGTGTAGACTTAAGCTCTGGAGAGAGAAATGAACTATATAGTGTAGGGGGAATTTTACGTTTTAGTGGAAAACTTTGGATCGTCTAGATTCTAGTGGAGTCTAGAGAGGCTTCTGAGTTATCTGTTTTTTTTAAAAAATTTTTTTGTTTTATTTATTTTTGAGACAGAGAGAGACAGAGCATGAGTGGGGGAAGGGCAGAGAGAGAGGGAGGCACAGAATCTGAAGCAGGCTCCAGGCTCTGAGCTGTCAGCACAGAGCCCGATGTGGGGCTCGAACCCACTAACCATGAGATCATGACCTGAGCCGAAGTCGGACGCTCAACCTACAGAGCCACCCAAGCACCCCTGAGTTATCTGGTTTTGATTCTGTGGGAATTATTTTACAACTTCCAAACCGTAGATACTGAGAGCAATGCAAAATAATTCTTGTCTATATAAAGTCACAAATTCTGTTTAAGGACGTTGAATTACATCTTTTCCTTGTGGAAAAACCAGAGTTGCTCTCATTTGCACATTTATTCCAATATTCTATCACTCCATAAATATTTGTGTTTTTAACATTTCTTCTTTGAGCTGGTTATGATTCCTGCTTGGTTCTCTCATTGATTGAGTTAAGTAAAGTAGTTAACATGTGTTCATTTTCTATCTGTTGTTATAATTTTACCTTTTATGAAATTGCTTTATATATAGCTTACGTCTTCAACCTCACAGAGCAGAAAACTTATAGAACAAAGGAAAGGAAAAGAAGTTAAAAACCAGATTACCACTTATAAGATCATCATCCAGAGTAATAACACTGATAATAAATCAAAGTCCTACTGTATTTAAATGATCATATAAATTCATTTTTAAATATTTTTATCTGTATAAATATAAATTTATTTTTGTAGAATTAGACCTACTCTGCACACTAAGGTTTGCAACATGCTTTATTTTTATTTTTAGCAATATACTAAATAATAAGTCTTCCTGATATATCCATAAGCAGGTACAGTTCATCTGAACTCCACTTTGCTTTAGGAATTAGCTAAAATAATTGTGACTCATTCTGAAACACAGAAGCTGTGTAGACGTTATGGTAGCAAAGCGAGGAGTGGATCTGCAGTGGGCGCCATCTAGCAGGTACAGTAAACAAGGGGTCTGTAGTTCCATGTGGTCTTGGAAAAGGTATCAACGCCAAGCCAATGCCCAACGGGGCTTCTGCAAAGACCTTATTTTCTCTTCTGAGTTCATAAAACTTGTTGACTGAGCTCACTCAGAAGAGGGGCCTGCTCTCCTGTTTGACTTCTGGGACACACTTCCGTAAGTGCGCAGGCATGTGCCATGTATGTAATACACAGGCACGGGCACCACTGAGAAGTGTTAGCGTGTGCCATATTGAGTGGCCTTATCATTTCAAATGGGACCATTGGCTTCACACACACTTGCCTTCGTGTCTGTTCTGGTAACCATGAAGGTGGTAAGGCCCACGATGTGACGGTCTGAGAGAGGTCAGTCACACAGCTCAGAGTGGACCTCCCAGGGTCCCCAACTGTTTTTCCAGACACCAACAATAAGACATCTCTAGTTAGCATGCATGGTTTATCCCATCATGGGAATAATATCTGTACACGTTCAATCAAAGAGTATGGTGGTATCCAAAACCCCTCTGACTTCCTTAGACAGCTAACATGGATCTGCTATTCCAAATGGATCGGAACCCTACTTGAGGTAGCTTTCAGCTTTTGCTACTTTATGGAGGCTTTGGGCTACAATTCGCCTGCAATGTGAAGTAATATTGCTTTTCTATCTTCCCCAACCATTCTTTCAGATTCAAAAATTAAATTGATGCTTTAGCGTCCTTGGATTCAGAGAGTATCTGGGTTTACTCTATCCATTTCATTTAGTATTCTAAGCTCTATATTATATCCCCTTAACCTTTATTAATGACGTCTCTCTCTTCTTTGTTTTACAGTGGGTTGATAGCATGCAGGATCTTTCTGCTGTTAGAAAGCGGTAACCAGCCTCACTCATCTGGACTTGTCTCGTAAAACCCGGCACACGTCTGCATGTAATCGGTGCTCAGGGAGGGTTTGCTGATTTAAGTTGATTAATTGATTCCATAACTAATATGCAGAATCTGCTTTCCTCTTTCCAGAGCATGACTACGTTTCCTCAATTCTTTACGTCGTGTTCACAGCAATGCTCCTCTTGTTCAAGACAGAGGTGTTCCGATATCAGCATAGACCACTGCCTGGCTGCCCATGCCTGGGGGTTTGCCTCATTGCCCCCCAGCTGGTCTTCACAAGGTGTACCGTGTCAGCCAAGGCAGTGGGCTGAGGCCCCCAAGACCCACCTCAAGCCTCCTTTCTGAGCCTGGAGACAGAAGAGAGAGGTGGAGTCTGTCCCAATGCTGCCCACATCCACTTCTGTGATCAGTAAAGACAGGACATGGAGTGCTGTAAAACCAGGTTTCTTCACTTGTAAGCTGGTGTTGCAAAAAAAAAAAAAAAATGGAGAAAAAAATTACTAGAAATTTCAGAATTACTTGAAGCGACATAGAAGTTTCCTTTGACAGAAATGTATTTTTGAAAGAAAGCCATCCATCGTTCTAGCCACTGGCTTAATTGGAAAGGACTAGTTTATTTGGAAAGACCGAAGTAGAGAAAACATGGGAAAGGGACTGACCGTGTTTTGTTTTAGAAAATGTCTTAAAGCGTTTGCAACGTACAGATCGGGGCATAGAGATCTGTCTGAGAACCCCAGGCATCCTGATGTGATGAACTCACTTTTGTTATCTTAAGTGAAACAACCCCTCCTCACGTGGTCTTGCTGACAGCTCCCATGGGGGGCACAGGGATGCCTCAGTCGGAATTGGTGGGGTCGGGGTGCTGTTAGGCTGCATCTTGTGCATCAGTGGCTCTGCAGTGGCTCAGTGTTTCTTAAGTTTGAACAGAGGTAGCCAGCAGACAGCACGCTTCCTGAGCCCTCTGAGCCCGGCGAGTTTTGACTGCCAAAAGCCCTCTTATTAGGGTACTTTGCATGGTCCCCACAGCCATTTGGACAGGAAGATCCAGACGGAATATAAAACCTTGTCTTACAGATGGATGGCCAGGCGTGGACATTAGTCCTGTCCAGTCGGTGCCAACAGGCCGGGCAACAGCACTATATGCTTGAGTCTCCGAAATTCACCGCACATCATGATTTATGCATATGTGGAATCTCTATGTCATCCACCTGAAACCAAGATGATGTTAGGCGCCAACTGCATCTCAATAAGAAAACCACCCAGGTGGTGAATCTGTCATCGTTCCAACCAAACTTTTAGGAAAGATAATAAAAGTTAAAAGAAGACATTCACGGAACTGGTAAAGGACGTTTATTTCTTTATCTTGATGCTCAGGTCCAGTGGAAACCTATCATCCAGCCTGGATCATTTGTTCTTTAAGTATAAGGATCCACGACACTGAACCCTGTGCCCTGGCCGAGGGCGCATCTTCACCAGCTGTGGTTTGCACACGTGACTTGCGCGGCCCTAGGTAGTTGTGGGCGGTGCACACGTCAGGACTCTGTGGAGCAGGTAGAGGGCACGGGTGGGCGGGCCCTGCAGACCCCTGCCGATGCAGCCTCCAGCCCCCCCGCCCCCGCCCCCGCCCCATGCAGTGCCCTATTCTTCGCGCTCTTTCCAAACCGTTTCTCAAAATTCAGCTGCGAAGATCTTTGGCTTGTTGTCTTTTCCCTTTCCCATCACATAAGGAAGTCACTGATCCTCGCTCTCGCCTTTTGTGATGGGCTTCCAGAAAGAAGAAGGATGGGCGGCTGTTCCAGTGGATGCGGAGGCACACCCGCCCATCCCATCCATCAAGGCGGCCGCAGACCCAGTGTTAAACGCAGCCACCGCGAGAGAGAGCCGCTCTCCTCTCCACTCTCCTCGCTCTCTCAAGTTTTAAATTTCCCCAGCTAGTGTAAAACTTAATGAAAGCCCTGGAGTATACAATAGCATTTTGAAAACAGGAATTTGAGACTGCTGTGAATCATCACTCACAGCAGGGACCCAGAAATGTGAATTGTAGGAGGAAGACACAGAGGCCCCTCTCTTTTTTACTGGGAATTTATTACAAGCGGGTCATTATTTACACTGCACCATTCACATTCTCTAAAGACCCAATAAACTGCCTGCTGAATATGCATTTTGCTCTGTGGTGAACACAGATGTTTCCAGCTAATATCCATTTCATTTAATTTCTTTTCTCCTTTTTTTTTTTTTTTTAAATTCTATCTTGCTATTTCTGTAGCAGCTGGGTAACTATTTGCCCGTCTTCGGTTTGGGAATCACTCCTCATATTTATTATCCCTGGTGCCGTTCACGTTGCTATACTTAAGGGTCTGTCGGCATTGCCATTAAAAGCTACTGTTTCTATAAGTTCAAAACCAGGCTGGTGAAGTTTTCCATGGTTTAAATGTTGGGCATAGGAGGTCCCGGCTTGGGATCAAATCACTTTAACAAAGCGCAGAAATAAAATCAGTTAGGATGTTTTAGTGTTATGGGTTTGCAAACCAAATAAAACCGGGGGAGAGGGAAATCAATTTCAAAAGCTGTTTTGTGTTTCCGTACAGGAAATACTGCTTTTTTCAACTAAAATTATTATTATTATAGTATCATCATCATTATTATTTTGCTGTTCGTCTCCAAGGTTTGGCAGAGAGAGGAAAATTCGCAGCGGAAACAAATGATTACTCTTAGACCGGTTTTTACATCACTTAAACTTTGGGCGACAGTTCTGCCCAGGAAGGATCGCAGTGTCTTCCCAACAGCAGACACGTGCATCCTGTCCCCACGCGGTGCTCAGCCCTGCACCTGTAATGTGGTTGATAGTCAACATACTGATTCGTGGAGCTCAATCCCGACTCTTTTGTCTGTATCAGATATTTTCGCATTGAATTTTACTTACAGAAGCCCAACTATTCCACACATGTAACAGTGTTCTCCCAACTGTCTTTCCAGCAAGGATGGTAGAATAAACCAGCAAACGTCAGCTAAGCACTTGTTATTTGCCTGGTGCTCTGCTAGGCATTCTCTCCAGTGTTTTCTCATTTGACATCACGTGGTGTGCAAGATGCTAGCACGCTGTTAACTACTGTGGAGACTACTGTCCATTGGGCTAGGAGCTAGTAAATACTTGGAATTTAAAAAATTTAATTAATTTACTATTTATACTTTGAGAGAGAGAGACAGAGAGAGACAGAAAGAGAGGGAGAGACAGAGAGAGAGGGAGAGAGAGCGAGCAGGGGAGAGGGGCAGAGGGGGGAGAGAGAGAGAAAAAATCCCAAGTAGACTCCACACTCAGTGAAGAATCCAACGCAGGCTCGATCCCACAACCTTGGGATCATGACCTGAGATGAAATCAAGAGTCAGATGCTCAAATGACTGAGCCACACGGGTGCCCCAAAACTTGGGATTTTTATTTGTATTTTAGTAATATTTGCAAGTCATAAGAAGCTAACCAATGACTCCACAAAAAGCAATGATCATCAACAAGAGAGGTATCTCACGAGAAGCCCTATGTCTGACTCACGACACCTCCCTTAGCCCTGAAGTTCTCTTTAGAACTTTTTTTCTTTCTTTTTTTTTTTTTTTGGTTAGAACCAAAATAAAACAACCATGCCCAAATGAACCCAAACTGTATGTTAGTAAGAATTTCATCTCACTTCAGGTGAATGAGTTAAGGAAATGCAGATTTCAGTTTGCACACAGTTGCTGTACTTTATTACCAATTCATCTCCTAAGCCAAGTCTACTGGAAGATTGTTAACTTTGACGTGTACAGAGGCCATCTCTCTATAGGCATGGCCGTATTCGATGAGTACTCAGATTATTAATCCAATATTAATGGAGGATTAATGGAGGACAGTCATGCAAAATAGTTGCAGAGAGGGAGAGTACATTGTGCAAACTTCGATGTTCAAATTATTCTGGACCTAAGATCATCTTAGCACTCATTCTCATAAGAAATTGAAATAGCTCTTTTAGCCTGATTAAAAACGGTCAAGTTTACATTTAAAAACATCTAATTTATAACTTTCATTGATATTCATTAACCTTGAAAAAGCCTTTCAGATTGAATTATTTTTGTGGAAGGTCCTCCAATGTATGTTCCTGAGATAATCAGGGCTTTTAAAATCTCTCTTCCATTTGAGCGATGGCCTCTAACTTCTGTCTTTGTGTCTTTGGGGCAGGAATCTTTTGTCTACACTGTCTCAAATGTCCTCCGCACCTCAGGGAAATTTCTCATTTTCTGTCTCTGTTAAGCAAACATCGGAAACAAATGAAAAAAATCCACTCCTATGCCAAAAATAAAGTTAAAGTAACACTAATGAGGTGGCTTAAACCTCCAAATCCCAGGGCGTTCATTGACTGAAAACTGAGACTCTATCCTTCACCCGCCAGGACATACCTGGACATTTCCCAGGACGGAATTCTCGCGGCTGAGGGTGACCTCACCTTTGGTAGGAAACTGGATAGCCTGGGGTCTCACTCTGGGGAATTGCCTCTTTCTCTTTCTTCCCCCCATTTCTCCGGTCCTGTGACTCTCCCTCCCTCTTTTCCTCCTCATTCCCTACTCTGTCTCTTACTGTCTTTACACTCAATGTGTTACCAAGAGAAAACATTTATTTAGTCACTCTTAATTAATATGTATACATTTATTAAATGACAGTTTTGTTCAAGTGGTTGATTTTTTTTTTAAGATCCTTTTAAGCCTTCCAATGGTTTGGCTTTTCAAAGTTTCAACTCTAATAGGCCATTAATTAAATCTAAGAGTTAATGATAATAACAATAATGTTTATTTTAAGAATCTTGTAATTATGCAAAAACTCAGTAGGTGGCAATTGACAGGTAACAGCTACAAACGGGAAACAAGCAAAATTTCCTATAATAGGTGAATGGCTACGCGTATTGTGGTCCATCTGCACACTGGAATAGTCCAGCAATAAAAAGACACAGGTTACTGATAATGTGCGCAGCAACTTGGATTAATCTCAAAGACCTTGTGGTATGCGAAACAATCCAACTCAAAACATTGTATATTGTATAACACATATACCATTCTGATACGCTCAAATTATAGCATGAGGGGGGACTAAGTGGTTGTCAGGGTCAGGGATGATGGGGGCAGGATGGTGTGACACTAATGCGACAGTAGAGGGGAGATCTGTGTGGTGACCAGCAGCCCTGTGTCTTACTTCTGGCGGTGATGACACAAGTCTACACACAGGATAGATGTGAAGGGACTACACACACACATCGTACTGATGCGGATTCCCTGGTTTCAATGTTGTGTGACAGTGTGGGAAGTTTTCAGTGTTGTGTGAGTGTTTGGGGAAGACCCATTTGACAGGAGAAGCCAGGCAAAGGGAACACCAGACTACCATATTGTTTTTGCAACTGTCTGTAAATTTACAATCATTTCAAAATAAGAAAGTTAAAACACACACACGTACACACACGAACTAAAATGGAATGTGATATATAACGGTGAATTACTGGAAAAATTCCCACTAAAATCAGTAATGAGACCATGTTATTCACTATCAACAACAATCTCATAAATCATGCAGGAAGTTTCAGCTGGTGCAGAGGAAGGAAAAAAAATGTAAGAAAAATACACAATAATTTTTTGAGGTCTCTATAGTTATTCACCTCTAATACCAAATCAATCTTTTGAGGTCTCTATAGTTATTCACCTCTAATACCAAATCAATCTTTTGAGGTCTCTATAGTTATTCACCTCTAATACCAAATCAATCTAAAAAAATCTTGAAGTTAAAAAACAAAGTGATATAAAGTTAAACAAATATAAAAATGCTTTTGAAACACCAGTAATAATAAGCTTGAAATACTTATGGCAAAAAAAAGTGTATAATAGTAATCAGAAGAAAACGAGTAAGTCTAACCTTAAGAAAATTTTTAGTGAAAGTAAGTGGAGACTGTGACCCTTAAGCAATATAAAGAGTTTTTAATGAAGGACCCCGAAGGGTACATACTCCATGATTCCATTTATCTGCCAAAAAAGAAATAAGATACATGTGATGTTTCTAGATAGCAAATTATTAGTTTAAATATAACAATTTTCCTCAGTTAGGTTTCAGTGTAATGCTGAAGGATTTGGGGGGTGACTTAGTGAGCGGTTCTGACATAATCTGAAAAACAAATAGTGAAAATGATTTTTGACAGCATTACTGAGGTGTGCTTTACATACTATAAAACTCTTTCATCTTAAGTGTACAATTCAATGATGTTGAGCATATTTAGAGACTTGTCCAAACGTCCCCACAGTGTGGCTTTGGAAACTCTCCATCACCACAAGAGGGAGGGTCACATGACCCTCATGACCACCCACAAGAGGGAGGGTCGTGCCCCTCCAAGCACCTTCCCTAAGCAACCGGTAGCCTACGTCCAGTTGCTGTAGATTTCTCTATTCTGGACATTTCCTATACGTGGAATCATATACTGTGTGGCCTTTCATGCCTGACTTCTCTAACTTAGCCTAATGTGCTCAGGGCTCATCCCCATTGTAGTATGTGTGAGGATTCCTTTATGTGGCTGAGTGACACTCTGTTATGTGGGCATACCACATCCTGTGTGTTCATTCCAATTGGATGGACGTTTGGGTTTTTGCTATTGTTTGGCTATTACGAATTATGCTGCCATAGACATTGGTATGCCAATCTTGCGTCCACATGTGCTTTCTTTCTTTGGGTAGATATGTAGGGATGGGATTGCTAGGTCATATGATAATTTTATGTTTCACATTTTGAGAAACCGACAACTTTCCCAAAGTGGCTGTACACCATTTCATGAAAATGATTTTTAAAACGTAAAAAAAAAAAAGATGGGAAACTATCAGATGTTATAAAGCTAATATATTTCATTTATTATATTGTATAACTACACAGTATATAAGTCATATCATGAAACTAATGTAACAACTAAATAAATTTGTTAATTTACAAAAATATGCCAACAGGCTTGTAAAATAGGTTATATTGCCCAGAAAATGACCCCGTGACATATCAGATTTTGTGGTGAAGAAAGCATTGTAAACCACTGTGGAAATAATGGATCGCTCAACCAATTCTGCTACTCACTTGGCTAACTGGGAGGAAAAATCAAGTTAAGGTTTCACATAGCTCTATATCCTGAAGTATGTTTCTAATAGATTAATAAGTTAGAAATTTAAAAAGACACCAAAACACAAGATGCTTTTTCTGATGGTCTATAAAATTATTTTCAGAGGGTGGAGAACTTCCAAAGAATAAATAAAATATAACAGACAACAAAGGAAGTGAGTAATAGGTTTGACTGTATAACAATTTATAACATCAAAAATATTAAATATCAACAATGTCACGTACAAAATTATGACAGCTTAGAAACTAAGAAAAAATGTAACCTTGCTGACGGTAAAATACATATTAACCTTAACAATACAAAGACCGTGTCCAGATCCATAAGTAGAAATATTAACACCTTGTTTTTAAAAGATAGCAACATGCAAATTGCCAAATAAGTCCAAACTGAACACAATTCAACCTCTTTTGTATTAAATTAAATAAAAATTAAATTAAATTAAATTTAATTAAATTAAATTAAATTTAAAAATGCATATGAAAAAAGGCATTATCTGTTTGTAAGTTTTGAGGGTGATACTCCAGCCTGATGAGGGGGCAGAGAGGAGGACATTTCCTGTATGGGGAAAGAAAGTGAATGTGCAGTATGGAGACATTACCTCGAGAATGTTCTCTTTTTAATTTCACACCTAAGAATGTATCCTTAAGAGATTACTAGAGGGAAGCCTGGGCGGCTCAGTGAGTTAAGTGTCTGACTTGGTTCAGGTCATAATCTGATGGTTCATGGGTTCGACCCCCCACATCGGGCTCTATGCTGACAGCGCAGAGACTGCTTGGGATGCTCTCTCTCTCTTTCTCTCTGCCCTAACCCTGTTTTTGCACTCCCTGTCTCTGTCTCTCTGTCTCTCTGAAAATAAAAAAAAATTAAAACAGAAAAGCAAAGAAATTAGCAGAAATGTGTTCAAAGGTTTTATAGGGATAGTTGTGTGTGATTTATGAGAAGAAAGTAGAAACGATCTGAATATCCAAAAATAGAGAAACAGAAAAAGAAATTACAGTACATGCACTAAGAAATATTTCCCAGCAGGGGCCTGGGTGGCTCAGTCGGTTGGGCATCTGACTTCAGCTCAGGTCAAGATTTCAAGGCTTGTGAGTTCAAGCCCTGAGTCGGGCTCTGCACTGACAGCTCGGAGCCTGGGGCCTGCTTGGGATTCTGTGTCCCTCTCTCTCTGCCCTTCCCCTGCTCACGCTCTGTCTCTCTCAAGAATAAACAAACATTAATTTTTTTAAAAGACAGAAATATTTCATAGCTATTAAAAACATGCTTTCAAAGAATATTTAGTGCCAGATTAACATGCTCATAACACATTAAATAAAACACAGTGTACAGTACTATATATAGTACGATCTCAATTTGTACTCATATTTACCTTTATTTTTCTTTGACATCAACTGTGATAACCATAGAAATAAATTTTCTAGAACACAACTATGGCCTTTTCTGGAGGAGGCATTGTAGGTGATTTGTGCCTTCTTTAGATTTTTCTGCATTTTCCAAATTTCACACAATAAACACGTGCTGCCTTTCTACTCCAAAAAAACAAAGTTATGAGGCAAGAGAAATGATCATTTTGCAAGCTTTTCCTGAGGCATATGTGCTTTTTTTTTTTTTTATTTCCAGGAACCTCCTTGGAAAGTTACGAAAGCCAACGCGCCACCGGGAAGCCCGACCGATGAAGAAAGTGCAAAGCACAGACAGAACCCAGGCGCCCCAGGCGCGTCCCAGGCCGGAGGCCCCGCTTCCCCGCTCGCGTGCGCTCGCCCTTCGCGGGCAATTTCATTCTCCGCGCGTTTCACTCGCCTGCGGACAGCGCGGCCCGGCTCCCTGGGTGGTCCGGGGGCTCCGGGGGCGGCCNTGGTGGGCACGGAGCTCCCCAGTCCCCCCCATACCCTTCAGCAGCTGGCCCGGGGCGTGTTCCCCGCAGTCGGAGGGCCCCCCACTTGGGAGTGCGCCCCGGCCGGGGGTCCCCGAGGCCGGCAGTATTTAATAAGCCTTGGAAGCAGGGCCCCTCCAGCCTGCAAGTCGCAGGAATGCCAGTAACTCCCGGGAGGGTGGGGTGGGGGGGAGCCCCCCGTGAGCTGGCTGTGCTCCAGGGGCAAGTCTGCTGCCCCCCGGGTCACCTGGCCCGGAACCGGGTACCACAGTCCACCCCAGGCTCCGGCCCTGCTGACGCCACGTGTGACTCGGAGGCGCCGAGGACACAGGGCTGGGGGCCCACCCCATGCGTCTCCGCTCCCTGAAGAGATCTGTCCGGCGGCAGAAAGCCAGGCTCCTGTCCATGTTTCTGATGACTTCTCATCTTTGGGGACACCAAGGTTTCGCTTCCAGGGCATCTGCCGGTGACCCGGGGCTGTCACCGGGGGACTGAGCAGCAGGCGCCCAGGACGGTGTGAAGGGACCCAGAAGACCTGCCTCTGATGCTCTGCTCCCGGCGGGGGCTGAGCCCAGGAGTCCCGGGGTCCCCGTCTGCGTCTCCCACACCCCCTCCCTGCAGAGCCACACCGCCCTGATCCCCAGAAGGGAAACAGTTGATGGGAGGGCTTCCCTGGAGCTATAGTAACATCGGAAATACATTTTGAAAAATCAGTTTTAATAAAGCCCCAGCCCTGACCCCAGAAACGTAAGTATTTATATTATTGACTTCTGTATGGGGTAATTTGTTAGGAGGAAAAAAAAAAGTCTTTCTGCTCTTGCCTTGAGACCTGAGGAAAAAAAATAACTAAAATTAGAGAAACTGGGGATATAAACGCAGTGAGTAGAATAAAGCAAAATACCTCTGGGGTGTTCATCTGCTATGGTAGTCATTTCATATCTCATCTGTTATATGGATGTGATAGTTTTTTCCTTTTTGATAGTATCATTATGTAGACGCCACAGATTCAATTCCATTTACAAGTCAATGGTGTGAGATTTTACGACAATTCTTTTTTAGTGGGTTGATTCTGTATGATCCTTCTCAGTAAGAAAAAAAGAATTTAAAAAGCCAACCGAAGTGGCTGCTTTCAGAGCTCTCCTTAGAAGGTCTGGAACTCCCTGGGCATTTTTTATTGCAGGGCTTTGGTTTTATGCTCATCGGGAATGCCTGCAAACCAGGTCTGCTTAGCCTCGCTCTCAAGGAGGCAATAATTTGTAAATTTAAGGGCCTGGAGCCTGAGCGCAAGAACATTTTGCACACTGTGTGGAGGAACTTTGGATCTACTTTTGAAACAGGAAATAAAGTGGGAAATCATGGAAAAGAGAGCACTTATCAGACGTGGGTGTGACTCCAGCAAAGGCGGGGACAAAGGGTCTTTAGAAGGTAGGTAATTAAATTAAATTAAATTCCTGCAGAGACAGACCGAGATCTGAACCTCCGGAATTAAAAGCAAGCGAACCAACAGAAATCTAAGCCCTGCAGGGTTTCTATGGTGAAAGAAGTCACATTCCTCCGGGAGGGAGGCGGGGTCACAGGTGGAACTGCACACCTCCTCAGGTGCCCGCGTTGAATCCTTGGCCCCAGGATGCCAGAATGTGAGTGTGTCTGGGGACGGTGGCTAAGGAGCTAATTAAGTTAAGATGAGGTCATACATTGGGTCCAAATCCAATAGAAGTGGGGACCTTAAAGGAAGAGGAGATGTGGACACAGAGGTACAGAAGGAAGTCACCTTGAAGAGAGAGGGCAGAGATGGGTGTCCCCAAGCTTTGAAGGAAGGAAGGAAGCTTTGAAGCAGGTCGGCCCCACGGCCTCACAGCCCAGGAAGGCTCCCGGCTTTCGGGAGGGTGAGCCAGGGATGGGTCCCAGGAGCAGCGGGCCCCCACGGGCTCTCGGGGGCACATTTGTGGAGCACCTCCTTGGTGCTAGAGCACTGACAGAAATGGGGTGTCCTGGCCGCCTTCAAGACCAGCCCACTCTGATGCAAGGTAGACTCGCAAATGAACTGTGATCCTGAGGGATGAGAGCAGAGGTGAGGGTAGGAAAGAGCGATGCTGAGGGTCCCAAGAAGGTTAGGGGACTTCCTCCTCTATCACCAGCAAGTGCCCCGAGGGGTCTTCCGGGGTGTCCAGGAATGGGCGGGGGCAGCCCAGCGCCTGGGGACGGGGCATGGAGCCCGCAGAAAATCAAGCTCCTGGGAAGGGCAGGTTAGCAGAAGACAGAACAGAGAAGCCCAGGGTAGCCCTTGCACGCGAGGGAGGGGCGTGAAGCTTCCAGATCCAGAGACACCGGATTCCAGGCAGAGGGCCCCAGAAATCACAGAAGTTAAAGTTCTCATAACGGCAGATTTGTGTTACAGGTTCATTTCTCTTGGTTGACAACGTTGGCCCCAAATTTATTTTTATGACTTGTAGGTATATTTTAGATGGAAAGAAAATGAAATCAAATGAATTCGCTCATTGTTTTACCCTTGTAGAAAAATTTAATAATTTCCACTACACTGGAATTTAAAACACAGTTTTTTAAAAAAAAAAAACAGGACTTGGAGTTTGGGGAGAATGTTGGCATTTTTCCCTAATAAAAAATTATAATATTGTTACTTGCACCACAAAGTATTTCTTTAAGGAAGGAAGTATGTTACAGAGTGACATAGTTATATGTTTCCATGACTAACAAATTGTGTTACTGTTTTCCAGCTCAGTGGTTGTAGCTTTCCGTGCTATTTCTAGCCATTTAGCTATTTTATTTCCCTCTCCATGGGTCTTTCATCTTTTGGTAGTGGAAATTTGACTAATGTGCCGCCAAAATGTCCAGAATGAGGCATTTTGGAGAGGTAGAAGTCCAAACTGATAAACTGTCTTAAAAGGTCCTATATTTGGGCTTGGAACGCGACCCTTAAAAGCATTATTCATTACATGAACGTTATGTTTTCACTTCTTCACTGACATTTTATACTTGATCCGTTTGGTTTCTTTCATGCATGTTTCATACCCAACCTGGTCCTTCTGGCTCCCACCTGAGGTCCGGATGCGGCGTCCGCACTGCCAGGAGCCCTGGGGCTCTGCGAGGCTGCACCCCACTTCCCCCAGGAGCAGAGGGCCCCCGGCCCAAGCTCTGTGAGGAGCCCAGGAGCAGCTGACAGGGCCCAGGGGCAGGAGGAGGCCACCAAGTGACCCAGTTTCCAAATCCTACTCTATCGTGCAGACCTCTCCCTGCTGTCACCATAGATGAGCCTGGAAAGAAGAGGCAAGCCTCCTGAGGGCTCCCGCTCGGTCCTCTTCTCTGCCGTAATGCTGGCCATGCTTTCCTCTCTTGAATTCTCGGTTGCTGATCTCACAAAGGTAGGAGATTGTCACTTTGCGTGGGTGTACTGGGTTGAAGAGGGTCCCCCTACTTTCCCGTCCATCGTCAGCCTCCCAGTTGATGTCACCTGATTTGGAGATGGGGTCCTTGCAGATGTAGTGAGTCAGGCTGAAGTCATACTGGAGGGGGTGGGCCCTAATCCCATGACTGGTGCCCTAAGAAGAGGAAAAGACACTCAGAGACAGAGGAAGAGGCTGAGGTAGGAGGGATGCAGCCGCGGCGAATCTTCTGGGACCATCAGAGCCTTGGGAGCGAGTGTGGTCCTGTTGATGCCCTGATTTCAGAATTCTGGCTCCAGACAGTGAGAGAACACAGTTCTGTTACATGTCACAGACTTGTCCTGGCAGCGTGGGAAAGTCCCCGGTAGACACTGCGTGATTTCCCTTGTTTCTCGCAGCAGACTGAGGGCTCCGGGCTCAGCCTCCCGTACCCAACACTGGCCTCACCCCCAGAGCGGTGTGTGCACTGACACCCTGCCTCCTCTTGGACCAGTCCCGCTCCTCTCTGTGACCCCACCCCCCATTGTCTCCCCGCGGGTAGATAACTGACCTTGATCTCAGAGTTGAGTTCTACAAGACCAGGTAATGTCCGACTAGACAGAAACCAACTTCACGAGAACGGGACAGATGCCTCAGTTCATAGCCTATAAAATGGAGAAGGATTATCAAGATCACAGGGCTGTCCCTGCCCCACCTCCTTCCCATCTCACAGCAGGCATGGGACTTTCCCTGTCTAGTGTGTTTCTTACAGGCAAGAAAATGCCCGGGTTCAAATCTCAGGTCTGCTGTTTACAGATGTTTTCCTTTGTGCACGTTAACTTACCTTCTGCACTTCCCATACACGTAGCTATAAAAGGAGGCTTGAAAATACAGAACTGACTTCACAGTGTTGTTGTTGATCCATACTGAAGACATGTGAAAGGCTCAGAAGAATGCTTGAAGGGTAATACATGCTCGCGAAACATTAGATTTTATCCTAGAAAATCCCAAGACTGCTCATTCTACTGACTTTTGACCTACGGCCTGTGGGGAACACAAATGGGGCCCTGCTGGCATTCTCGGTCAGCCTTTGGCCAGCCAGGCTAGAAGGTGGTTATCTCCACGTTAACAGAGCCGAATCATGCCTGCTGGAGTCACCTAGAGATCTTCCCGTGGAGCTGGATGAGTGTCTGGCAACGCCGAATAATGAGCATCCGCCAGTTGGAGGGTCCACCTTCACGTTAGACATGACTCAACGTCCTGCTCTGACCCCTGCTTCCAGCTCCTTCTCCTGGCCAAACACTTGAGCTGAAATGCGCTTGCCCTCTCCAACCAGGTCCAAGAAGGATTAACTGGGTCCATTTGGAATGAACTGGTCTGCAGAGCCAATGGACAAGTTCCCAGATTTAATCAAACAACAGTCTGGCTAGAAGGGAAACCAGGCACGGGCCTAGGCTTTCCTACCTGAAGATTCTGACCCCAGGGCGGCATCACAGGCACTGGCTCGGCCAACGCAGTCCCCATGGGGGTGACTGATTCATCAGGGGAGGGCTCCTTTCCCCCAAGTAGCTCAGGGAGCCCGCTGGGGGAGCCCCACTCTGCTGCTTCAGAAAGCAGACCATCTGCTTTATGAAGGTTCCTCTCCCTGACGGCCTTGGCCTCGTGCTTCTAACCAGTGACCGAAAAAAGGACTCTGGCTGGCTTGGCTCAGCAACACTTGCCACCTCCCCCACTTCAGGAGGCAAATCTCCAGTAGAAGCTGGCTGGGCTGAGGGTCTTCACAGCCATGGGGCTGGAGGACTTCCCTGGGGAAGGGGCTTGGGAGCAGCTGGCCTGGTGAAGTGTTGGCCCTGGGGTTCTGTCCTGCATCAGCTGGGTGACCTCAGCGATGTGTGGGGAATCTGAGAACAAGCCACCTGTCCGGCCGAGGACATGGACTGTGAATCTGGCAGCAGCAACAACAAAATAATTACAACAAAGAGTATCAGTTTCAGGAAAGACAGATTGGGACTGAATACAAACCCAAGAAAATCACTCAGGCTCCCCGAGCCTTGATTTCCTTATCCATGAAGTTGGGGGTAATGACACTTTCTAAAAGGACTGCCAGGAAACAGTTTGATGGGAGGCCCGGCACAGAGCCAGGATGGAGGCCCCAGGGCAGGGCCTCCTCAATGGGTTCTGACTCTGTCCTGAGAACACCTGGCGCTTACTTACATCTTTAAACCCCAGTGACGTCTTCTGTGGTAGCACTTGCCCTTTAAGTGGCTTTCCCAATTACCACTATTTTTAATTTTGTTTTTGGTAATTTTGTTCGTGGTAAGAACACTTCACATGAGATCCAGATTCACAACAGCTTTTATGTGTTAAATACGGTATTGGTAGCTAGAGATGCCATGCTGTAAAGAGTTCGCCCGAACTTTTTCATTTGCACACCTACAACTTTATCTCCATTAACACCTTTCCCCTAGATTTTTCATGTAAGTGGAATCATGCAGTCTTTGTCATTCTGTGACTGCCTTTTTTAATTATCACAATGCCCTCAAGATCCATCCATGATGTTACATATTGAAGAATGTGTTTTCAGGCTGCATAATATTCCAATGCATGTACATGCCCCATGTACACTCACTCATCCATCAATGGACTTTTAGCTTGTGTCTGTGTCTTGGTTATTGCGAATAGCAGCACAATGAGCATGGGACGCTGGTATCCCTTCAAGATCCTGATTTCAGTCCTTGTGGGGGAATAGCGAGAATGGATTACTAGATCATATGCTAGTTTTATTTTTAATTTTTATTTGAGGAATTTCCAAAGATTGATGAGCTGTTTAAAGTGGGAGGCAGTATCCCCAGGACTTGCTCAGTTAATAAAAGGTGGTTCTCAGTTCCCGTCCTGGTCTGTGTTGCCAGTTAAGTACCGGCCATACACACCTCCTCTCCGCCAAACTGGGGGTAAAACTACAGTATACGTGCTGTATGCTGACTGCCAAATAGGTGACAGTTAAGATGTCACACAAAGGCCTGTGGGAGAGAGGAATTACTCCCTGTGGGAGATTTATGTGGGACAAGACCTGGCCTAGAAAGAAAGGTCTTCAAAGACAAATAAAATGCTTTTTGTGTAGTCCCCATGGTCACGGGTGGTACATTTCTTTCCTGAAATCAGTCCAGTTTGGATAACCAATCTCTTTATGTTATATTGCAAAAGCTACATGTTTATTTTGGAAACATAATCAAGCAGAAAGTTTGGAAATACAATTCAATTGGCCCCACATCTCGACTATGAATAGAAATCACACAGAGCACCTTAATTGTTTTTCTTGGCCTGAACGGCTGGTGGCAGGTCTTTTGACTAAACGTCACGGTCCTGCCATGACTAATATCTGCAAGTTCAATATGATACACAAAGAAGGTATGGAAAATATGTTTTAGAGTAGCACATTTATCATCCACAGGTAGGCACTGGTGTGGATCTGGCTCTGTGACTTTGATGTGAAGCTATTTCAAATTTGTTATTGGAGTGATGAAGTTTGAAGCCCCCACTGTATATATAGCGATCTGAACACATCACTTCTTTGTAATACTTTGGGTTTCCAACACTATTGTCATCATGAACAGGCCCACAACTTTTTTCCATGTGGCTCCTCCATAGAATTATCGCTGTAGCGAGGGAGTTTCTACTCAGATGGACGATTGGAAGGGGGGAAGGCACAGGAGCCGTGGACTGGCAGATATGAGGTCCGGCCTGCCACTTACATTTCCAGAAACTTACTCAACCACTTGCCTTCATTTATTAATCTCTAAAAAGACGTCAGTGATATATACCCTGACCACCTGAGGAGGATATGATGAAAACCAGACTAGATAGCATATGCCAGTAGGTTATTAAAAAATATTTTTAAGACTATATTTTTAGAGTAGTTTCAGGTTCACAGCAAAACTGGAGGGAGGGGACAGAAATTTTTCACATACCCCTCCCTCCACACAAGCACAGCTCCTTCTTTGTTAATGTCCCCCCACCAGAGTGGTACATTTGTTAAAACCAATGAATCAGTGGTGATTCTATTCACACCAAAATCACCCAAAGCCCATAATTTACATTATGCTGCACTCTTGATGTTGTATGTTTTATGGGTTTGGACAAATGGATAATGTCATGTGTATAATGATACTATCATAGTATCATACCGAGTTATTTTCAGTCTTGTTGAGAGTTTTTAAACTATGAAATATGATTCCAAAGCAAGATGCTTTGGTGATGCACATATGTTAATATACATAGATAGGTAGATAGATAGATATTAATCTAATGCCTTTGATCAGATTAACTACTCCATTAAAGAAAGTCATTTGAAGTACTTTTGGGTTTGATTAACCAATCTGGTCCAACTGGAAGGTTGATTCATTTGAGATGGTCCTAGTGGTAGACCATGTGTCTGGTCTCAGCTGGGCAGAGTGTGCAATTAAGGGCCACTGGGCTCTTGGCGATCTATGGCTCACCCTCCCCACCGCCATATTCCACTGAGCTGCCCACCCATGTACCTTCTGTTGTCTTGAATTTCTCTTCAACTACAGCCTGCATCTCTATATCTCCTCTCTCTACAAACGTTCTCGCGGAGGGAGGAGGTGGAAGAAGGGCACCCTGGATACAAGATGAAAATAGTGCATCTTACTAGAGACTCAATTTCATTCAAAGGTTTTTGCGAAAGTGATTCACAAACATTATATTCATTATGCATGGATGAGCACATTCAGGGGCCTGGGGAGCTCAGTCAGATAAGCATCCAACATCAGCTAAGGTCATGATCTCATGGTTCCTGAGTTCGAGCCCTGTGTTAAGCTTTGAGCTAATAGCATGTAGCCTGGAGACTGCTTCAGGTCCCGTCTCCCACTCTCACTGCCCCTTTCCCACTCATGCATGCTCTCTCGCTCTCTCTCAAAAACAAACACTTCAAAATATTAAAAAATAATAATATAAAAATTTATGAATTTATAGAATAAACATCAAAGAAATCTCACACTGAGGGGAATCTCCAGACTGTAGAGCCCTATTCATGCATCACTCATACTGCAGTAATTTCAGTGTGAACGAGCATGAGACTGGCCCGTTTAGTCCTGTCTTTGCTGGGCTGAAGCTTTCCCTCATACTGTTTTCAAACCACGAGATGTCCAAGTTCCAAACATCAGTTCTGGGACTTAATAATGTCTAGCACTTAGAACAATAGGTTGTCCCCTTGAGAGAGTGCCCTGCGGGGTTATACCAGGCAGTGTCCGGAGCCCAGAGTTTCCAACGAATCCATTTCTCAATGAACACGTGGCTGACTGTACAGACAACGAGCGTGACTTTGGGTGGCAGGCTTGCAGCTGCGTGGGGCTAAGTCGGTGCTTCCAGCCTCCGGCGCTCCTGGTGGACATCCTTCCCCCGGACATCCCAGGCCTTGTTTCTTCCCTCGGTGCCGCATGGTCCCCTCTCCCAGAAGACGTTGTGTCTGGACTGTGGGCCAGAGGAACCCTCTCTTGCAGGCTTGTGTCTTAACCCTCTGGTTCTGCAGTGTTGACTCTCTGTCTCTTCCTCTTCCTGTTCGGTGTTCCTGGGGCAGAGGGGCAGGGGAATTGTCTTTGGGGTGCAGTCACAGGAATGCAGTGAGGGGGCAACGTTAGCACCCAGAACCCCATCCACCATGATTGATGATGTTTGAGAAGAACCCTTTTCTCAATGTTTCATTGGTGTCTACATTCATGTTTGGGGGTTTTTACTATTTTAAAATATTATACAATCGTTCTGATTATTACAAATTGTTATCTATTTCAAGCAACAGTTGTTGACAAGCCTCCCTATGGGAAGCCCTAAGTTAGGCTTCTCTGGGAACATAAAGGTAGAAACAGTGGCGTTTCTTCCTCCAGGGAACCCCTTCTGGCAAAGGCACACAGTGCACATGTGACCATGAGCAGGTAAGGTGGGGACCCAATGCTGAGACAGGCTGGGTCTGGGGGACAGCTGCCCGGGAAGTGGGCACTCTGGGAAACTCATCAAATAAGGAGTGCTTTGATCTGTATGTAGGTCGATCAACATGTAAAAGTGCTGGTCTGGCTCTGGGGTTGCCTCTGGGCGAGGGAGCAAGGGCCACAGGCGGTGAGATGGGAGAGAACTTCCCTGGCCCGGTTTCCCTCGTGATGTTTGCTCTCCCCCCACTTCACCTCTTCATGTTCCTATCTGTTTGGTAATTAATGAAAAAAATTACTTCCGGAACCACTTCTAATTTTCCACCTCTATGATGTAGATACCATAAATATTCAACCCTTTGCTGCTTGGGATGGCAAAACTGTAGTAAATTATATAGAACAACAACAACAACACACACACACAAACGCCAAAAACAAAAAACATCCTGCATTTACTTCCTTGAAATTCTACTACATCCTTTAAAGTAAACTCCATGCCCAAGTGGGGCTCAAAGTCACAGCATTAAGGTCAAGAGTCGGATGCTCTACTTACTGAGCCAGCCAGCCAGGCATTTCTACTTCCCTGAAATTCTGAAGACTATCGTGTACTAGTAGCTTGAAAATACACCTCTACTTGGCTTAGTCCTAGAACATTTCAGACCTACGCCAGTTCTAACCGTTAATGACCACGTAACAGAAAGCCATTTTGTGCACACATACTTCACCCCCATGTGCAGAATTGTCTATGCACAGAAGAGTTACTGGTGTGTATTTTTTTTAAAAAAAACACAATTACAGGCTGCTCCTCAGAGACAAGCATTTTATGTCCTTGGGGTTGACATGTATTAGAAAGATACACATTAAAAAAACAAGGGATAAATATAGATGGGAATTCCACATTTTTATGCTAAGGCTGTCTTGGAGTGAGATTCAGGATGCTATGGGAATTATAATAATATAAAGCTTTCTCACTAACCCTGTGACAACTTATCTCTAAAATCAAGACGACATTAATTTTGATCAGGCCTTTGAGAACTTTAGGGGACAATTCACAGTCCGGTGACATCTGTCGCTTAGATAGGAAAACAATGCAGATTCTTTTGACATACTGAAAATAACAGCCTTTTCTTTCGTCAGTTACCAGAGACAGGAGAAAGAGAAAGGCAATTATAACATCCAAGAAAAATGAACGCTTTGGATCTGGCCACGTGTAAAGATTCTGGACAACATGTGAAATTTCTTGGTTGCCGTCACCAGCAGAATTCCTAGAGTAACTCATGCCAGGGGCTCATTTCAGTGCCGTCACAGGGCCAGTGAATAAGAAAAATCCTCTCTTACAAAATTCCAAAGCATAAAATTCAGCTGAGGTTACGGTGGCTATTAAGGAATGAAGTATGGCCTCTCTGCAGGCTGGGGAGGGGGCAGGGATGCACTTGGCGCAGTGGGGAGCGGAGGGTGTGGTGCAGGGGCCCCTCCAGCCCCCCCCCCCCGAAAGNCCCGCCGCACAGTTCAGGCCTGTGTGCAGCATGCACGGCTCCCAGGGCGGAGAGAGGAGGGTTTGGCTGGCGCTCAGAGCAGCAGGAGCAGCCGCAGATGCTGCTATTTACACTATTTCCACAATTCTGCAGAACAAAGAGCAGGAAGCTGCCAGCAACTCTGGGGAACTCTGCGTTTGCCCTGCTCGCAGGCTCAGCCAATCCAGGGGCCGAGCCCCCGGCCGCCGCCCAGCCTCTGCCGGCAGCCCAGCCGTGCGTCCAGCCCGAGGAGGAGGAAGGCCATCAGGGCTCCGCACCTGTCCCTGCTTCCAGATCTTCTTCGGGGGACAGCGCCCAAAGCCCCAGCTCCGGCTCGGCCTGAATGCGCAGAGGGGGGCAGATTGACGACTTCAACCCTCATCCCCGCATTTGAATTGTAGATGCGCCCGGCAGGGTCTCCCCTGGGTCATGGGCATGCGCCCCTTGTCCGGGCTGCATATTGGTCCTTGTGAAACTCAAGGTGCTGTATAAAGACAAAAGTTATTTATTTGGGGACCAGATGACCACAAATTAATTCCTGGACGGGATCCAGCAGGGCTTGTGCGGGAGACCAGGGAGGAGGGACGGGAGCATCAATTACTCCGCGTCAATGACGTTCCTGGGAGGAAACGCGCTATATTTAGCCAAACGCGGCGCATCCTAGGAGGCTGGTATATTACCTCCGAGCCCACGAGCCGCCTGGTCCGGTTGGGAGGCACTCACCATAGTGGAACCATCTCGGCTGGACTGGGGAGATGGATAGGCCTCTGGGGGATTTTATTGGGTACCACTCACCAGTCACATCACCAGGCAGAATCCGTTTGCTTCCCTGTGAGGAGGTCTGTTGGAAAGCATTACAATAAAAGTTATTTAACTCCCATAGTCTTTAATCTTCCAGGAAAATATTGTGCCCATGCCAGCCGTGAATCATATTGTATTGTTATGCCTTTTTATAGTCTGATAATCTGTATTGTGTGTTTATAACCCTTGTATGCTGTATTTTATGGGGGGAAAAAATCCCTGCAACTGGCAATCCACAACCCATGAATTTACCACCTTAACTATTTGGGTTGATGGAGAGTCTGTGGAACAGAGATTCAAAGTCAGAGAGAGAGAAGTTATCTCTACATCAGGCTTGCTTACCTCCCGGCGGCCGCGACGCCCTCCCTCACTCCTCCTTACTTGGACACCCTTAAGCCGGAAGGGAGAGTTTTCCCAAGTCTCGACCTTTGGTGGGGGGTGCTGAGCTAGTTACAGATCAGAGTCTTTGATCACAAACCCAAGGAACCTTGCCCTTGAGTTTCATCTTCTGGGCAGGGACAATCTTCTCTGGGGGTTGTGCTACAGATGCTCACGTAGAAGCTACGTTGGAGATGCCGAAGGTCTATTTCTCCCTAAATCTTGATGGCCAGCTTCCCAGGCTCATCCCCGAGAACACGAATTGCTCTGACATGAAGGTGGAATTCAACATTTCTGACAATATTTCTCAGTGAAACTGACTGACACAGCCCTGATTTTTGTCTCCTTTCTCTGTGGCTTAGCAATGGGGCACACACTACTGTCCCTACGCCCCTGCATGTCTAACCCTGAGAGAGGGGTGCCACTGAACCACAGTGCTCTCTAGGGATTGGCCCAGAGATGGCAGGTCGAGGCCCAGGGAGCCTGGGTCTCCTGCTTGTACAAACCAGGGCTTGGTTCAGATGGGGAACCCTCCTACTAGTGGCCTTCGATGTCTTCTGGGACCCTTGGCACTAAACAGACTCTTATGCCCCTTCTCCCCACTGTAATGGTGACTGGAAGGAGTCTGGTGTCCTAGGCCCCGTGTCTGGTACATGTTGGTGATGTGACTCTCACCTGTGATCCCTATTCCCAGGGGGTCTCATGCAGCAGCCTCTTGCAGAACATGGGTTCATCTGTCATATCGGAGCCTCCTTGGTCAGTTCCCCCAAAGAAACTGAAGCCTGGCTAGGGTTGGGTCTACTAACTTACCTCCTACAATAGCTTTTCTTTAAGCTTGGGTTTTGTTTTTTTCCTGTGGACGTGCTGATGTTTCCGCATCCCCAGCCTACTCTCAAAAGCACACAGACTATGTTTCTGGCATATGGAGGCCAGTTTGGATTAGTCACTTTCTTCTGGGCTTGGCCCCTCACTGCTCCTGGTGGGGTCTCAGCCCGAGCGTCCATCTCTGGAACAAAGTTTCAGTACAAAGTTGCTACATGTAATCCCCAGCCCATGGTCCCCCCTCCTTGAGCATCTAGGGTCCACCCACCTTCTTCTTTACCCACAACCACCCAGTTGCCCTTGATCAGTTTCCGCCTGCCTCCTTCATTGCATGCAAACCTTATAAGGAAAGACGCACCAATATTGGGGGGCTGTCTCAGTGCCCTAAGGATTGCACAGATGCACACCCACACTCCTTCCCACCCGAGTATAGACGCACTTACACATCTCATTCGGTCAAGCCACTGTGGTGTGGCAGGGACTGCTAATGCTGAGGGGGTAACAGGAATCGGAAGAGCACACAGTCTATCTACCAGGGCAGGCACCTGGTTATAGCATCACATGATGTGTTAAGAAGGCGGCTAATTCTGGGGGCATCTTTGGGAATCTGCTGCTTCACAGAGGAGGCTTTCCTTGCAAGTGGCAATACACGAACTACAAAGACCGAAGGCAGGCATACGGCCATGCCTCACTCAGAAACAGCGTGTGTGTGTGCACATGCACATGTGTGTGCAGTGTGGTAAAGTATGTGGGCGTGTGCAGAGGGGTGGGTTAGTGTGTGGGGAGGAGAATGTGAGTTTAAAAGGGTGGGCTTGAGGTGACAAACGGGGACTGTGGGGTCATGTGTTGGAAGGTGAGAGCTTCCTTGGGTTTGCAGCCATGTCCACACTTACAACAGGAAGCGGAGATGTCCGCAGGGAAGTTCTGGTTCATGGCAACCAGGTAGCAAGACAACGGAGAATCCTTGCACTTCCTCAGTGCTGAGTGCACATGATTTGGGAAACTTCTTTCATATTACACACTATTTCTTCCTTTGACCAGCTCCAAAATGGAGTTAGGGGGCACAGATAACCTGCAGGAGAGCAGGAAAGTTTTTATGCCATTGTACTCATTAGATTTGGGTTGAAATACAGATTCTTCTCCCCTCCCCAACTCCCTGCCTCTTGCATGGACTTCAACTTACTCTACATGAATACGTGCCTTGTCTTGATGCTCCCTTTGTCTGGACGCCTCCCCACCCCCAGACACGGTCCCCCAGGCCTGTGTCCAGTTTCCAGCTTCCCCATGAGACGGGTCCTGACCTTCTTGTCTCAAACTGCCACCGGCATCTCCCTGATTCTGACCACAGTATGTGTCACCTTCTAATACACCACACGATTCATGTGCTTACCGGGCGTGTTAGTTATCGACTGTCTTCCCAGCTAGACTTGAAGCTCCAGAAAGGCAGGGTTTCATATCTACAGCAGCGCCTGGTGCCTGTGCATACACGCACAATAAATATTAGTTCAAGGTAAATAGAAGAAGCAAATGGCTTGACTTTTCTCAAAAACTGAGGTCCGTATTACAAAGCAAAAACAAGCTTATCTTAGCTATGAATCGCTGATCACTGAAAAGGGACCAGTTCTCACAACCTTTCTGAAGTTGTGCAAGATAAAACAAACTGTAAAATATGCTACCTTTGACTCTGCAACCCCACTTCTAGGATTTGACTTGAAGGAAATAATTTTGCTTTAGGGCACAAAAATATTGCAAGGCTGTTTGTAAAAATGAAAAATTACAGGGAGTGGGGATTGGCCATTAGGAGCCTGCTCATATACACCACAGCTCGGGAGCACAGTCAAATGAGTTGTAATAACTAACAAGCACTGTGCCTTGAACTAAGGTAGCAACGGGAGGTGGTGAGAAAGGGTCAGATACAGTGTGTATGTGGGTGTGTGGCTGTGTGTCAGTGGGACGTCTTTAGAGATTGGACAAGGGACATGAGAAAAGAGAGAAATCAAAGATGACTCCAAGATTTTTGCATAACTGGTAAGTAGGCTGGACATTAAAAGTGAGAGATTGCCAGTAGAATACATTTGAATTGGAAGACCAGAGTCTCAGTTTGGACAAGTTAAATTTAAAATATCCAGTAGACGTATGCTGTGAGTTGAATTGTGTCCCCAAAAGATACGGTCAGGTCCTAACCCCAGTACCTTGAATGTGATCTAATTTGGAAACGGGGTCTTTGCAGATGTAAGATGCGCGGTAGGTTGGAATAGGGCAGCAACAAGCTATTACTGGTCTCCCTGTTAGAGGAGAGGAAGATACACAGAGGAGGAGGGGGAATAGGGGACGTGTTGATGGAGACAGAGATTGAGGTGACGTGTCTATAGCTGCACCACGGATTGTCCGAAGCCACTGGAAGCATTGCCTGCAGCCACCAGAATCCGGGAGAGGGATGTGGCACGGACTCACATTCAGTGAGGACGGAGGTGGAGTTTTAGATTTCTCCAGGTGGAGGTCATCACTGAGCATGCGGACAGCAGGGACAGTGTGGGGGTGGCGACCAGGGGTGTGCTGAGCTGTGTTTAAAGGCAATGGGAGGAGGCTGAGGAGGGGTGGCGGCTGGGACAACTATCGCAAGTTTTGCTGCAAAAGGCAGAAGAGAAATGGAGCCCTAGAGGGTGCGAACGTGCGAGCGAGAGAAAGTTCATTTTGCTCTTGCTTTTCTTGGAGAAATAACAGCACAGGTGTGTGTTTTGGGGACGATGCAGAAGAGTGAGGGGCTAGGTGCCAGGTGCTGTGGCGGGAAGACTCGAGAGCACACAGTCCGTTCATCGGCAGAGGGGCAGGCTTTACCCGGGCAAGTGACCTGCATCTGCCCAGCAATGAGCCGCAGCGGCTGGCGGTGTGGAGGCGGAGGGGGGCATCTGTGGAATGCCCTTCTGATCATTTCCGTGTTCTCAGTGGAATGAGAAACAAGGTCATCAGCCGCGAGGGAGAAGGGGGAGGAGGTGTTGAAAGTTTGTGGGGAGAGGAAGGTGTGAAATAATTGTCTAGAAGACTTAATTTGCCTTTCAGTTAATGTGAAAAGGATCTTTTTTTAATTACAGAAAATTCAAAATAGAAAAGAGTACGGAGGCAATATAACAAACACCCATAATGCAATATAACAAGCACTAGCAAATGCTAAAAATTTGTCATTTTTTTGGCCCCAGATCTATTTTAAGCAATAAAACATTAGAAATGAAATTGAGTTATTGGAATTTACACTTAATTACTTCTCTCTCCTTCCCTGAACAAGATCAGGAAATCGAGGAAGCTTTAAGTCTTGGATGCCACTTGTGTCTTTCGTATTTATGTTTTCAGTGTTTTAGTTGCCCTATTTTTACTTTGCCAAAGTAGATGTTATTTTCTGCTGTCAATACCTTCTACAGATTAGCCAAAATGCTTACCGATGCATCTGTCGGATGTGTGTCTCTTCATTGTTTGGAGGCCATCTGAAGTTCATCCTGCCGTAGTTCTTTCTGTGAGTGCCTGAGCGGAAGAATCTTCTAGTCTTTGCATGTGTGAGAATGCTTTGTCGTCAATTATATGTAAGACTTTATATCCCTATTTTTAATATTTAACTAGGCACAGAATGGCACGGCAGAGTTTTCTACCTGCACTTTTAAAAACTACGGTCCCATTTTCTTCTGACATATATTGTAGCGCATTCACGTTCTGTGAATTTGATTTGCTCTTTGATGGTATTCTGGGGTTTTTTTTGTTGTTGTTGTTTTTTTTTTATCCCCAGTTGTTTTTAGGATATCTTCTTGAACTTTGATGTTTGAAATTGCACTATGGTGCATCTAGGTACAGACTTCTTTACCCTGCTTGGACTAGTTCTAATTTCTCAACAGGAATATTCATGAGTTCTGTTGGTCAGTCCGAACCTGTTAAGCCTTCTGATATTGCCTTTCCTTCCTCTTCTCCGGCGTCTGCTTGGAGCTCCCGAACTTAATGGACCTTCCTGTGGTGTTCTCCGTGTTGCCCTCCTTCTCGTTTCTATTTCTGCATCTTTCTTGGCTGCGTCCTGCGTCAGGTCTAGCTCTTTTGCTCAATTCGCAAGTTCCAATTTCTCCCGTCAGCTCTCTCTTCTACTCTAATATCTCAAGAGAGGTGTAACGCCTGCCGGTGTAGAGCTGAGACTTGACAGAGACTTCTGACTGTGAATCATGAACTCCTTGCTTACTTGGTGTGAGCTTAGGTGAGTCACATCACTTCTGTGTCTCACCTTCTTCATATGGAAAGTAGTTACAAACTGGGATATATCAATCTCAGAGGCTTGGTATGAGGACTAAGTAAATTTAGATAGATATCTATGCTGAGACAATACTTATATGAGAATAGGCCGACATTACCATCTAATCTGCAGATTACGTTTCTAAATTTTTCAATGACTACCCTTTGTTAGTACTTTTCTAATTGCTTTTTATCATAATGTTGTGTTTTTAATTCACACTCCTTCCTTTATTTGATTGAGAATTTTAAACCTAGTCCTTCCTTTAGTTTATTGAGATTTTTAAACTTATTCTTTTAAAGTTGACTTCCTGTTGTTCCTGGGTGTGAACTCTCTCGTGTGTCATCGTTGATCATCCCTGACGTTGTTCTTGTCCTCCTGTGTTCCTGTTGACCAGGATCCCGTCTTCACCATCCTGTTTCCCACAAGATCTTGTGTGCCCTGGGTGTGTAGCGTCATCTCCTCAATGGGGTTTGGATTCGCCTCTTCCAGAGCCCTACAGATGTCATTCATTTCAGACCAGGTTTCATGTCAGTTTCCTGGCCAGCAGACCCCTGCCACCTGCCCGTGCAAGCCATGCAAAACCAGGCTCCACCGCCAAGCACAGCAGAAGTTTATGGTTGTGATTTCTCACTCCTGATGCTTTCAGACCTTATGCTGAGTCTCTGGGCTGGTGAGGGATTTTCCACAATGCCAGCTCGAGATGGATGGGAAGACTCTTTCAGAGGACTCTCTTCCTCTGCTCGAGGGGCCCATAGTAGTGGGTGTCTTCTCCACACAGGTACCAAAAGTTCTAGGGCCAAGTTCACAGAACCCTGACCCTCTGGGACTTTGAGCATTAGCTCAGGTTTATTATCCTGTTACAGATTCCCTCTGCATTCCTGTGATTTGCTGAGTTTTGCAGTCGCTCATGTTATTGCTCATTCAGTACGTCCACATGTTGGGGGGGCAGAGGTGAGGCAGGGAGTCTGACCAGAAGTCTGAGTGTTTGCTTTTGTTTTGTTTTGTTTTAGGCTGCTATCTCTGATTTTCCCCATCATTATTTTGGCTGTATCTCCTTACCTAATCACCTGAAACTTTTATTCTTTTTTGCTCTGCCCCTCCCCCCCACCTCACGCTCCCTTTCTTCCTCCTATCATTCTCTTCCCCTTTTCTGTACCATGCTTTGAGTGCCCTCTGATATGGGCACAGGGGTAGGAGGGTGAGAAAGACCCAGCCCCTTCTTTTTGCCATTGTGTGTGTTGGTAATAATACTAACGCAAAAAGAGAAAAGAGCTCTTTTATTTTTAGACGTGATCTTTTTCTTCCATTACTGTCGGTCCTGATCATGGCCAAAATTCACAGAACATGTACCTGATTCATGGTGAATATATACCAGGCATCGTGCTAGGCAGGGGGGTGACATTCATGAGGAAGTGTGTGTGGCTCTGTTCTCATCAATCTTACAGTCTAACGTGAGAAATATACTGAAAACTAACAAAACAACAGCCCATGCACATAATTCTTAGAAATCACGGGCTTGGCCAGGAAACATAGAGTGATGGAATGGAGACTCACTACGCGGGAGGAGACACCACTGGTCAGGTATTCATGGAGAGTACGGGTGGTGACGGAAGCCTCCGTGAAGGCACACTGATGAGTCTGGTTAAGAGAACTAGCAAGGGCATTCTGTACATCTTGACTTGATGGTCTGAGAAACGTGGATACATGGAGGTTTATCCATTCACATTATTTTTTCTCACCAGAACAATGAATCGGTGGTAAAAAGGCATTCTAAATGTCAGCCCATACCCACTCTGTTGGAACTTGAAGACTGCTGTCCTAAAACACTTGCTGGAAGCAGAGTGTGCATGGGGATGACACAGGTGTGAAACTCGGGTCTCTAAATACCCTCCCGCCTTTTATTCTTTATTTCTTTCGTTCACACCCATCCACTCCTCCCTCTTCCTCTCTTTTTCTAGAGGATGATCCAGGAATGTGGGGGAAATGAAGGAAATCTGCAGATCTCCCGACTTCTCTTGGGCTCAGCGATGGGGAACTCTGAAGCAATCTCCTGCTCACAGCCTCACTGCTTGACTCTGGTCCCAGTACCTCAGCTTTTGTCCCATTGCGCCCTTATCTCCTCTTTTTCTCTTGATTGTTCATTCATTTATTATTCATACCTAGACTACCTCGAGAAAGAATTAGAAGCAGTTTCTTTTCTTATTCAATTTTCCTCCCAACCATTTTCCTTCTCTCTCTTCTTCCTCTGTTCCTAATCATTTCCCTTCCGGCAGGACAATGTCAAGATAATTAAAGAATGCCGGGTCCTGAGCATTTCACTAAAATTGCCTTCTACAAAATACAACTCCCCGTATCTTCGATGAGATTGTGCGAGAAAATAACTCATCGTTTGGCTCAGCTGTTTCAGGGTTCAGATTCAATTTGGCTATCCATCCAAAAGTTGGGATTTTTAATAAAAGCTTTTACAAACCACTTGGGTATTCAAAAAGTTTAATACATAACAATAAAAATCATACTTGGAAATATGGGAGAGTAGAAATGCTACAAATACTCATGTTTGTATATAATCTGTGTTCCTTTGGATTTGGTATTGAAATTTGAGAAACACATTTTAAATTCCATTAAGCATATCATATGTACTTATGTAGTCGTTGTCAGAACAAGATTTGGAGAAAATTTGGAATTTTTTCATAGCTTAAGTATCTCATGCATTTCCTTTGGTTTGTGCTCAGCTGGAAAGTCTGATACAATTCTGTGTCCTTTAGGCAAGGAGGGATAGTGAGCTTTTTCAGTTGTTTCCAAATAGATCAGGGAGTGGTAGAAAGAACATTGGCCTGGCATCAATTCTGGCCCTTTCCCCAACTGTAACAGCTACTATGAGAAAGTGGTTTGCTTCTCCTAGCCTCTGTTTGCCCATCCGTGAGACAGAAATAACAACCCCTTCCTCAAATTTTGCTTTGGTTTGATGATTCAACAATGATGATTTTGATGATTAAAATATCTTCAACCTGGGGCACCTGGTGGCTCAGTCGGTTAAGTGGCCGGACTTGGCTCAGGTCACAATCTTGTGGTCCATGAGTTTGAGCCCCACATCAGCCTCTGTGTTGACAGCTCAGAGCCTGGAACCTACTTCAGGTTCTGTGTCTCCCTCTCTTCCCCTCCCCTGCTCATGTTCTGTCTCTCTCTCTCACTCAAAAATAAATAAACAATAAAAAAATGTATTCAACTAGCAAATTCCATCTGAGAACCTTCATTCACCGCACCTAGCAAACCAGTGACATGTGCCAAATACTGGTCAAGGGAGACAGGTATGTAATTCAGTCTAAAATATATATTGCTATAATATATCAACGTATTTTATACACACACACACATTGTTATTCCACTATCCCTTGAGGTATTACTGCCCTAGGTTGCCAGGAGTTTTCATTCATTCCTTCATTTTTTGCAATACTTACTGATTGAACACTATTTTATGTTAGATACTATTTAAAGTTCAAGATCCCTGCCCTTGTTGTATTTTCTTTGTAGCAGAGAAAGGGGACTTGGGTGATGCAAAACTAAATTACGTAGAGGACCCTTGTCCCGAGTCTTCTGAAAACACCATGCACAAGGGAAAGGGGAGAGAGAGATAAAGCCTTTGGTAGAAGCTAGGGAAGAATAGGAGAATATTTCCCCAAGCCTGGGAGGGAGTTCAGAGTGGCATGGCCATAGGGTGTTAATTTTCTGAGTTCCTGGTATCACTCCAGGAAGGGGTGAGAACTCAGGGTCGGGGTAGCTAGGCTCTGAACACTGGGTTCCTCAAAGTTCTCAGAGTCTTGGGTCTGCAATGTACACAGAAGCAGCCAAAGAAGTCTTTTCAAAGGGACACATCCACATCGGCTTGGCCACTGCACCTCTCACGGGTAAACCAGGGGCCAAGCACTGGTGAGGGATCTTACACAATCCTTGGGTGGTAGGGAAAGAAGACCCGCAATCGATTTCTTGCCAGGCCAGTCCTTTGTGTTAAATTCCACTTAGTTCTAAGGAGGAGAAAAGACAAGTAACCTTTCTCGCCAAGCAGATTTACGATTGTGAGTTCATGCAGTGCTAAGAGTTTAAATGGCTTGTCCATGGTCACACAGAGGAAAAGGGTCAGAGGTGGGGCGGGAAGGCACATTTTCTCATTCCAGGACAACACATTTCCTCTGTAACATTGTCTTATGAGATCATATAGGGTTTTGTTAGTGGAAAATCACATAGCATATGGAAGTAGTAGGATTTTAGGACTGGCTTAAAATATTTAAATATAAAATGTAACCACTGTTCTGCCCTCAATTTCTAAAGAAAATACGGTAGTTCATTCTTTTTTTTTTTTAAATAGTTTATTGTCAAGTTGGTTTCCGTATAACTCCCAGTGCTCATCCCCACAAGTGCCCTCCTCCATGCCCATCTCCCGGGAAGGGAGGAGTTCATTCTGTCTTAGACAAAACTTTCCAGGGTTTCTCCTGGATTCAGCACATTCTAGTAGAGAGACTACAGAGGGAGAATGCCCTTTATTTTATTACATTGGCTGTATTTTTAGAAGCCATGCAATGACTAGAAACCTCAGGCATTTCCTAATTAGGTTCTCTATGTAAAATTATAGGAAAGAGATCATTAGCACACCAGCTATGGATAGGCAAAATTAGAGGAGACGGGGATGAAATAATAGTAATATTTTCTGCATTTATAGTACTTGCCCATGTCCAAAGGTATTATAAGATGGTGCTCCTCTTGCAGTGACTCTGGATTTAAATTCAGTCTCTTATAAATACCAGGAGTCAGTAGAGCACTTTTCCCCAGGCTGCTGAATGTCCATGGGCTGAAGCCCCACTTGCGAACACCTTTTGCACCGAGTCCTACGGCTCTCAGAAGAGCTACTGCAAACCCTCTAGTTCCGTGCCCTGCTCAATGCTTGCTGCCTATGCCTCTTGGGAAACCCCAGTGGTTTTCTCAACAAGTACTCTGAGTTTTAAGAGTTAATAAGTTAAGTCTCAAATAGTGCACAGTTAGTCAGGACCAGTGTCTTATAGTCATGGGATACTCATTGCTTACCTTGTCTAAGAGCAGAAAGGTCTTATCAGAACAGGGTAAGTAAATGTGGAAAAGCCAGAACTCTATAGGAATTTGGCCAAGTCGTCATCAGTAAACAGAAAAGAAGGATGGCATTCAGAAATAGCTGCCTCTGCTACTATCCTTTACTTGGGTGCTACATGAAACTAATAGCAAAAAACACTTGCTCACCTTCCAGGAGTTTATAATCTAAAACAGATGAGTAGGTGGTGAATGAGGAAGGGGTACTTTTTCTCCCGGGAGCTTTTGGAAATTTATCTCCTCCACAAAGTTTGCCTGAACCAATTACAAATAAAGCACTATTTTTCTCCTTCCAATCTACCATTTTATTCTAATGAGCTTTTTTTCATTATGTGGAAATTCCCTGCACTAATACTCTTACAAATTGGAAGTATGCAATTTGTTTTCAGCATTGACAACAGTTGCAAGTCTTTATGTATCAACCATCTCCTAGATGAGATCAAGAATCCTGCCTGCTTCCTTTTGCAGAAACCTCTGCAGCAGCTCTGAGGGAGTGGAGGGCCAGCCGACCGGGGAGAGGTGTTCAGGGCACTGCTTGGAGATTTCACAGTCTCCCCCATTCTCAGCTCACTCTCATTTTCTTGCCCATTACTCTCCATGCTTCAAAAGCCTCTATCAGTTTGTACTTGAAAGCTTCCTCTTCCCGTTCTTTATTTCTCAGCCTCCATTTTTCCTGTTGTGTCTCTAAATCCACACCTTTTAGGATGCTTTTGGCTACAAATAACAGAAGAAGCAACGAAGAGTGTCTTAAGTAACAGTGATATTTACTATTAGGTCAAACAAAGAGCTCAGAGGCAGAGTGATTTCAGCACGGCATTGAGAACCCAGCCTCTTCTCGCCCTTCTGCTCTGACATCCTCAGGTCATGGAGCTGGTTCCAGGACAACTCGAGCAGCTCAGGGTAACACAGGCAGACAGAAAATCCAAACATCCAAAGCATAAGAATAGAAGGTCCCTGCTTATCTCCCCCTTTTAGGAGGAAAATAAATCTTCCAACCATGCTCCTACCCCCGCAGACCGGTAATGGCGGTGGATTGTATCATATGGATGAGCCTGAACTGGCCACAACTGGAATGAGACCGTGATGATTGGCTCTCCTTAAGAAAAGAATCATTGTTTCCTTCTGAATCTCGAAGGACCAAGCGCATGAAAGATGAACAAATTTGAGTCTGTGTTAGACAGAAAGATGATGGCAGGTGAGGCTGACGACTGGGCAGACAGTTCATTCCACATGCCAACAACCTCATCAGAACATGAGTGAAGGATGCCCTTCTGCTTTGCAGATTTTATTTTGCTTGAGAGAATGCCCCACTTCCGGTCAGCCCAAACAGACTCAACAGATACTATATCAATAATCTCTCCCTAAAATAAAATTTTTCCACCACTTTCTGACACCACCTGTGACAAGGGAGATTCAGAAAGATCTTGGATTATTATTCAATTCTCATATTGTAGAAATATCTGATAAACAGAAGTGAAAAGAAAATCATCATTTTGGGGAAACCCCTTAATCTTTAAGTCATGTTGTTACACAGCATGGAGTGTATATCTGTTACACCCACAAGTTTCTATGATCTCTCAGGGCTTCTCTCATTTACTGTTTCTGGGTAGGAAAAGGACACCCTTGGGGAAAAGGGTGGTGTGATACCAAGTTCAATCACATGAGCAGCAGAAAGAGTGTGTCTTCAAACATTCTCGTGAGCATCAGCATATCTGTTGATTTTAGGACTATTCTTGTGCTGCACTGGCTGTCTGAGCTGCCTGGGGAACCACATGTCAGAACGGCCCCCAGCTCAGTCCGAATCACACTATGTGACCTAGAGCCATGATCTTGGGATGAGTCAGACATTACCTGAGTCAACTTGTTAGTGAAGAAACTGATCACAGCAGAGGCCAGTGGTAGGCTTTGGGGATGAGGTAATGGAGAAAAATGAAAATGGAGGGGTATGTTGGTAAAGGAAAAGAGCAATATTTAAGGAAGGAGCCAGTGGGATATGTAGACTTAGGAGTCAGGCCTTGGATTGATTTTCCCAAAAGCCGATCTTGGGCTCTGAGATAAGACTGTTGATCCTGAATGACCCATTGGAGCCTGTGAGCCAGGGACTTGGTGGTGACATGTGAGTGCCTCTAATGATGACCTTAGGACAAACGACCCAGAGACTCAAGACTGGGGTGTCCTACACTCCCCAGCAAGTTATCAGAGACCCGCTGTCCTCTGTCTGCTTTTAGACTCACTCCAGGAAACGTGCATCCGCTGGAGGTGATGAGAACGTCCGCTCTGGATTCTTCCCTCCCCAGCTCCCTCCAGAGCAAACTCGGGGAAGCTGGGGCCATCACAACAGAGTGATCTTTTTGCAATTTCTTTTATCTGAAACCACACATAGCTTTTGAAGATGTAAATTTGTAAAATGTCATGCTTTATGTATTGCATTTTTGGCATCTACTTTAGTTTTTAAGAATGGATGTTGTCTAATTATGCAGAGGGGCTTTGGATGAGGAACTATACTAAGTGTGCATTAAATAGACAACTTTAAATAATGGCACTTGCGCTAAGAAGTGTATTTTCTGGCAAGCAACTAATTTATAATGGTCATAGATAAATGCATTAGTGTATGAAATCCTTGTCTTTATTTATTGATTTGAAGGGACAGTATTATATTTTTAAATATGTCTTCTTTATTGGGTCTGTTTTCCATCTTTTACAAAGTTGCTCATATTTTATGTTTGTTGACATTCGCTACACTTAAATGTTGGAAAATGGAAGCAATTTTACAGTAAAAAAAATCAACATTAAGATGACTCACCCCTTGCTTTCTGGCATCAGGTAAATAGTTCAGAGCAGAATTGTGACTGTGTCACTTTCTCTCACCTTTTCCCTACGCACTGTGTGTTCTTTTAAGTGTGCACATCAGAGGTAGAGAGAATGAGATTAAATGACCAAATTTACTGCACTCAAAGTGCATAAACCACTACCCTAGATCTTTCTGAGCCAATTTAATTTTTAGCTTTATTCTTGGCCTAATGCAATGTTTTAGTTCATTGCGCTTTTTGGATGTGCAGAAGCAGAGATAATGTGTTACACTACATTCATTTAATGTTTCATCAGGCTTTTTTGGTGTATCTACCTTT
>NW_027527956.1:5801440-5838436 GCF_008692635.1 Crocuta crocuta
GCTGGGGCCGGTGTCAGGCTCTGCTGCTTCCTTCCAGGTGTCCTGGCAGGCGTGATTTCATCCGTGAACCATAATCAACTTCCTTAATGAAATACGTAATTAACATATTATAATTGTGGTAAAGATGATTTTGACAGAAATCATTTTCCATATCTGATACTATGCTAATTTAATCTGTTCCTCACTCCCCGACATGACCTTTAGTGATTACGTTTCATGGCAGAATTGTTTTTTTTTTCTTTTCTTTTTTTTTGTTTAGATGGATTGATTTATCCACAGTGGTTGAGACCCCTCTCTTGGCATGGCTGTCATTTCTTTCTCCCTTTAAAAGTGTCCTGTAGACATGTGTGTGCACATACATACAGGCGCAGAGACATGGACAGCTCAGGAAAACGTGTGCATGTAAGAAAAGAAAGAAGAGCTGTCTTTCTTCCTGTGACTTTTAGAAAGCTCGTTATCAGCTCATAGATACTTGGAAGGTAATGGTTAGATAGGCTGGGATAAATACTATATTTCCCCTAAACAACTGAGTTATTTTATTTTGAGTCATCTGGGTGTGGCAAATGTGATGAGGGGAGTTAAAGAAAATTCATCAAAGCATTTGGTTATCCAAGGTAGGAATAAAAAGGTAGAGATACAAATAGTGTATTACTGTTTGGCCAGAGTTTTTAAACTTATACTACATTTACTTTTGTGCCTTTTCAACATACTTATACGATCTGAAAACAGTCTTACTGAAACAAGTTCTAATGATATAGAACACACATGCATAATTAAGCAGAAGTGGCAGAACTTTCTTCCTTATTTCTGACATCATGAAATAGAATTGGATCTTAAAGGGATATAAATGGTTTAACGATGATTTGGAATATGAAGAAACCATGAGACCAATGCTACTTTAGGCAAATGTTTCTCAAACATTTTCACTTCAACTCTTCTATATATATTTATGAATTCCATGAAGAAATACTTAACAGATAGGGTACACTCTGGTCTATCCCATCCCACCCCACCCCACCGCATCCCATCCTATCCTATCCATCCATTCTTCTATTGCTATTTTGTCCTGATCTGTCCTATCCCATCCCATTAAAAAAAGTCTGTCCAAGAAAGTAAGTGGATTTCACCACTTTATGAGTCATTCCAAATTATAATCAAAACTCACTCACTGAGGCAGGAAATTCCCATCATTATCTTCTTTTGGCTTTTATACACGGTTCTGTGTAACAGACTCTGTTCTAGTTGGTTCCTCCAGTGTTGACCGAGGCAGTGCATAACTGATTTTGTCACACTTAGGAGGTCATACTCAGAATGGGTACATGAGGAGCTTTGAATGCTGGTTCAGCTTTGTCAATGTTCACATGTCTGGAAGGTGACAAGTCATTCACATGATTTCCTGTCTTACTTAGTTCTTGCGTGAAATGGACTTAAAATTATAAATTTTGTATGTCGTCTTTTTGAGTCATAACTAAAGAAAATTATTATGAAAGGAAACTTGGATCTGTTCAATATGGAAAAGAAAAACACTTGGAAATACTTAAAGTTGATAACAGCTGCCACACTTGTTTAATGTACACCATAGTGAGGGGGGCCGTGAAGAGTAACAAATTGAGAAAGTTGTGCTGGTTGTTCATTGCATTGGCTTTTGCTTATAGAGATTGTACATGAGTACCAATCAGTACCTGAGCTGACTGGTCTATACATACTTAAGATAATCAGAAATTTGTTCTGCCATTTTTAGCTCATCAATGTAACCATCGTGAAAATGGAAAACGATATGCCCTTTAATTTTAGACAAAAGGCAGTATCTCTGCCAAGTATCTTAAAAAGTGTATCAAGAACTGCAGCTGGAAATTTGTCTTCAGACTCACTTTCAGATAAATTGGTGATGTTTGGCAGTTCCAAGAACTTAAACTCTCTGACTTCTATGTAAAGAGAAGGAAGTAGGAATGACCATGAAAATTAGCAATTATAAAGGTGGGGGTTATATAATCCCATGAGTCTCCATCAAGCCAATATGTTTCTTTCCCTTTGGTCTATAGAGTTGTCAGCTTAGAAGTGCTTAACAGATTTACAGTCAAATTCTACCCTTCTAGAACAATGTCTTCTGACCATTATGAATGCACATCACTTACTGTTTCCATATTTATTTTAAAAAGAAGTCAAGTTTGGATTTAAGCAGCAAGTTGGAAGAATTCTTTTTTATCTGTAGTCTGTCAATCTCAGCCTCCCCCCCCTAGTTTTAGTGAGAAATAATTGACATAACTCACATATTCACAATAAAAAGAAAAGAAACATACTCTCCTTGTGATAAGAGCTCTTAGGATCTGCTGTTTCAGCAACTTTCCTGTACAGCGCACAGCACAGTTACTATAGTCATTACTAGAACTTAATGATCTCGGAACTAGAAGTTTGTATTTTTTGACCATCATCATGCAACGCCCCCTCCACTCACCTCCTGCCTCATCCACAAATCTGATATATTTTTCTGATTTTTTAAAAGTTAGATTCTGTGTATAAGCGACATCAGAGAGTATTTGTCTTTCTCTCTCTGATTGGTTTCACTTAGTATAATGCCTTTAAGTTCCATCCATGTTGTGGCAAATACTAGGATTACCTCATTACAGTTTTTTATGGCTGAATAAGATTCCATTGTACATAAGTACCACAACTTCTTTATCCATTCGCCATCCATAATTAGGTTATTTCCATGTCTTGGCTATTGTAAATAAATCTGCTAGGAACTGATATCTTTCCAAGTTATTGTTTTCACTTCTTTGAAGTGAAACTTTTTAAAAAAGTTTTTACTTATCTATTTTGAGACAGCGAAAGAGGACGCAAATGAAGGAGGGACACAGAGAGAGAGAGAGAGAGAGAATCCCAAGCAGTCTCCACACTGTCAGCACAGAGCCTGCTGTGGGGCGCAAGCCCACAAACTGTGAGATCATGACCTGAGCCAAAACCAAGAGTCAGGTGCTTAACTGACTGAGTCACACGGGTGCTCCAGGAGATTTTTGATTACTGATTAAATCTCCTTACTAGTAATTGGTCTATTCAGATTTTCTATTTACAAAGACTCCCTGGTTTAGTCTTTGTAAGTTATATGTTAGAATTTTCTCTTTTCTTTTATGTTTTCCAGTTTGTTGGCGTATGATAGTTCTAGCCTCCTATGATCCTTTGCATTTCTGTGCTATCAGTTGCAATGTCTCCTTTTTCATTTATAATTTTGTTGATTTATTTTATCTCTTTTCTCCTTGGCTAGTCTAGATAAAGGTTTGGCAATTTTATCTCTCTTTTCAAAGAACCAGCTCTCAGTTTGGCTAATCTTTCCTATGTTTTTTCTGTTTTCTATTTAATTTATTGGTGTTTAATCTTTATTATTATCTTCCTGCTGGTAGCTTTGGGCTAAGATATTTTTCTAGTTTCTTGAGGTGTGGAGTTAGGTATTTCTTTGGGGTCTTTCATGTGTTTTAATGTAGGTGTTTTAATAACTATAAACTTCCTTCTTAGAAGTGCTTTTGCTAAGCCCATGAGTTCTGGTATATTTTATTTCCATTTTCATTTGTCTCAAGAATTTTTTTATTCCCCTTTAATTTATTCTTTGGTCAATCTTTTGTTCAGGAGAATGTTGTTTAATTTCTATGAGTCCATGAATTTTCTAATTTTCCTCTTGTTATTGATTTCTAGATTCATACCACTGAGGTCAGAGAAGACACTCGTTATGTTTCAGTCTTCTTGAATTTGTTAAGACGTAAGCCTAACATATGGTCTATCCCAGAAAATGTTCCATGTGCACTGGAGAAGCATATGTATTCTACTGTTGTGGCTAGAATGTTCTGTCTATGCCTGATAGACTCATTTGATCTGCAGTGTTGTTCAGGTCCATTGATTCCTTCTTGATTCTCTGGGTGATCTACCCATTGTTAAGAGTGGGGTTCTGCCTTTTCAGTGAAGTGCTTAGCCTAGTCATATTTAATGTAATTTTTGATATGGTTAATTGCACACGATCTATATTGATGTTTTCTATGCCTTATGTCTTTTTTGTTTCTGTGTACCTTCTTCATTGCGTTCTTTGTCAAATATATTTTTAAACTGTGTCAACTTAATCCCCATGTTAATTTCAAAACTATTTACTTATTTGTTGCATTGTTTTCTTAGTAATTGGTCTAGAAATTTTATTATGCAATTAACTTATCACAGTCTACTTAAAGTTAGTAGTAACTTAATTCTGATAAAATATATATAACAGCTTTACTCCAGTATAGCTGTTTTCTCCCCCTTCTTTGTAGTATTATTTTCATATACATTGTATGTGTGTGTGTGTTATAAACCCAGTAGTACAGTTATTATGGTATTGCTTTATGTAACCTATGTTTTAAAAGAAATTTTTCAATAGAGAAAAATATATATGCTATCTTTTATACTTACCCCATTTTTATTGTTTCTTGTATTCTTCATTTTCTCCTAAGGACTGAAGTTATTATCTTGTGCCATTTCCTTGCAGTCTGAATGTAGTCTATAACATTTTTTGAAGGGCAAATCTGTTAGCAATAAATGCCCTCAATTTTTGTTTATCTGAGAAAGTCTCTATTTTACCTTCTTTTTTTAAAATGGAATTCTGGTTTGACAGGATTTTCTGTCACCATTTTGATATTCCAGTGCTTTTTGGTTTTCAGTTTAGGATCATATGTTAGTTATTGATATTATTATTACTTTTCTGCATATAATGAGTCTTTTTTGTTTTCTTGCTGCTGTCAGGATTATTTTATCCTTGTTTTTGTGTTTTAGCAGTTTGATCATGATGTACCTAGGTGTGGATATCTCTATGTTTATCCTATTGCAATTTTTGGAGCTTCTTGGATCTGCAGATTCATGTTTTTCATTAAATTTGGAATGTTCCCCGTCATTATTTCTTCAAATATTTTTCCTGTTCCTTTCTTTCACTCTTGTCTTATGGAACTCCCACTACACATATAGAAGTATAGTTGATGTTCCACGGTCTCTGAGGCTCTGTTCACTTTTCTTAAACTTTTGTTCTTTCCATTCTGTGGATTGCATAATTTCTATTTATTTATTGTAATGTTCATTGTGTCTTTCTTCTACCATCTCAACTCTATTGCTGAGACCAGTAGTGACTTTTCCATTTTCATTATTGTGTATTTTGACTATAGAATTTTCATTTGGTTTAAAAAAAAAAAACATTTGTTTCTTTGTTGACATTTCCTATTTGTTGAGTATTCATTATCATATTTTTCTTTAATTCTTTAAGGATAGTTTTCCTTAACTCATTGCACGTGTTTATAATACCTACTTTGAGGTGTTTATTTGCCAAATCCAATATCTGGACCCATTCAAATCAGTTTCTATTGGTTTCATTTTGTTCCCCCCTGAGTGTGGATCACACTTGCTTGTTTCTTAACAGGTCTTATAAATTTTCTCAAATAGTAAACACGTTAGAAAGTAGATTTTAGCTAATCTGGATTCAGCGTGCTCTTTTTTTCCCTGACTTTTTTTTTCCTTTGTAATAGTTGTGTGGTTTTAAACTAGAGTCTCTCTCCCCTGTGGAGTGTGGCTGCTGATTTTATATTGAGTTTTTATTTTCTATAGTCATTATTTTTTAGCCTGACCTTGTGAGATTACTCTTGTGTCTGCGTAGCCTAGTGATCAGCCAATGGTTTGGGCAGAAGTTTTGCTCAAATACCTTGTATCTGTTTGGCTGTAACACTTGCTACTTGATCTGTGTGTGACTTGGGGAGCATTTTCAGGGTTCAGCCCCTTCCCCAGTATATCCGAGCTTTTATGTTCTTCTCAGCCTTCTCAGGTGTCCTTGCACATGGCATAGTTTATAATCAGCCAGAGATGTGGGAAATGCTTATCTCTCTCCCTCCGGGGACTTCTCATATCTAAGATGTACCCATTAAATTTCTGATGATTTGATCTTTGCACTACCTGGGACTGAAACCTGGACCTAGAAAAGATGTGTGTTTCCTCCATTCACTTTTTTCTAACAAGTTTGTTGCAAACACTGACGATGCCACCTTGAATGTTCAGCCTGTGCTCCAATTTGATACTCTCTTTCCCCATGGAGCAAAGTGCTGGTTTTCAAAGTTTTCCCTGTCCTGGTAAAAGTAGTACATTGTGAACTGGGGGGTGGAGGGGAGGGAGTGGGAAATGGAGCCAGTCCCAGATCAGAGGTCCAGAGATTAATATAGTTTTTACCCAATCTTAGTAGTTTTTCATGATTAAATACTGTCAACTTATTGTTTAAATTTCACCCATCTTCAGAGCCCAAAATAATTGTTTCATACGTGTTCATATTTATTTATGTGGGAGATGATTTGCCAGCCTCTTCACATGGCAATTGCCAATTAAAATTGGCTTTACTTATTTTTCTTAAATAGTATATTGTCAAAGTTGGTTTCCACATAACACCCAGTGCTCATCCCCACAAGTGCCCTCCCCCTTGCCCATCNTCCATGTGCCCCTATGCATCAGCACTCCTGTGTCCTTTGGACAAAGTCCTAGCAGTGCTATTGCTGGGCAATAGGGGAGTTCTATTGTTAATTTTTTGAGGAAACTCCACACTGTTTTCCAGAGGGGTTGCACCAGTTTACACTCCCACCAACAGTGTAGATTTAAAGAATATTTTTATTTAATCAGAGAAAGAAGGAATGAAACATATTTACCTAGATCTACTAAACCTCCCTTCTCAGGGGTCTCTTTCAGGTCACATATCTGCACAACAGCTTAATTGTTTGCTTTGTGTGAAAATATCATGGTGTCCTAATACCTTTCTAGCTTTATAGGAATTCATTCTTTGACTGGGAAAAATCATTTTTCACTTTCCATCAGCATGCCTGGGGAGATTGAAACTGCCTTTCACTCAGCCCCACCCATTACACAGGAAGATAAAATAGGTCAATAATTTTTCTTTCTTAAAAGTATAAAGAAACCATAAAGAATGTTATCTTCAGAAACTCCATTACGTACTATCTGACATAAAGGTTTTATTTTCTCCTTTTGTGTTTTTTTAAAAAATCAGTTGAGATACAAGAGAGATTAAAAAGTGCTTTATAGAGTATACATCATAATGCTTATTGGGTGTTGATCTGGCAGGAGAGAAAGGAATGAAGCCAGGGGAGATTTGTATTCTAAACCACGAAGAAATGCTACTGTAGGGAAACCAACCATATATCACACAATTTTATTTATTGTTAAATTAGATCTCAATAAGTACAACTCGTCTGCCCAAAGTTAAAAACAACTAAACTTTTATAGCTTTCCATATTAGGCTTTTCATATAAACAAATCGACAAATGAGAAAATATCCTTTGTTAGACTATGTGTCTTGATTTTGATATTCAGATACATGATAAATATAACTATAGAAAACACATCAGAAGGAAAAGAGCTCAGAGAAATTGAGAATAGGCATTACAGGATCTTCTTTTTTCCTTCCCTGGAATGTCAAAATAAGATAAGGATAATAGTACTTTTCCACATTTATAAAACAAATGGATTTCAGTCAAAGTGAAAAGGTATGGCAATTACTAAGTCATTCTTGGTTTTATGCAAATGCATTTACATTTTACTTGGTTGTTCAGGGTCCTCTGATTCTAAAGTATGTTCATCAGCATCTTCTCAGTCCTTAAATGTAAGTTTACTTATAATACAATAATAGTACAAATATTAGTAAGATTCCTTGTTATAATTACTTTAAACAAAATAATACCTTTTATTCTGATCCTTTCTTCCTTTAAAACTGAGTTATATTTTCTCATAAGATTAAGAAATATTCTCTTTGAAGGGAGAGTACAAAAAGATCCAATAAAACTAAATTCAGTCTCTTGGTTTTTGGTTCTAAATTAGGTTTTGAAAGCCTTGGCTTTCAATTCCATGAGCAACCACTTGAGAGGAATAAAGGTTTGTTTCTTTGTTTTTATCTTCTTCCTTTCTTTAAAATTTTTTGAAATTTCAAGAGGGAAGTAAGTATATAGTAGCTGTATGTGGATGATGTAGGAGCTGCTTGGTGAAGGGATGTGAAATTCCCCTGTATTGTGGAGGAAACTTAGAAAGTGAGATGTCCAGAACAGACCTTGAATGGTACTTGCTCCTTCAGAGGGTTGGAAACCACAATAGGGTGAGGTATAGGAGAGGTGGAGAAAGAATCAACAAATCTCACTCTAGCCTCTTCTTAATATAAGAGCCAACTCTAAGCATTGACCAGAGCCAAGTTCATTGTCTGTAAAGATGCAAATACCATTCTTTCCACCACAGTGTCCTTTCCACCCTGGTGAGAACCATCCTGTAGGGAAGGGAAAGGCAGCTACTTGATGAAGCCACTCACTGTGCAGGCTGCTCTCTGGAGTCTTCTCACCAATATGGTGAGAAACTCTTCCTGCATTTGCATTTATGGAACTGAGGGGAGCCATGCATGAGATTCTTCCCACAAATGAAGATTTACTTCAGATGGTTTGAGAATCTGAAGTCTTGAGATGAATTCAGATGTCCATCTATAGCCATAAAAGACACTAGCATCTTAATCTTTGCATTGAAGCAGACATACCATTATATACTTGGAACTTCGTTCTTAAGTCATATTGCTTTATTTACTGTAGGTAAGAGAACATACACTGTTAAGTCATGCAAATGCAACATTAACTCATCAGCTGAATGTTCCCTAGAATTGAACAATATAAATGATGAAAATCAATATATGAAAAACTAGTTAACATTTTCTAGAAAGAAAAATGCATGGGCTCTGTATTTCTCGGTTATAAAACATCATGGAAATTGTGTTTATAAGTGCCAACTAGTGTGGCTTAATAGCGAGAGCCTGAAGTTTCTCTCTTTTTTAAATAGCTGATAGACGAGGCAAGGGAGATTTATCACTTTTTAATTAAGCTCACGTCAACTCGTGAAGTTTATTTCAGTACAAATCTGTTGACCAAAGTCCTTTTTGAAGAAACTGCCCCTTGTTGAAGCTTAAGTATTCATGGGAAATCTCACAGTGAGCATGGACTGCTCCTTCAGCTGAGCTGCCACATTTCAACCAGAATGACTGTGCATTCTAGTGCTTCCTATGTGCCCAGCATATTTATGGAAATGAACTTAAGATCAATCTTTGTTATTTTAAAATCTAGAGCAGCAGGTCTCACTGCCCAGAGGGAAAAAGATAAATGCTGAAATAAATCTTCCAGACTCTTCGATGAACCCCAAACCAGCGTGTGCTGCCCCGTGACTCCTTCTCCTCCAGACTTGGAATTTGGAGGTCTCTAAACATGACCAGCAGCGTCATTGATTATATGAAAATAAGACTAAAAGTCAGACTGTGGTCCTTATTTCCAAGGTTTTCCCTTTAATAACAATCCAGACTGTTATGAAGCTTTAGGGGAGGAATCTTGATGTGTCTCTGCTACGTTGAAGGTATTTGGAACAAGACTGTGGCCAAGGAGTTGCTCGATTTCAACAGTTTGGGAAGTGATGAGGAATATGTATTAGACGCAGATCAGAGTTAAGCTCACTCAGATCTAAAGACTCCCACTTGCTTTTCAGATGCTACTTGCCATTTAAAAGGCTGACTCAATGACCGTAAAGATCTGAAATAACAACCACAGTTTTAATGAGCTTGAGACAGAGGTCAGCAGTCAATGGGTACATTTGGAGCCCATGGAAGAGGTCTAGGTCAGGTACAAGAACTTGAGAAGACTTGGCATGCCATATTTGATCATTGAGGCTATGCAGGCTAACTCAGAGTGCCATGGTGACTATAAAAGATCCCATGGAGCAGAAGGCACTTCTAATTTTGACTTCCAGCCAAGTTCTGCCTCTCCTTCCTCCTTGAATGTCTTCCTTTTTAAATGGCCCTGTGTTTTACCTTCAATCCTTTCTCATGGTTCCTCTGTGCCCATAACCAATTTCATCTGTCAAAACCAATGCATTTTTCAATGCCCCTTCCACTAGGGAAGCTGGTCCCAAACCTCCATCAGCACCGGAGCAAGGTCCTATGACCTCCGGAATTCCGTGCTGCTGTGTGCCTATTTTGCTGTCATGGGCAAGTGTTTTGGAGTTCATAATGGGCTGGCACACAGATAGGCAGGGAAGAAAGGCTAATGTCAGGCTGCAGGGGTCAGCAGGAAAGTGACCCAGGGAAGATTCACATGGTCCAGGTTTCCTTCCTCTTACCGACTGAATGTTTCCGCGCCCCCCCCCCACAACTCCCCAAATTCTTTCATTAAAACCTAACCCCTGAAGTGATGGCATTAGGAGGTGGGGCCTTTGGAGGGTGATTAGGTCACAAGGGTGGAGCCCTCACGGATGGGATTAGCACACTTCCGTGAGACCCCAGAGCCGCTACCTCGCCCCGTCTGCCCTGGGAGGACACAGTGAGAAGACAGCACTCTGTGAGCTCAGAAGAGGATCCTCTCTGAATGTGGTGGTGTCTGCATCCTGGACCGCCAGCCTCCGGAGCTGTGAGCAGTCAGCAGTACCTGTGGCCAGAGCCCACAGTCCGTGTTGTTCCGGGACAGTAGGCGGGGCTGAATACGACACTCAGTGGGGCTGCAGTCTGAAGCGCTCCTCCTTGTGCTCCCTCTTGGTGAAATGACCCCAGGGAGAGACCTGCATATCCTGCCCCACGTCCCCATGTCCGAGTAAGTGACAGGCTCTAAGGTGACTCCCCAGCAGTCCTCATTTCTCCCTGTACATCTCCACTTTTTATTGTATTGTATTGTATTGTATTGTATTGTATTTTGAGAGAGAGAGCAAGGGAGGGGAAGAGATAGAGCGAGAGAGAGAATCCCAAGAAGGCTCTGCATTGTCAGCACAAAGCCTAACGCAGGGCTCAGTCCCATCAACCTTGAGATCATGACCTGAGCAGAAACCAAGAGTCAGATACTCACCTGACTGAGCCACCCAGGCCTCCTTGTGCATCTCCACTTTTAACTTTGTCCCCAGAGCCACTGTGGCACCTTTACCATATCCTGTGGGACTGCTCTGTGGCCCCCTCTCTCATCTCTGCCTCTGGTCCTACGTGTATGAGGCTCTGGGTTGTTGCCAGAGGCTGCTTTCTAACACACACTTCAGTGTGCAGAAACCCTCTCGTGACGTGCCTGTGAGTTGCGTACACTGCTCACTCTGTCCTCACACTTGGGGATGTGGAAGACTGAGTCTTTTTTGCCACATCTGCCCCCACCTCCCGGGACCCACAAAAGTTTCACTTCTGGGTTGAGTGTTGAGCATTTGCGTTGTACCTGGACAGTAGGGTGAGGACAGGAAGGGAGAAATGGGACAGCATGAAGCAGTGTCACCCAGCAGAGAGGCAGAGAGCTCTGGGAGCTTGAGGTCACGGATCGGAACACAAGGTCAGCCTCATCGGAGGGATGGTGTCAAGAGAGGGTTAGAGGAGAGCGTGTGAGATTGGTGACTGGAAGGCCACTGGTAATCTTCACAATGGAGCTGATGGGTTGGCCTGGGTGGCTCAGTCGGTTGACCATCTGAATCTTGATTTCAGCTCAGATTGTGATCCCAGGGTGGTTTGATCAAGCCCTGAGGTGGGCTTCAAGCTAAGTGTGGAGCCTGCTTGGGATTCTCTCTCTCTCTCTCTCTCTCTCTCTCTCCGTCCCTCTTCTCCTCCACCCCCACTCTCTCTCTATTTCCCTCTCTCTTTCTCTCTCTCTGTCTCTCCCTCTCTCTAACTGAAATTTTAAAAAAAGAAGAAGAAATCGATGGGACACACTGATGTCAGAAGTTGTCCTGGACTGTGAGGGTCGGGGATGAAGCAGCAGGTGTAAACCCCTCTCTCAAGAAGTGGGAAGGAAGGGTGAAAGGCAGGGTGTAGCCAGACGGTAAAACAGAGCCAAGGGAGGATTCCAAAATGATTTTTATTAGTAATTTAAAAAATAGAGAATTCCAAACCTGCAAGCTGAAGTAGCCCTCCCTCTCATGGTCTTTGTGGAATACCCAGGGGCTCCGGGCTCTGAGGTCAGCACACCACTGGGAAGCTTATTGTGACCTTATATAATCATGATACACAAACCAGGATTTTACAGAAAAACAGCATAATTAAAAATGTCACTATTATTGCACTATGTTTTCTTTTTATAGGAGCAGGTGGAGGCTAGGACCTGGGGGCAAATAAGATCCCTTTGTTGTTGTAATATGAAACAGAGCTGTTTTTTTTTTTAAATTATTATTATGACTTAGGGCATTTCATTAAAATTGATCAGCCAGGTTTAATGCAGGATTGACTGCTGTGAATTTGTAAATTTACCTTAAAGAAAAACCAATTTGTGTCAAAAAAAATCTACAAACAAATCACTCAAGTAACTATTAGAACGTGAATCTGTGTACCAGGTGAGTTATGCAGAAGGACGATATTTATATGCTGTGTGTCTACGACTGGATATCTGTCAGTAGCGATGGGGACAGAGAGGTATAGGGACAAGTGGCTGGCTCAGTCAACTAGGATTTTTGGTCCTTTTCACTGAAAATGACATCCATGTCCATTTGCTCGCCAGCATCTCTTCAGGGAGGCCCTGATACGTGAATAACAGATACTGAATGGTGTGTAATTTGAAGATTAACAGCCTTCGTTTACCTGCTAACTCTTCAAGTCCGTAGCAGAGGGTAACATCAGACTTAAACCAAAAACGCTTAACCCAAAAACAAAATGGCTATTCTGAGACAGCAATTCTGCTTTCCTTGATCACATTGAGAAATGTACTTCTGCAGATATCACTAACGTTGTGAATGCAGAAAATGTAAATAAATGCAGAGAGCCAACCCACTCCTTATTATTTGCATTTGGCTTTACTCTTAAAGCCTACTTCATTTTCATTTCTGTTTTTCAATCTGGATCCTTTTCTCATCCTTGAAACCTACAATTATTTGGGGGCTTATGATAGAAATGGAGAATCTGATTTTTTAAAAGAAGAGACATGCATTTGTACAAAAATATTAGCATGAGCATTTTATTTTAAAGCATATTCCTAATGTATGATTTTATCAGAAATTCTTATATTTTCCAACACATACTTCTGAGACCTGAGACATATATGAATGGTTTGTTAAAATCTATTACGAACTTCACATTTTGTATACTAGTGACATAGATGGTTGGTTGATAATTATTTCTAAACCATGCTAAGTCATTTTCTCCTATTTGAGATTTGAATTTCTAAAAATTCTTAACGTGCTCCTTTTTGGTATTTATCAAGAAAACTGTAAACCATGGGGATTTCTGATTATCTAAAATAAATTGTGAGGATGAATCTCTTTCCATGAATGTAAATGAAAACCTTGGAGCATAAATAGAGCCAGTATAAAGACTTTGAGAAATGCTAATATATAACCCCCACGAGGGTGGAGACTATTCCTTCTTTACCAAATGTTCCCAGCGGTGCTCAGGCATTTATTAAGACACTCACGAAATAGTCTGTTTTTGCATGAGACGCCTCAGTGTCATTTTATATGTGTTGATTTTATTACTGTTAAACTAATCTGAATTCAATTTTAATATATATAAGTATATGTTTTATTATATGTATATTATGTGTAATATATTAATTACATATACATTTATGTATCTATTGTATAATATATGATACAACATATAATTTAATTATATATGATTATATATAATTTAAATATATATGATTATACATAATTAANTATATCATCACATTTTTATATTACATTAGATTATTATTTATATATTAATAATTTATATATGAGCAACTATAAATGTATATATACATATGCAGCTGTAAAGGTACATTTTTGAGTTTTACGGCCATTTTTATCTAAAATTACGTTATTACTAAGATGTAGTCTCTCTTTAACTTGATATAGATATAGATGTAGCCAAGTGGTGGACCTGATCTGATTCCCTCCATATAGCCATCTTCTGTCTGAACGTTAAAAAGAAATGTTACTTTATGCCATCAATGGGTCAACAGTGGCAGAGGCCGCTGGCCACGCACTGCACACTTGCTCATTCCTGTCCAGACTCACTCCTTCTTCCACGGATGTGCCAAAGCTCTTCTGTGAGTTTTGGGGGAAGTCCCTCTCATTGCAGCCCTAAGGGTAAATCTTGCCAATTGTGGGACCCACACCCCCTTGGGGTCGGTTTAGAAATAGCCATGACATCTGTGTCCGGCCAGAGAAACCTCCAATGGGGGTTTGAGGTTTCCCTGCTCTTGAGTTAATAAAAGATAAAACAATTGCCTCCTCTTCCTGGATGCGATCTTGTCCTGGGTGTGGCTCTGCACTGCTCTGGGCAGAACAGGTGAGCCTGAGCACGAAGCCAGCATGTTGAACCGGGGAAGCTAGGAGAGGGAAAGAACCTGGCCCATCATCACTTTGCCAAGGGCGGAAGCACGAGCACTGGGGCCCCTGAAGCTTCTTGTCATAGGAGAAAATAAATCACTTTATTGTCTTCGAGTCAGGGTTTTCCTTCTTGAGGTTGAAATATCCTGACCCAGTATCTGCTGGTAATGAGCGCCAGCGGGAACACAAGCTGTGGCACCCAGTTGGGGCTGGTACTGCTTAGCTTACCAGGATGGAAATATTGATTACACTTACTGATGATGTCCCTTTGGGGAGAAAATTAGTGCCCTAAAGGATAGGCTTAAATTGCATAAAGAGCTTGGGTTAGGGATAAAAACTTACAATATGGAAACTATAGTAAACCATACATAACAGAATCTGCTTGGAAGTAGCTGGATGTGCTGCGTACGATTCCAGTTGCTTTAAGCCCAAGTAAGGCAAGATCAAGGAAATAAGAGGACCGAGGCCCCACAGGACATAGGGGACACAGCTGACATTCATAGCCTGAGAGCTGATTCCGGAATGTGTACTCCTGACCATTGCACAAGGAGCCCCATGAACTGTAGGTCAAGGCGTAATGGGTCAACCCGCTGGCCGCGGAACATAGATACTTGGTTCATAAGCCATGCTCACGTGAGGTCAATTGCGTAAGAGTCGAGGATCCCTTTATGAAAAGCATTGGAGTGCATCCAAAATAATATGATCAAATGAATTTGAAGAGACTAAACATTAAGGGTCACTTATTATATAAAAAAAAATAAGTTGAAAAAACATAAGGGGTTAAATTTATTTGGACCAGAAGAGGTACATTTTGAGTTTTCAAAAATTTAAAGTTTTGTTGTCAGAAAACTAGTGATCAAATATTCTCCAATATAAGGTAAAAATCATTTTTTTGAGCTCTTGCAATAGGTCAGGCACATACTCTTTATATAATCATTGGTTATATAAACTAGACAGTGGCTTTTTCCCTGCTCATTTTGTTTTCATTTGTTTCATTTTTTATCACAGTATTATTTATTTCATTTTTATACTAGTCATGACATATTTATTTAATATTGATATACATATATATATATTTGAAATATAAATATGCTTTCTGAAAGGTAAATTAAAGCCAAAATTTGTTGTGCCATATTTAAAAGAAACTGATGGACTATTTGTTATAAGCAAAAACACTTTTTATTTTTTATGAAACTATTACATGTTCATTGTAGAAAAACTACAGAAGAGAAAAAAAGCAAAATAAGGAAAAATTTATAAGCCCATTTAAGTAATAAAATAATCATTGTCAATAACATATACTGATACAAAATTTCAGCAAATTTAAGTACTATAAAGATGGACTAGTTTGTACATGGTGTTTGTCACCTGCTTTTTCACTTCTCCAAACTGTAAAAATCTTGTATATTTTGGCAACGTTATTTATAATATATGTTGAGCTTCCTGCAAGCAAGGTTTGCAGCATTTATTTTATTCAATCTCGTAATATTGGACATTTGCTTGTTTCTAATTCTCAGTCTTACTAAAATGTAAATTTACTAAATAATTTACCAAAATGTAATCTGGTGACTAAATCTTTGNCTTTCTCATTGAAATCTTTGGCACATTCTTAATGAACTCCCAGGTACAAATTACTCAGAGAGGAATTATGAGGTCAAACTGACCTTTGAATTGAATGTTTTTAAAACTTTTCATAGTTGTATGCTAATAGGGCATTGGTTTTCCTTTCTTCTGAATTGTCAGTTGATAAATTTTGTCCATTTTTAAAATTAAAGAACTTGTATCTTGTATTAATTTATAAAATGTCTTTATGTATTATAGCTAGCCATTCTTTGTCCTCCGTCATGAATATTTTACCCGTTTTGTCTCTTGATAGTGAATTTTGTTCACTATGCCTTTTGGCAGAGTCAAGTCTTCTGAACATTTCATTAATTATTTCATTCTTTTCTTTTTCTTTCTTTTTTTTTATTTTTAATAAAAGCTTACCAATTTCAAGGGTCCCTGGTGGGAACACACTGTGTGTTTGAGAACAATGCTTCTCCTGGGCGGCTGTGGCTGTGTGCAAGTGAGCAAGGGGGACGTGGAGGAGACAGGGTCAAGTAAGTGTCCTTTGTGGTGGTGAATCAGGCCCTGCTTGGCAGGCCGGGGTCATGACTCTGCCTTTACTCTTGGAGACAGGGAGCTACCACGGTAGTTTGAACACAGGAGTGCCGACCACACGGGCAGCCGTGCTGAGAATGAGCATCAAGGGCACACGTGGCCAATTCAGGGGCATCCCAGCCATCCACGGGAGAGACACGGCTCAGAGCATCACAGCCGGTGAACGGACGTGAAGTTCAGAAAGCGACCAGAGTCAATGGGATTTTCTTATAGGTTCCGGTAGAGGACGTGAAGGAGGGAAAGGCCAGGACAGCTCTGAGGGTTGGGTTGACTGATGGGCAGTCAGGGTATGCTGAGCATTTCCTGGGGGTGTGGAGGGGTGGGGCCTGAAGACAGCGGCCATGTTGTGGAGGGGCACCGGCAGGAATGCAACAGGTGGGTGGGCAGGTCAGCCTTCACTGGCAGATCTACCCTCACGGTGTGGGGGGTGGTGTAGGGCCCAGATGAAGGCAGCTGGGTGTCCATGGTGGTGGGGTCTGGGGCAATGTCCTTCTCTTTTCTAAATGAAGCTGGACTGGCCTTGGGCTGAGAGTGGGGGTGAGGTAGCTGGTGTCAGAGCTTTGAGAAGAAGCAGAGCCCTGCGGCAGGCATTGGGAGCAGAGGGGATCCAGGGAATGCGACAATACTCTGAATAGTTCAGATTCCTCTTTTGTTAAGGCAGAGAGATGGTTTCTTGTCTGGTTTTCAGAGCAAATCTTGATCCTTTCGGTAGCGTTCTGAGAGTGGGTTAGACATCTGTGCTTCTCCTGCCAGAAACTCGATTGTTAATGTTCTTGCAAAAAATAGTCCATACTCACTGCCCATCCTCAGTCCAACATAAATCCTTCCCCCCTACCCCGTGATTTTACTGAAACCTTTCTCCAGAATGACCCACATCTACCTCACTAGCTATGTTCATGCCAGCATCCAGAATATAGAATCCATCTCCAGTTATCAACCACATTTCCTGAAGATCAAACATAGTACTGTACATACTTACACTCTTGTTCAGGGTTAACACCCAAATTCTCCACCTACTGTGAAGGCCAGGGATACGGAACTGATCAATTATTTCCAAGCTCCTTTTCATGTTCCAATTTTGAGACATAAGCTGAAGTAGATCTTCATGCATCCTCTCTATACACGGCACCAAAATAATTGATTTCACAAAAATGGCATAAACGAAGAGTGTCTTAACAGTGTGTGGAAGAGCATGTGAGAAGTTTGGATTTCTCCCTTAGTGTTCCAACGAGGACATCTAGCTAAATAAGGGGACCCAACTAAGCTCAACATGGAGTGACTTCAAGAGCACAGACCTTTATTCCCCCTCACACACAACTCCCAAGTGGGAAATTCAGGTTAACTGGGCAAGTCTGCCCTCCAAGGTCATTCAGACACCCAACCTCCCTCCTGTTTTCTGCTCTGTCATCTCCAACACCGCTGCCATTTTCTCCATGGTCAAAGCTCAGCCATTGCTTCTGGGTTCCCATCAGCAGGGAGGGGGAAGGAAGGAGACGGTTCTGAAGTCTTGATTCCCCACACCTCACTGCGAGGGAAGCAGAGAAATGCAGTCTAGCTAAGCAATTGTGTAGTACAAGGCTAAGGTGATGTTACCACTGCAAAGGGGAGAATGGATTTCAGAGGGCAGCTACCAAGCCTCTCCTCAATAACCCACTTCTACAAGAGTAATTTTTTAGAAATGAGAGGGAAATAACCAACTCCATTTTAGGTAGAATTAATGGAACAAAATTCTTCAGGTCCTGAAAAATAATGGCCTTACCATCCTCTGCAAAGGTCTGCCTCTTCTACATTATATTATTTTAAATTCTGGTGCTCTTTTTTAAAGATGTGTGCAGATTTTCCAGTGTAGTGAAAGCAGAATTATTTACTATTTAAAAATGATATCGTCCACAAAACAGCGGAAAGGAACGTTTAGGCTAAGGGAAACCTTGTTACTCTCATAATGTTGTAAAAATCTATCACATAGAAGAGAAATCAAATTAGAAAAGCATGTGACTATTGCGAAGTTGACCTGCTACTTCGAAGATATCTTCTGGAATGGCATTTATACAAAAAATAATAATAATTCTTCCAACATATCCCTAACCAACCCCAATTCTGTCATGAAGTACAGATTTTCAACTACACTTCCTATACGTTTTAATAATTGGATCTCTTAATCAGAGAGCATTTCAGATTTTGTTTCTTTGTACTGGCTTAGTGAACTGTTGGCATTTAGCTATCTAGTGAGTGAATCATCACAGGATAGTCTAAAATAGAAACTCTTTCTCTCTTCTTTTTTCTTTTGCAGAAGTGTATCTGAGCTTTAGAAATTTTCTTTGAAAAATATGCAGGAATCATGTTTTTTTTAATTTTTAAAATGTTTATTTATTTTTGAGAGAGAGAGAGAGAGACAGAGTGCGAGTGGGGGAGGGGCAGAGACAGAGGGAGACACAGAATCTGGAACAGGCTCCAGGCTCTGAACTGTCAGCACAGAGACCGACATGGGACTCAAACTTTGGAATGGCGAGATCATGACCTGAGCCAAAGTCAGATGCTTTATCGACTGAGCCACCCGGGTGCCCCAGGATATCATGTTTTTAATGCCCAATTAGAGAATGCAATCTAGAATCAGGTGGTAAAGTTAGATATCCAAAGGAGTTGGACAATTTATTTAATCTTTTATCTTGATCTATAGGGCTCAATTGAAAAATGGCATTCAAAAATGCCTTAAAAATGCACATAGTATAGAAAGCATGACTTTTATGTGAAATGCACTCTTCAAATCCATGATTCTTTCTCTGCTTTCTATCAATGCTTGGCATTTGCAAAATTATCCTCACTATTCTCCACAGCAAGACAAAAGCAGGGAAAACAGAGAAGAACTTGCAGATCATGACATAGCCTGATTTTAACCACAATCATTTAGAGAGGTAAAGAAAAGCTACAGTGAGAGAAACATTGTGTGAGAAATTCAAAGCTTCTGCTTAGACAATCAAAGCAAGGGAATCATAGGTTCTTTTTGTTCTTTTTTTCTTTTTTTTACACACTTTCAGGAAGAAATGGGCATTGTGGGTAAATAAAGCATTTTGAAATTTTATTCTCTTAATAAAGAGACTCTATTTTGAAATTATTGTTTTGTATTATTTTATATCAAAATGCGCTATTGATGAAAATCGATAGTAATTTTTAAAGACACTGCAGGAATTCGTAGGCATTTCATATGAAAACTTTCTGGAAAAGTTTGTAGAACAAGGACCTGGGGTGTATTCCTTTAGCAGTTGAACGGAAACCTCCAAACGCAAAAATGTCAATCCACCAGTCTGCCCACGGAAACTTGTCCAGCTCATCACTAAACTCACTTTTAGTATAACCTCCTGAGGGCAGAGGCATCTGTCTGCCTCATTCACCACTGGGTGCTTGAGGTCAGCCACAGCTATTGGCACATAATAAACTCTCAATAAATATTTGCTGAGTGAACACATGAATTACGCGTTTAGAAAAGATGTCGAGCCTCATTAGAAGAGACATCACCAGGATGGATGTTCCTGGAAGGACCCTGTGGGCGCAGGGCCCCCCGCAGAAGCACAGGCCTGGTGCTTGGCAGGAACAGGCAAACTTTCCTTCGGAGCAGATGCGGCCTTTGGCAATACGGTGAGGTGACTTTTACACGTGTCTTTTGCCTTTTCTTAAATGAAGGTGTAATTTACATATAATGAAAGGTACACGTCTTGTGTGTTCAGTTCGCTGGATTTTGACAATTACATACACTTGTGTAACTACCAAGCAGAACAAGGTATAGATTTTCTCCATCATATCAGATATTTCCTTTGTGTTCCTTTTCAGGAACCCCCCCAAGCCCACTCTGCAGCCCCTACACGCAGCCACTTTCCTGAGCTCTGTCACCAAAGACTAAGTGCATGTCTTCTTCCAACACAGGGAAACAACAGTATGTACGCTCGGTGCTGGTTCCTGTTGCTCGGGAGACCGGTTTTGAGTTTCAGCCACATTTTTGCACGTATCAATAACTCATTCCTTTTTATTAGTGAATGGTATTCCATGATCTGAACATACCATGGCTTATTTCTCTCTTCTCTTCTTGATAGGCATGTTGCTTCCAACCTGGGACTATTTTGGATAGGACTACTGTGGGTATTCCTGTACAAGCCTCTTTAAGGGTTTCCAGAACTAATTCCAACATCAAGGACAGGAGGGTCTCCCTCTCCACAATAATGAGAACTTCTTGGACGCTAGCAGGTGTCTGAGAATTCAACTCAAATCTGACGCTGTCTATCTGGAGTCAACAGATAGACAATCAAATTCCACAGGTTAAGGGCTCAGTCTGACAAGACCGTCTTTCCATGCCCCACGTCAGATGCCCATCACAAACCCCGGGCTGTGACCAATGCCTGTGACTGCTTCCTTAGATTTGATTTCTTTGCTACAGCAGCTCACAGAGCTCAGGGCAACACTTGCTTATGTTTACCAGTTTGTTAATGGGTGTGACAAAAGATGTGGAATGAGAGCCAGATTAAGAGATACCAAGAACAAGGTCCCAAACAGAGGAGCTCTGCTTGGAGCCTAGTTCAATGGCACGTGGAAGTACGTGTGGAGGCTCTCTGAGACACAGGACCAAATGGCTGTCCTCTGGGGCTCTTATGGAGGTTTCACTGCAGAGTCATGACTGACTAAGTCACTGGCCATTGGCTAATCCATCCTCTGAGCCTCGCTCCCTGGAGGTTCACCCCCTCCCACCACATGGCTGGTCCTCCTGGCAACCAGGCCACCATTTGGTTGGGTCCAAAAGTCACCTTCATCAATAACAGTACATACATTTCACCTTAATGGCTCTGAAGTGTCTTCAAAAACTATGGGTGAAGACCAAATATATGAGAAATATTTTGGTGATCTGAATGACTTCATATATATTTCTTACAAATCATTATACTGTAAAGTTTTGTTGCATCATATATTTTCATTTGTTTGGGGTAAATACTTAGGAATGGGATCCCTGAGAGAGCGCAGATCTGTTTATTCTTGTAGCAACTGGGAAGCACAATGATCACCCCTTCAACACTCCCTCCAGAAGCGTGTAACACAGCGGTCCACACCCTGCTCACACTTGGTATTACCAATCTTATTTATTGTACCCACTCTTGTGGGTGTGGTAAGGTATTTCCCTGTGGTATTCACTTGTTTTTCTCTGATGATTAACAATGTAATATCTTAATGCGTTAGCTATTGCTGTGTCTTCTATTGTTAAGTATCTGTTCAAGTCTGATTCTTATTGGATTGTCTTTTAATTATTGATATGTAGGAGTTCTTTGTACATTCTGGGTGCAAGTATTTTTTCAGTTACTTGTGCCATGATATTTTTTCCCTTGCAGGTAGCAGACACGCAGCCAAATCATAGGCTTTGAGGGATGTCATTTTTATCATCTTAGACAATGGTTTCCAAATCTTCGTGACTACGGTAAAGCTTTCACCATACCAAAATGCCAAGAGTAATAATACCAAGTGTAATTTTTCATGAGGCTAGATTTGGTCACTTGAAAGGACCAATTCTGGGCTTATGTCCTTCCTATTGTTGTCGTTGTGAAAGTGACCTGTCTGTAATGAAATATCGGTTATAGTAGACGGTAAGTAGGGTTGTTTGGTATAATTTTAATATTACTATTTTATATTCTTGCTTTGCATATGTTACTAAATATGGTTTGCAAATGTTATTGTTTCCCCAGTCAGGGGACCACAACTCTCACCCAAGTAGTGACTAAAAGTGGACATTTCAGATCAAATTAGAGATAATAGTCATGCTATCGAGCCCTCTGAAGGAGCCTTCTGGAGTCATGCAGAGATTCCCCACCCCCCACCGCTCCCCCCACGCACTTAAATCTGTATGTTTGATATAGGATCTCATAGTTGTATTCTACTAAAGAAATTAGTTAAACAGTTACACTCTATTTGACATTTTACCTTTTGCTAACATATACATCCTGCCTGAAACCAAAGTCCTGCTAAGTCAAAATAACAACATCTATTGTTTCCATCCATCTTCTCAGGCACATGAGCTTGATACAGAAGGAAATCTGATTACTCTAATGGTATACTCACCATGTAAAAGAGACCACTTATTTTTCAGTACCATGATAATTTCCAAGAGGTTATAATGAGATTTTTGTTATTAAGAAATAATCAATTCATTTAATAAAGTCTAAAAAGCATATAAAATAGGGCACTTGCCAAAATTAGAAGCACACATTTGTTTAACTTTCAAGGTTTTATAATTTTAGTATGTAAGAAGGCTTTGCACTATTATGACAAATTTGTCAATAAAAAACACCTAATTTTCTACATTAATTGATTGATAAAAATTTGGTTAAATCCAATGTTTAACACTAAGTATATAGAAACCATATATATTTAGTAAAATCACTCCCCATAAATTAAAATATAGAAAGATTCCTCAATGTATCTTATTCCCTTTTGTGGGGTAAAATAGTCATTTTGGGAGTCATTTAATGTCATTTGGATCCCACTTCTAGAATCTCGGGAATGTGAATGTTCTTCTGGGCACAGGATGCTATTGAGCGATGAAGGTGTCGCCAGGGAGCTGGGCTGCAGTGATCACCTTCCCCTCTTATCTGCATCTTCCCCAGCTCCACATGGGTTCTTCTGCACTAACAAAGATGCTAGAAATTGGAAAAGTCATGAGCCACAATTGACTGTTTTATAATTAGAGAGTGATTTGAATCAAGTTATCTGAGAATTTCTTTCATGATAATGGTGATGATGGTGATAATGATGATGATGGTAATGGTGATCATAATTGCAATGGTGGTGATGATGACGGTGGTGATCATGATGATGGTGACGGTGATGGTGATCATGATGATGATGGTGATGATGGTGACGGTGATGGTGATCATGATGATGATGGTAATGATGGTGATGGTGATGGTGATCATGATGAATGTGGTGATGATGATGATGGTGATGGTGATCATAACTGCGATGGTGGTGATGATGATGATGGTGATCATGATGATGGTGACGGTGATGGTGATCATGATGATGATGGTGATGATGGTGACGGTGATGGTGATCATGATGAATGTGGTGATGATGGTGATGGTGATGGTGATCATGATGAATGTGGTGATGATGATGTTCATTATAATGAAGGTGATGATGACGGTAGCTACCCTCCTGGAACATGTGCTCTGAGCCAGGCACTGTTGTAAGTACTTTACACACTTTAATTCATTTAATCCTCATGACAACACTGTGAGCTTTTGAGAATGAAAAGTAATGACTCATATGGAACTGGGTGAAGAGCCTGAGAACTTCTGTCTTCCAGGAGAACTCCTCAAACCTGAATGTATGTTGATTCATCAGGGAACCTTTGAAAAAATGTAGGTGCCGGAGCCCAGCCCCTGATGGTTCCAAAGGAATTGATCTTGGGTGGGGCCTGGGCATTGATATTTCTTTTTAAAAGCACCTAGTTGATCTGTTTTGCTGCCAAAGTTGAGACTACTGCTATGGAGTTGGCCTTTCACTTAGTAATTGTGTGTCTCAGGTAAATCACTTGCCTGGCTGAGCATCATCTGGAAAATAGAAACAATAACTGCCTTTCCTAACTCACAGGTCAGGTGTGTTTTGAGAAAGCAATAAATTATTGTTTGATAATGTCCTTAAAAGAACTGAATGGTAATTATATGAAGTATTGTCATTAACTATGAACAACGCTAGGTGACATGAAGAAGAGATGTAAAAATAATTGACCTTGCTAGCTCGACATTATTTTATAATAAACCCAACCCTGTAGAATGCATGAAAAAATAATTCTGCAGTTACTTTTATCCTACATGATGGAATTCACTAGAAGTACTGCAGAAGGTAGGACATTGTATTTTGACACATCTACTAAGAAAGGAACACTATCAGTTTCTTGGATCTCAGAGATTCACCATGCAAAACTTTTCCTTTCTTTGTCTTACTCTCAGCAATCTATCCAGTTCTGGGAAGGAACCCAGAAGACATAAATTTAAATACAGAAGAGTATATCCATAAGATAATGGATCAGACGCCAACCAATATTTTTCCAGAACAGAGCTCCAGCCACATGCATGATTATATGGTACAAAATCGTTATAATAAGGTTGATAATCAGAGTGGGAAAAAGTCACCAAAAAAAGATAATCTCTTATTCGCATGTGGCACATTAAATTTCAGTGACATTTGATCAAAAGATACATATATGGACAGTCCATTATGAGTCTGATTGTTTTGAATAATGAATATTTAAAAACAGCATCTTGTGGCAATCACACTGGCTACACATGAGTCTTTCAGTACTCCAAAATTTAGAGCAGGCTTTGGAATGCTTGGGAGAGGAATCTGGCTTTTCAGGAGCTTCAAGGGATGCCCGGGAACAAAGAAAATTCAGCATCGCTGAGGCAGCGATGAGGAAGAATTTTGAATTGATGGGAAGGTTTGTGCCTTTGGAATTTTTTCAGAACTTTTCCACAGGTCCTGTGGATATTAGAGATTTGTATTTACTGGAAGTATTTGTTTATTATATTATTATATAAAAATACATGCACTATGTAAACAAGTATATTTTTATTTTATCATTATTATATTTTGTTCCTTATAGACATTAAAAATTGCTATATATTTTTTAAACCCACATTTTAATCGATGTGCATTGCTATTTTGACTTGGTGTATAATACAATATTAGAACTTGCATATAAAAAGAAAAAATAAAAAGTTCTTGCTTTGATAACCCTAGAAAGAAGGGCGCCTTATCTGTGAGTGCTATTCCCCAGGATGGGTTACTTCCTGTCTTCTGCACTCAGCCACGAATACATTCACGATGCAGAATACAAGTAAAACATTTTCTTTTCATTTAAATGTGTTTGTCAATTGCATGAAATGATTCAAGCTTGTAACATTCCTTTGGCAAACATTGGCAGATAGAGACTTTTGTCATATAAATCAGTGGCAGTCTGAGCCAAAGAGTTTCTCTCTCTCTCTCTCTCTCACATATTTGACAGGAACATACACAAGAGCTAAACAATGCCAAGACTAATATTGTTTTAAATAGATATATGCTACATTTTAAAAGGAAAGGAAATAAATGTCAAATCAAGCCTGTTGGATCACAAATAAGTTACACTGCTCTCAGGAAACAGAACGCAATGCTGTTTTTCCAATCCATTTACACACCCTGATTGATAACTATTGACTTCCTGATTAGCCTTTCAGATGGGTCCAACTAAATCCAGGGGCCCCCCTTTTCCAAAAGGCCTTATTCTTAATGCCTCCTGAGTTATCTGCATGGCCCACTGTTCTCTGCATCTTTCCTGCTCCTCTGATGTGATCCACGCCNCACCGGCTCTGTGCCTGCTAATTGTCCCCCTACCTGGACGGCCTCACTGATTTTCACAATTCCCATCACCATCTGCGTTTCCTTCCTAGGGCTGGAAGTAGGTTATCTCGCCCTTCCAGAGAGCAGGAGTCCCAAGCCATGGTGTCCACAGGGCCTCCAGAACCCTGAGGGATGAGCCCTCTGCTGTTGCATCTTCCAGCTTCTGCTCAGGGACCCTTGGCCGTCCCACTTGGGCTATTGCCTCGTCATCATGTGGACTTCTCTCTCTGTGCCTCTGACTTCTTGTAAGGACGTCAGGACTGGACCACTCATACTGGGCACCCTTGATGCTTTGAAAATGGTGGGAGAAGTTGAAGAGTGATGAAGGTTGGTTATGAAAAGCAGAAGGCCTCCTCTGTGACTTACAGAGGGGACCCTGTGTCCTGTAGCCAGTGAGCCGGCTGCTGAGGGCCATGTTCAGGACTTTATCACGAGGGTAGAGTGTCCCTGAGGAGGGGGAGCTCTGACCTAGACAAGCCTGTTGGCTGAGCTCAGGGCCTTGGGTGGGAAGAAATAGAGCTCTGAGGTCAGATCAGGAAATCTGCACTGAGGGACGCCTGGGTGGCTCAGTCGGTTGAGCATCTAATTCTTGAATTCGGCTCAGGTCATGATCTCATGGTTGTGAGACTGAGCCCCGTATTGGGCTCTGTGCTGACTGTTGAGCCTGCTTAGGTTTCTCTCTCTCTCTTTCTCTCTCTCTCAAAAAAAAAAAAAGAAAAAAGAAAATTAAAGAAAGGAAAGGAAAGGAGAGGAGAAGAAAAGAGAGGAGAGGAGAGGAAGAGAAAGGAAAGAAGTAGGAAATCTTCACTGATGCACCAGGTGGTCTTGGATCCCCAGGGCCCCCGAGTCCTCAGCGCACAGAAATACTGACTGTCACCTGTTAGAGGCCAGTGCTCTACCATCAACTAAAGACAGGAGGGTCTGAGAGATGTGACCTCCAGGGTCCTGAACAACAGCACTCGCTGGGGATAGGTCACCCCTCAGCTCGGCTGGGGAACACTGACCTGCTAACAGACAAGAGGGACCTAACAGCAGAGAAGGGTAGAGCCCAGAAAACATGTGTCCCTGGGGAGCGAGCGAGTGTGTGAGTGAGTAGGTGTTGAGGCTGGCAGTTCAAGACCTGGGAAGGTGGGTGGCACAAAGTATAGCAAAGGAGAGAGTTCGTCAACGTGGGGACCTGCTCGCAGGTACAGGATTTAAACCTTGGCAAGACCTGGGAGATGGTGCTATCAAGCTGCAAATAAATGATGCTTTTCAGAAACCTGGAGAAAACAATGGCCCACATTTAGTGAGGTGGGCCTGCCGGGATTGCACAGCGCTGGTGAAGAAAGGGGTAAAAATGCTCCAAGAAGTTGGCACAAAAGAGTGAATATTCAAGCTGACATGTCAGTCCCTTTTGAGTGTGTGTGGTGTGTGTGAGAGAGTGTGTATGTATGAGTGTATACGGGGTGTGTGTGTGGTGTGTGTATGTGTGAGATAGAGTGTGTATGTATGTGTGTGAAAGAGTTTGTGTGTGTGTGTGTGAGAGTGTGTGTGGGGTGTATCATCTGGTTCTGAATCTCCACAGTCCTGTCCTCTGGATGGATTGTGATTTGTCTATGTGCGTATTTGCTTTGTTGGCTGGTGGCCACACGACTACAAAGCACTCAACCTCCCCTCTCACAAGAAGGGGGTTCGTGATGGGGCTGCACATGGATGGAGCCAAGCACCTAAAACTGGGATAAAAGGAAACTCACTATCTTTTCTGAAACTCACCTCAGCATACCTTTTTTCTTTAAAATAGACTATTTTTAGAGCCAAACTGAGAGGATAACGCAGAGATTTCCCATCACCTTCTGCCCCCACACATGCCTGTTCCTCCGTACTACAACGTCCCCCACAGGAGAGGCACATTTGTCACAACTGAGGAATCTGCACTGACGCATCCTTATCCCCCAGTGTCCACACTTGACACCAGGGTTCACTCTGGGTGCTGTATCCTGTGGGTCTGAACAATGGACAATGACGTGTCCACCATCACCGCGTCACACAGAAGAGCTCCCTGTGCCCACTGCTCCCTCTTCCCTTTCCTCTGCACCCTGGCCACCACTTAGCCTTGTATTCTCTCCCTCGCTCCGCCTTTTCTAGATTGTTGGAAACACACAGAATGGGGTCTTTTCAGACTGGCTTCTCTCATGAAGTAATACCTGCATACCTTTTAAATCTCTCCTGTTACTATGCTCTGCGTCACAATTTAAACTTTGGCACTTTAAAATATGTACAGCTTTTCACGTGCAATGCCGTGTGTGTCTGTGCCTTGACTCATACTGCCTCCTTGGCTTGAAAAGTCCTTCTCGTCTCTTCTCAGCCCGGCTGAGATTCCTCTGGATTCTGGAATCACTTCCTCTGGATTCACCTTTGAGACAGTGTCCCTCCCGAGGAGCCATTTCCGGCCGTCCCCTGTTTGTTGGGCTAGTACTTCCCTCTTCAACCTGCTCATAATGCTCTATGCACTTTTTTTTTTCATTCTATTTAGCTCAGTTAATTGTAGCCACATGTTCACATTTTGTTTTTATTCTGTGTGGTTTTATATCTTACGTGCAGGGACCTTGTGCGGCCACCTTCACATTCCAACACAGTATCTGGCACCCAGTAGGAGAATCAAGCACCTTTTCTACAATGAACTCAAAGGCCAGAGCCCTGGTGGTGAAGGAATGACGAGGACCCACACCTGGCCATCCAGATGTAACACATAAAGTGCTGACACTGTCTAACGTGTGGCCTGATGGGGTTTTCATGAACCGGCTATCTTTCCCCAAACCAGAATGAGAAATGAAGCCTCATTAAGAAGCAAGGATTTGTGTAGTCTTTCTTCCTGGTTAGCTTGAGGGAGCAAGAAAACATGGCAGACTGAAACAGGCACTTCACTGAAGGGGTCAGGGCTCAGAAGTGGTAGCAGGACAGTTATCACCGGGGGGCAAGGCAGGAGGAGCAGGACAGAGAGCAGCAGATGTGGTGACTGGCAGATGATTAGGGAACATTCTGGTAGATGTTTAAAGAGGGAAAAGCTGTGAGTCTTCCCACCAGGTCGGTGGCCCAATGGTCCCTTAAAATGGTCAGCTGAAGTCCCAAATGAATAGAGAAATTTCCCCATATCATTAGGTATTCTTTAGAAACATAATTTTAATGACTGCTTAATATTTTATATCTGACTTGGTCATTTGTAACTTAGTCCTTTATTTCCTATTGAATATTTATTTCTAGTTTGGTAGTTTTATTAACATAGTACTACAAAGAGCTCATTTGTAAATACATGCCTTAGTTTTTGCATTTCCATAAACTCAATTATTAGAAGTAGAATGACTAGACCAAAAAAGGAAAAACATTTTTTTTATCTCTTTTAAGGTTTTGAGTGTGTAAAACACTTAAGTGATTCCTAAATCAAGAAAATGTATAGAAGGATACATTCAGAGAATGCTCACTGTATCTCCATGCCCTCCACCCGTCCCCATCTGCCTTGTAGGCAATCACTTTATTTAATTTGTGAATTTATCTTTCTTTTGCTTCTTTCTTAATAATATGAAATATGTACCTACATATTCCATATGTAATGATATAAAATATATAATAATATATTTTATATACGTCTAATTTCTTTCTCTTTCTCACAAAAAAGGAAGCATGATATGTATACTATTCTGTATCTTGGTTTTTCACTTATTTTTTCATAAAGATCTTCTTCATTAAAAAATGTTAATGTTTATTTTTGAGAAAGAGAGACAGAGAGAGAGAGACAGAGCATGAGTGGAGGAGAGGCAGAGAGAGAGAGAGACACAGAATCCGAAGCAGGCTCCAGGCTCTGAGCTGTCAGCACAGAGCCCAATGTGGGGCTCGAACCTGCAAGCTGTGAGAAGTCAGACCCTTTACCAACTGAGCCACCCAAGCACCCCAGGACCTTCCTCATTTTTCAAAGGCTGTGTGCTATTCTATTATGCAGTTGTGTCATAATTTATTCAAATGTCATTTCCCTATTGATGCTCATTTGGATTGAATCAGTCTTTCATCTCTATAAATAAACTGCAATAAACACTCTTGTTATTATGCTGCTTTGTATTTAATGGGGGAACCACCTGAGTAGGTTCCTAGATTCCTAAGAAGAAGGCTAGTAGGTCAAAAGATAAAAACACGTGTCATTTTGTTAGCTATCCCCCAAACCTTCTTCCATGCAGCTGATACTGTTTTTCTTTCATCTGAGAGTTCCCATTTTGCCATAGCTTCACCAACAGGATGTGTTGTTAAAACCACACAAACACTTGGAATCCGCAAACCAAATTCATTTCCCCAAATCTTGTGCCCTAATGGCCTAGAGGATGAGAACTGCTATTGCATCTCACTAACCCACTTTCTGGATATGTTCTGAAGAGAGCAACGAAGAGAACGAAGATCCTTGTCACATGAAGAAGATGGATTTCTCTTGGCATTTTGGGACGGGATGAGTTTTCATCATTGGAGGCGAGCCATCTCCACAGGAAGTTTAGTGCCTTTGGAACCTTCCCAGTAAATACTAATCATTAAGACCACCAAGAAACCCTGGTCATTTACTGACGCTTCCCTACAGCTCTGGTAGAGAACCACTAGAAGAAAAGAGATTTCAAGATCAGGGAAAACACAAGAAACTTAAAGAACACATGAGTGCCATCTGAGAATATTCATTCATTTATTTGAATTATTTATTTTTGAGAGCAAGAGAGACAGAGCACGTTCAGGGGAAGGACAAAGTGGGAGGAAGACACAGAATGGGAAGCAGCTCCAGGCTCTGAGCTGTCACCACAGAGCCTGACGCGGGGCTCGAACCCACGAACGGTGAGACCATGACCTGAGCTGAAGTCAGATGCTTAACCAACTGAGCCACCCAGTGCCCCTTGCTGAGTAAAAATATTTAAAACTGGTCAGGCACCAAATGCAAGAGGAATTGGCCGGTCCTGGGGATACATAGGTTTTTAGCTCAACATAATAACAATTTTCCAAAACCAAAACTCGCCAACATTGGCAGGATCTTTCTGACAGAACGGTGCTCCCTGTCTCCGGAGGTGTAGGTGGGGGCCCGCTGGCCATCCTGCCGGGGGTGGGGAAAGGAATCGCAGCTTGAAAGGACAGGTCAGATTGGCAGATTCTATTGTTAGCACGCTGTCTCATAAAACAATTTCTTGTTTTTTCAAAGCCACCCTCTGACGCTTTCCATCCTGAGTGGTCCTGTACCCTCACTGCCTTCCTAAGGCTGGCCTTTCTCTCTGGCATGGGCGACTCTCCATGTCTTGTCTACACTTAAGCCTCTCCCGTTAAAACCAGCTCACTGCTTCCCAAGACTCTTCTATTAGGGGAAAGGAAAATTTGGCATTTGTCTAAATATTGAATTTTCTAAGAATGAATTTGAATTTTCAAACAAACAAGAAAAAATTGTATTGGGAGATTTCTAGTGACTAAAACAACAAATCAAACAGCATTTTTTTTTTTTGCTGTCTTCTACACAAAAAGGATGTAGATAGGCTCTCTGAGAATGCAGCTAACTTATAGCGGAACTTTCTGGTCAACATGAAGCTGGTTTCATCTCTCCTAGACCTAGGATTCTATGTACGCCACTGAACTTGACCTGGTAAGATGTATAGCAAATAGCATTATTGTCCTAAAGCTTGAAATGCAGGCCTCAATCTGAGTGCTACTCAAGTGGATTAAGTCCTATATTTAAATGGACCCAGATGTTGTTCCTGTCTAGTTGGGCACTTTCTTCCTTTACTAATCAAAGTAAAAAATGGTGCAATTATGAAGAAACCAAAATATTGCAAGCACTTAGTCCTTTGTGTGTAAGGAGGGTTTTCAAAAATTTTATCTTATTGTTTTTTATTTCAAATGTGACATAAACAAAAATGAATTACAACAATCACATAAATTATTTGAAAATACATAATTCCAATCATTTCAGTGCTTGTATATTTAACGAATCTATATTGTCCACATATCCTTTGCCAGCCAGTAAATGGGGTAGGGGGAGTGGAGCCAATAAAAGCCACTGGAATAGAATGAGCATCTGCTCAGGCGTCTAGCCAGTTACCATTAACCCGAAGTTCTGGAAGATACCCTACCTGTGCTAACACAGCATACTAGGCAACCAAATACTGGAAAACCAAGTATTACTATCAGGTAAGGCCAGTCTACTAAGATACCTGGCCATAGGAAAGTCAGACTTCAACAAAAACAAAACAAAACAAAAATCAGTGGAGGCTGAGAAATAGCATAGAGACATGGAGAAAACAACCCACCCCCATCCTCATTCCAGAGCTGTGAGACCCTGGAAAATCACTTTTCCTATTCTGGCCCATAATGATTTTTTTTTTCAACAATGGGGAGGCCTCTTCCAGATCTGTGCTTCTGTAATTTACTCTATACTTTTGTGATTTACTTGACTGCAGTGAGTTTCTTCTCTTGCTCTGGAACTGCAGATACTGCTTGAAAGTTTCACAGGACCTGTTTTACTGGGAATAGACCCCAAGATGCTAAAGAGCAGCTTCATCTCTGGCAACCTAAGGTTGATGGCAGAACAAGACTCCAGACGTCATCAAAGGTAGTTCAGATTGAAAATGTCTTGGGGGAGCATTTTCCATGCTACTGGGTGATCTTCCTCTCAGAATCCCACATTCCTGGCTCTTCATAGTAGTCCCAGCCTAGGCATTGGACTCTGCTGGACTCCAGCCTGATGAGGAGTCAAGGAAGTATGGTTTCCTCTAGACTGGAGAGGAGCTCATGCCCAATGTGTCCAGGAGATAGGAGGCACATCAAAGAGATATTCAAGAGAGCAGAAGGAAGTACTGAGGACAGAGGAAGAACGTCTGCAGAATGAGGGGTGGAGGTGACATGGGGAGAGGGGAACCAGTAGAAAACCACTCTTTAAAGTTTTATTGTTTCAGGATAATGGGAAATCCAGGTATTTCATTCATAAGAACTCTGTGTAGATTCAGAATGACAGAAAGAGAGGTACTTGGCCCCACGCTCACCACAAGTTTTACTGAAACAACACTAACTGGGGTTAATTTCACAAAGAAGTTTCCAAGACCAGGGTCTTAAAACATCAAGGGTAAGGAGGAGGTAGAGGTCATAAGTTGAGCAAAATATATCCTCCACACCTAACAACTTTCCTGATAATAACAGAATTTAGGATCCCAAAGAAGACCCAGAAGTGATTTATCCAAACCCCTCATTTGGTGGTTGAAGAAAACAAAGCTCACACTGAGGTTTGATGCCTATGTGGGGAAAATACCCAAGAACAGAACTTGACCCTTTGCTTTAACAGGCCCTGCTTTCAAGTGCAAACTCTCGCTTCATGGATAGAGCTTATATCTTCTGCAAGGATTCCTGACTGGCGAGGGGGAGGGGCAGTATGTCCCACCCTGTTTCATTATGATCACCTTTAGAAATAGACTCTTGTCTATTTTAAGGCTATTTTTGGCCTCTTGCACACAACTGTGAGATTCACAGGGAGAAAGAGAATTCAATCAGTGTTTATGTCGAAAAAGATCTCAAAGTGAATATCAATTGTTCACATTAACTACGTAACCACTCTGCCTGAAACAAACAACTTATAGCCCATTTAGAAGCATGTAAGTTATATATCTGATCCCTCTAGACCAAGCGAGTATAGTAGTGAGTAGATTGCTTCACAAAGACATATCCTTGTGCCTACATACACTTGAATCCAAGCAGAGAAAACAGGATTCCTTTACTGATGTTAACTTCCTAAAAAATTTTGTCTGAAAGGATGTGTATTGCCAGAGAAAATGGAAGCACCAAAATTTAAAAAGGGACAGTTTGGTAATTCTAACATCAGACAGACATTCATTCACTCATTCATTCAGCTGTCACAAAGCCAACCAGGAAAGCTTTATAATGTAAGGTATCCAGTGCTTTCAGTGATGAAAGGAAAGCAAGTGCTTTCCTTTCCTTCTTTCTTTTTTTTTTTAAAGCTAAGTTGCATCTCATTAGTTATCTGCATCTTTGATGACAAAGATGATCCCAAAATTAGTTGGCTTCCTCTAATTTTTGATCTTTAGTTTCCAAATATGCAAGTCAATAGTTAGGGTGAGACTTCCAGTATCAAATCTGAATAATAACTTAAAAACATGTGAACCTGTGTTCCACCAGTTACCAAAGGTTGATTTACGAATCAGTGTAGATTTTTTCATTGACAGACCTATGTACCAGTGATCTTCTACATTTACAGATCATTAGTTCTACACTTCACCTCCCCTCAATGGTGTAAAAAGCCGAGCTCCAAAAAATGACTTAGAAATACGGGAGTTGACGTCCCTTTGACTTTCTCCATGCTGTGCCTTCACCACAGCCCATTCTCCTTCCCGAGCTGATAAATGGTTGTATTTTTCTACTCAGGGCAGCCCTTTGACAAGATCTGCGGTGCGATCGACACAAGTCCTCCTTTGTGTCTCAGGCCACTGTGAACGTTAGTGAATATGTGTTTCATACAAGTATTGATGATGGTTTATGGGGTGCTGATTCATAAAGGACTAGAGCTAACAGAATCGAGCTTTTGCATGATTTGCATTCCTGATCACTTAGTAAATAGCATTTATCTAAAAAGAAAGTCTAGCGGCGCCTGGGTGGCTCAGTCAGTTAAGCATCTGATTTCGGCTCAGGTCATGATCTCATGGTTTGTGGGTTCAAGCCCCGCATCGGGCTCTGTGCTAAGAGCTCAAAGCCTGGAGCCTGCTTCGGATTCTGTGTCTCCCTCTCCTTCTGCTCCTCTCCCACTCATGCTCTGTCTCTCTCTGTCTCTCCAAAATAAATCAGCATTAAAAATTTTTAAAAATAAAAACAAAGTCTAAAATGTAAATGAAGAAACAATGAGTTCTTAGGTAGTCAATCAAACATTAAAAGGAACACATATAGAGTAAATTTATATCATCTTAAAGATCCTTGTCTAAGTAGAAGAAAGAAGGAGAAAGGCCTACGTAGACATGGAGAGTTTGTGCCTGTTGGAAAACCATGCTTTGATTGACAGGCTCCTCAGGACTGCATCCGTTGTTCAGAGAAACTTCAAGAATTATGTTGGTTTTCTGAGGTTCACACATAAATTAGTGAAACAAATCCTATAGTAATGCCCTTTAAATTAGATTTGTAGCTACCAGGGGAACTTATGAGTAAACATTTTTAAATGAAAACAAAGTAACACAAGTCAGAGGAGAAGGGGAGCAGGCTCTCAAGTGTCCTTTCCATTCTACCTAAACTTCAGGACCATCAGTTTTGTTTCTTTCCCACCATCTCCCCACCTTCCACCCCAGTTAACAAAATAAAATATTCAGTCTTAAGGGCTATACGTTTTTAAAGTGAACATAACAAAATTGCCAGGTACTTACGGGCTGGTGAAGTTGGAAGCTCCTGGCTACTAGGAGGCCTTATGTTATTGATATTTGTGTTCAAATATCATAAGGAGGCCTTATGTTATTGATATTGAAATAAGATGATGGGGTGGAGTTTTTAAAAGGTAAAACCACTGCCTTTATTTCAAATCCAGGAAGGAAAAAATGAAGACAATGGCAAGAACAACAACAAAACTTCACAAAGTGCACAATCCTAGTGGCTGCTGATGTACAGCGTAAGACCTAACAAATCACACCCAGATAGAAATAGAGCATCATCTCTGAATAAGAGAGAAAACTTTAATTTCCAGATAGACACGATTAAATGGGCACACGGACAAAGAAAGAATGAAGAGAGAGTATGTTATGGGTGTACGCAAAATGACTCATGATTAAACAAAAGTGAAGTGTGGGTAGAATTCTGGAAAGTATAGTTCTTGCCCAGGCATTGCCCTGTTCGTGGGCTGGAGTTATTGATTTTGTTTTATAGCATGTATGGATGTCTGGGTGCACTTTCAAGACACTCATTCACCCCCTGACAAGATGTTCTGACACCTATTTCCTTGGGTGGATGCTGTTTTCTGTGTATTTGCCTCAGAAGTGAAATCACCCCCATTTTGATAGGCATTCAGCATTTTGTTTTCATGCTAATTTGCTACTTGACCTTTTGCTTCATAAACTAAGAATACTTAGGACTCACCAACATTTGGGAATAAAATGTTTTAGAGGTAGATCATAGCCCATCCTAAGATTGTCTTTCTAGGCTAGTAAAAACAATTTCCTTGCAATCTGGCATGGAGCTCCACAAACATTTGAGTTACCTAAAAATCTGAAGTGGTGAAAGAAGGTTGCCCATTAAATAGGAAGAAGGATGTATTCAGACATGAAGCAAGTTTTCCTTAGATAACAGTAACATCAAATGCAAGTTTGCATGACTACATTTTCAGTAAGTATTATATTATTGCCTTTGGGCTTTTTTCCTACTAAAAAATCGGTTGATAATCATTATTGGTTTTTTTAACTCATGTTAATTGAGGTATGCATCTAAATAGAAAAAAAATTGTGTGACTTGGAGAGCAGTGATGTTTGTGATAAAAGGAAACCACAAGTTAAATTCTCAAATATTGTAAATGGACACAACAGGGTGATAAAATGAATTGGGCATTCACAAGCAAACACAATAATTGGGGATTTAGTGAGAATCTCAGTGTTCAGTTTTTCTGTTCCCAAGAAATATAGGTGTTTACACCTAGTACATCAGGTTAAAATGCGACTTTCTAACAAAAAGGCACTTAACCTCAGTCTGCTTAACTGCAAAGTCAGTTTACTGAACTCTAAAATTGGGATTTGGCCAGATGGTTTCTGAAGCTCACTCAGCTGTGACAAATCTGGATCTGTAACGGGAGACAGCCGGAAAACTCTGCGGGTCAACGTGGAACCAGGGCTGGAGAGAACCGTCCAGAAGCAAGAAAGCAAATCCTTCCCCAAGAAGGAGGCCACAAATGACCTGGGATGCCACGTCTGACAAAGTGACTTTCCAAAAAATCCAGACTCACTCTGAAACCCAGAGAAGCTTGCTAAAGTCACACATCCAGTAAGTAGAAAGCCTGGAGTCAGGATTCAAATCCAAACTGACTCTGGTCTTAATAGTCTTTTTTTTTTTTTTTTTTTTTTTTTTAAAAAATTTTTTTTT